>NW_026902373.1:359135-713270 GCF_027409185.1 Cynocephalus volans | reverse complement strand
TGGGAGATTTCAGTTTCAAAATCTCTGTGAAAAAGCGTCAGAGAAGCTTCTCCGTTTAGAATCCAGCATATCTCACTGAACCGAAGAAGTGGTAGTTAGAAGGGAGTTAGAGCTGCAAGCAGTTTGGTTTGGGAAATTAGACGCGAAATGAAACTGCAAATGCCTTCCAACAGGCTTGGAAAAGTGTGTTCTATATCTCTGCCAAAGAAACTCCCCGGAGGTTGAGCTTTCAGAAGCAAGTTTAACTCTAAGGGAGGAAGCAGCAGAATGTGCCTCTCACATCTAGCCTGTAGGAATTCAGGTTGGCAAGTTCTATGGGGAAGCCCATGGCTGCCTATGGTGGAAACGGCATGGGAGATTTCAGTTTCAAAATCTCTGTGAAAAAGCGTCAGAGAAGCTTCTCCGTTTAGAATCCAGCATATCTCACTGAACCGAAGAAGTGGTAGTTAGAAGGGAGTTAGAGCTGCAAGCAGTTTGGTTTGGGAAATTAGACGCGAAATGAAACTGCAAATGCCTTCCAACAGGCCTGGAAAAGTGTGTTCTATATCTCTGCCAAACAAACTCCCCGGAGGTTGAGCTTTCAGAAGCTAGTTTAACTCTAAGGGAGGAAGCAGCAGAATGTGCCTCTCACATCTAGCCTGTAGGAATTCAGGTTGGCAAGTTCTATGGGGAAGCCCATTGGCGCCTTCGTTGGAAACGGGTTAGGAAATTTCAGTTTCAAAATCTCTGTGAAAAAGCGTCAGAGAAGCTTCTCCGTTTAGAATCCAGCATATCTCACTGAACCGAAGAAGTGGTAGTTAGAAGGGAGTTAGAGCTGCAAGCAGTTTGGTTTGGGAAATTAGACGCGAAATGAAACTGCAAATGCCTTCCAACAGGCTTGGAAAAGTGTGTTCTATATCTCTGCCAAAGAAACTCCCCGGAGGTTGAGCTTTCAGAAGCAAGTTTAACTCTAAGGGAGGAAGCAGCAGAATGTGCCTCTCACATCTAGCCTGTAGGAATTCAGGTTGGCAAGTTCTATGGGGAAGCCCATGGCTGCCTATGGTGGAAACGGCATGGGAGATTTCAGTTTCAAAATCTCTGTGAAAAAGCGTCAGAGAAGCTTCTCCGTTTAGAATCCAGCATATCTCACTGAACCGAAGAAGTGGTAGTTAGAAGGGAGTTAGAGCTGCAAGCAGTTTGGTTTGGGAAATTAGACGCGAAATGAAACTGCAAATGCCTTCCAACAGGCTTGGAAAAGTGTGTTCTATATCTCTGCCAAACAAACTCCCCGGAGGTTGAGCTTTCAGAAGCTAGTTTAACTCTAAGGGAGGAAGCAGCAGAATGTGCCTCTCACATCTAGCCTGTAGGAATTCAGGTTGGCAAGTTCTATGGGGAAGCCCATTGTCGCCTTCGTTGGAAAAGGGTTTGGAAATTTCAGTTTCAAAATCTCTGTGAAAAAGCGTCAGAGAAGCTTCTCCGTTTAGAATCCAGCATATCTCACTGAACCGAAGAAGTGGTAGTTAGAAGGGAGTTAGAGCTGCAAGCAGTTTGGTTTGGGAAATTAGACGCGAAATGAAACTGCAAATGCCTTCCAACAGGCTTGGAAAAGTGTGTTCTATATCTCTGCCAAAGAAACTCCCCGGAGGTTGAGCTTTCAGAAGCAAGTTTAACTCTAAGGGAGGAAGCAGCAGAATGTGCCTCTCACATCTAGCCTGTAGGAATTCAGGTTGGCAAGTTCTATGGCGAAGCCCATGGCTGCCTATGGTGGAAACGGCATGGGAGATTTCAGTTTCAAAATCTCTGTGAAAAAGCGTCAGAGAAGCTTCTCCGTTTAGAATCCAGCATATCTCACTGAACCGAAGAAGTGGTAGTTAGAAGGGAGTTAGAGCTGCAAGCAGTTTGGTTTGGGAAATTAGACTCGAAATGAATCTGCAAATGCCTTCCAACAGGCTTGGAAAAGTGTGTTCTATATCTCTGCCAAACAAACTCCCCGGAGGTTGAGCTTTCAGAAGCAAGTTTAACTCTAAGGGAGGAAGCAGCAGAATGTGCCTCTCACATCTAGCCTGTAGGAATTCAGGTTGGCAAGTTCTATGGGGAAGCCCATGGCTGCCTATGGTGGAAACGGCATGGGAGATTTCAGTTTCAAAATCTCTGTGAAAAAGCGTCAGAGAAGCTTCTCCGTTTAGAATCCAGCATATCTCACTGAACCGAAGAAGTGGTAGTTAGAAGGGAGTTAGAGCTGCAAGCAGTTTGGTTTGGGAAATTAGACGCGAAATGAAACTGCAAATGCCTTCCAACAGGCCTGGTAAAGTGTGTTCTATATCTCTGCCAAACAAACTCCCCGGAGGTTGAGCTTTCAGAAGCTAGTTTAACTCTAAGGGAGGAAGCAGCAGAATGTGCCTCTCACATCTAGCCTGTAGGAATTCAGGTTGGCAAGTTCTATGGGGAAGCCCATTGGCGCCTTCGTTGGAAACGGGTTTGGAAATTTCAGTTTCAAAATCTCTGTGAAAAAGCGTCAGAGAAGCTTCTCCGTTTAGAATCCAGCATATCTCACTGAACCGAAGAAGTGGTAGTCAGAAGGGAGTTAGAGCTGCAAGCAGTTTGGTTTGGGAAATTAGACGCGAAATGAAACTGCAAATGCCTTCCAACAGGCTTGGAAAAGTGTGTTCTATATCTCTGCCAAACAAACTCCCCGGAGGTTGAGCTTTCAGAAGCTAGTTTAACTCTAAGGGAGGAAGCAGCAGAATGTGCCTCTCACATCTAGCCTGTAGGAATTCAGGTTGGCAAGTTCTATGGGGAAGCCCATTGTCGCCTTCGTTGGAAACGGGTTTGGAAATTTCAGTTTCAAAATCTCTGTGAAAAAGCGTCAGAGAAGCTTCTCCGTTTAGAATCCAGCATATCTCACTGAACCGAAGAAGTGGTAGTTAGAAGGGAGTTAGAGCTGCAAGCAGTTTGGTTTGGGAAATTAGACGCGAAATGAAACTGCAAATGCCTTCCAACAGGCTTGGAAAAGTGTGTTCTATATCTCTGCCAAACAAACTCCCCGGAGGTTGAGCTTTCAGAAGCAAGTTTAACTCTAAGGGAGGAAGCAGCAGAATGTGCCTCTCACATCTAGCCTGTAGGAATTCAGGTTGGCAAGTTCTATGGGGAAGCCCATTGCTGCCTATGGTGGAAACGGCATGGGAGATTTCAGTTTCAAAATCTCTGTGAAAAAGCGTCAGAGAAGCTTCTCCGTTTAGAATCCAGCATATCTCACTGAACCGAAGAAGTGGTAGTTAGAAGGGAGTTAGAGCTGCAAGCAGTTTGGTTTGGGAAATTAGACGCGAAATGAAACTGCAAATGCCTTCCAACAGGCTTGGAAAAGTGTGTTCTATATCTCTGCCAAACAAACTCCCCGGAGGTTGAGCTTTCAGAAGCTAGTTTAACTCTAAGGGAGGAAGCAGCAGAATGTGCCTCTCACATCTAGCCTGTAGGAATTCAGGTTGGCAAGTTCTATGGGGAAGCCCATTGCTGCCTATGGTGGAAACGGCATGGGAGATTTCAGTTTCAAAATCTCTGTGAAAAAGCGTCAGAGAAGCTTCTCCATTTAGAATCCAGCATATCTCACTGAACCGAAGAAGTGGTAGTTAGAAGGCAGTTAGAGCTGCAAGCAGTTTGGTTTGGGAAATTAGACGCGAAATGAAACTGCAAATGCCTTCCAACAGGCTTGGAAAAGTGTGTTCTATATCTCTGCCAAACAGACTCCCTGGAGGTTGAGCTTTCAGAAGCTAGTTTAACTCTAAGGGAGGAAGCAGCAGAATGTGCCTCTCACATCTAGCCTGTAGGAATTCAGGTTGGCAAGTTCTATGGGGAAGCCCATTGCTGCCTATGGTGGAAACAGCATGGGAGATTTCAGTTTCAAAATCTCTGTGAAAAAGCGTCAGAGAAGCTTCTCCGTTTAGAATCCAGCATATCTCACTGAACCGAAGAAGTGGTAGTTAGAAGGCAGTTAGAGCTGCAAGCAGTTTGGTTTGGGAAATTAGACGCGAAATGAAACTGCAAATGCCTTCCAACAGGCTTGGAAAAGTGTGTTCTATATCTCTGCCAAACAAACTCCCCGGAGGTTGAGCTTTCAGAAGCTAGTTTAACTCTAAGGGAGGAAGCAGCAGAATGTGCCTCTCACATCTAGCCTGTAGGAATTCAGGTTGGCAAGTTCTATGGGGAAGCCCATTGCTGCCTATGGTGGAAACGGCATGGGAGATTTCAGTTTCAAAATCTCTGTGAAAAAGCGTCAGAGAAGCTTCTCCGTTTAGAATCCAGCATATCTCACTGAACCGAAGAAGTGGTAGTTAGAAGGGAGTTAGAGCTGCAAGCAGTTTGGTTTGGGAAATTAGACGCGAAATGAAACTGCAAATGCCTTCCAACAGGCTTGGAAAAGTGTGTTCTATATCTCTGCCAAAGAAACTCCCCGGAGGTTGAGCTTTCAGAAGCAAGTTTAACTCTAAGGGAGGAAGCAGCAGAATGTGCCTCTCACATCTAGCCTGTAGGAATTCAGGTTGGCAAGTTCTATGGGGAAGCCCATGGCTGCCTATGGTGGAAACGGCATGGGAGATTTCAGTTTCAAAATCTCTGTGAAAAAGCGTCAGAGAAGCTTCTCCGTTTAGAATCCAGCATATCTCACTGAACCGAATAAGTGGTAGTTAGAAGGGAGTTAGAGCTGCAAGCAGTTTGGTTTGGGAAATTAGACGCGAAATGAAACTGCAAATGCCTTCCAACAGGCCTGGAAAAGTGTGTTCTATATCTCTGCCAAACAAACTCCCCGGAGGTTGAGCTTTCAGAAGCTAGTTTAACTCTAAGGGAGGAAGCAGCAGAATGTGCCTCTCACATCTAGCCTGTAGGAATTCAGGTTGGCAAGTTCTATGGGGAAGCCCATTGGCGCCTTCGTTGGAAACGGGTTAGGAAATTTCACTTTCAAAATCTCTGTGAAAAAGCGTCAGAGAAGCTTCTCCGTTTAGAATCCAGCATATCTCACTGAACCGAAGAAGTGGTAGTTAGAAGGGAGTTAGAGCTGCAAGCAGTTTGGTTTGGGAAATTAGACGCGAAATGAAACTGCAAATGCCTTCCAACAGGCTTGGAAAAGTGTGTTCTATATCTCTGCCAAAGAAACTCCCCGGAGGTTGAGCTTTCAGAAGCAAGTTTAACTCTAAGGGAGGAAGCAGCAGAATGTGCCTCTCACATCTAGCCTGTAGGAATTCAGGTTGGCAAGTTCTATGGGGAAGCCCATGGCTGCCTATGGTGGAAACGGCATGGGAGATTTCAGTTTCAAAATCTCTGTGAAAAAGCGTCAGAGAAGCTTCTCCGTTTAGAATCCAGCATATCTCACTGAACCGAAGAAGTGGTAGTTAGAAGGGAGTTAGAGCTGCAAGCAGTTTGGTTTGGGAAATTAGACGCGAAATGAAACTGCAAATGCCTTCCAACAGGCTTGGAAAAGTGTGTTCTATATCTCTGCCAAACAAACTCCCCGGAGGTTGAGCTTTCAGAAGCTAGTTTAACTCTAAGGGAGGAAGCAGCAGAATGTGCCTCTCACATCTAGCCTGTAGGAATTCAGGTTGGCAAGTTCTATGGGGAAGCCCATTGTCGCCTTCGTTGGAAAAGGGTTGGAAATTTCAGTTTCAAAATCTCTGTGAAAAAGCGTCAGAGAAGCTTCTCCGTTTAGAATCCAGCATATCTCACTGAACCGAAGAAGTGGTAGTTAGAAGGGAGTTAGAGCTGCAAGCAGTTTGGTTTGGGAAATTAGACGCGAAATGAAACTGCAAATGCCTTCCAACAGGCTTGGAAAAGTGTGTTCTATATCTCTGCCAAAGAAACTCCCGGGAGGTTGAGCTTTCAGAAGCAAGTTTAACTCTAAGGGAGGAAGCAGCAGAATGTGCCTCTCACATGTAGCCTGTAGGAATTCAGGTTGGCAAGTTCTATGGCGAAGCCCATGGCTGCCTATGGTGGAAACGGCATGGGAGATTTCAGTTTCAAAATCTCTGTGAAAAAGCGTCAGAGAAGCTTCTCCGTTTAGAATCCAGCATATCTCACTGAACCGAAGAAGTGGTAGTTAGAAGGGAGTTAGAGCTGCAAGCAGTTTGGTTTGGGAAATTAGACTCGAAATGAATCTGCAAATGCCTTCCAACAGGCTTGGAAAAGTGTGTTCTATATCTCTGCCAAACAAACTCCCCGGAGGTTGAGCTTTCAGAAGCAAGTTTAACTCTAAGGGAGGAAGCAGCAGAATGTGCCTCTCACATCTAGCCTGTAGGAATTCAGGTTGGCAAGTTCTATGGGGAAGCCCATGGCTGCCTATGGTGGAAACGGCATGGGAGATTTCAGTTTCAAAATCTCTGTGAAAAAGCGTCAGAGAAGCTTCTCCGTTTAGAATCCAGCATATCTCACTGAACCGAAGAAGTGGTAGTTAGAAGGGAGTTAGAGCTGCAAGCAGTTTGGTTTGGGAAATTAGACGCGAAATGAAACTGCAAATGCCTTCCAACAGGCCTGGTAAAGTGTGTTCTATATCTCTGCCAAACAAACTCCCCGGAGGTTGAGCTTTCAGAAGCTAGTTTAACTCTAAGGGAGGAAGCAGCAGAATGTGCCTCTCACATCTAGCCTGTAGGAATTCAGGTTGGCAAGTTCTATGGGGAAGCCCATTGGCGCCTTCGTTGGAAACGGGTTTGGAAATTTCAGTTTCAAAATCTCTGTGAAAAAGCGTCAGAGAAGCTTCTCCGTTTAGAATCCAGCATATCTCACTGAACCGAAGAAGTGGTAGTCAGAAGGGAGTTAGAGCTGCAAGCAGTTTGGTTTGGGAAATTAGACGCGAAATGAAACTGCAAATGCCTTCCAACAGGCTTGGAAAAGTGTGTTCTATATCTCTGCCAAACAGACTCCCTGGAGGTTGAGCTTTCAGAAGCTAGTTTAACTCTAAGGGAGGAAGCAGCAGAATGTGCCTCTCACATCTATCCTGTAGGAATTCAGGTTGGCAAGTTCTATGGGGAAGCCCATTGCTGCCTACGGTGGAAACAGCATGGGAGATTTCAGTTTCAAAATCTCTGTGAAAAAGCGTCAGAGAAGCTTCTCCGTTTAGAATCCAGCATATCTCACTGAACCGAAGAAGTGGTAGTTAGAAGGCAGTTAGAGCTGCAAGCAGTTTGGTTTGGGAAATTAGACGCGAAATGAAACTGCAAATGCCTTCCAACAGGCTTGGAAAAGTGTGTTCTATATCTCTGCCAAACAAACTCCCCGGAGGTTGAGCTTTCAGAAGCTAGTTTAACTCTAAGGGAGGAAGCAGCAGAATGTGCCTCTCACATCTAGCCTGTAGGAATTCAGGTTGGCAAGTTCTATGGGGAAGCCCATTGTCGCCTTCGTTGGAAACGGGTTTGGAAATTTCAGTTTCAAAATCTCTGTGAAAAAGCGTCAGAGAAGCTTCTCCGTTTAGAATCCAGCATATCTCACTGAACCGAAGAAGTGGTAGTTAGAAGGGAGTTAGAGCTGCAAGCAGTTTGGTTTGGGAAATTAGACGCGAAATGAAACTGCAAATGCCTTCCAACAGGCTTGGAAAAGTGTGTTCTATATCTCTGCCAAAGAAACTCCCCGGAGGTTGAGCTTTCAGAAGCAAGTTTAACTCTAAGGGAGGAAGCAGCAGAATGTGCCTCTCACATCTAGCCTGTAGGAATTCAGGTTGGCAAGTTCTATGGGGAAGCCCATTGCTGCCTATGGTGGAAACGGCATGGGAGATTTCAGTTTCAAAATCTCTGTGAAAAAGCGTCAGAGAAGCTTCTCCGTTTAGAATCCAGCATATCTCACTGAACCGAAGAAGTGGTAGTTAGAAGGGAGTTAGAGCTGCAAGCAGTTTGGTTTGGGAAATTAGACGCGAAATGAAACTGCAAATGCCTTCCAACAGGCTTGGAAAAGTGTGTTCTATATCTCTGCCAAACAAACTCCCCGGAGGTTGAGCTTTCAGAAGCTAGTTTAACTCTAAGGGAGGAAGCAGCAGAATGTGCCTCTCACATCTAGACTGTAGGAATTCAGGTTGGCAAGTTCTATGGGGAAGCCCATTGTCGCCTTCGTTGGAAAAGGGTTTGGAAATTTCAGTTTCAAAATCTCTGTGAAAAAGCGTCAGAGAAGCTTCTCCGTTTAGAATCCAGCATATCTCACTGAACCGAAGAAGTGGTAGTTACAAGGGAGTTAGAGCTGCAAGCAGTTTGGTTTGGGAAATTAGACGCGAAATGAAACTGCAAATGCCTTCCCACAGGCTTGGAAAAGTGTGTTCTATATCTCTGCCAAAGAAACTCCCCGGAGGTTGAGCTTTCAGAAGCAAGTTTAACTCTAAGGGAGGAAGCAGCAGAATGTGCCTCTCACATCTAGCCTGTAGGAATTCAGGTTGGCAAGTTCTATGGGGAAGCCCATGGCTGCCTAGTGTGGAAACGGCATGGGAGATTTCAGTTTCAAAATCTCTGTGAAAAAGCGTCAGAGAAGCTTCTCCGTTTAGAATCCAGCATATCTCACTGAACCGAAGAAGTGGTAGTTAGAAGGGAGTTAGAGCTGCAAGCAGTTTGGTTTGGGAAATTAGACGCGAAATGAAACTGCAAATGCCTTCCAACAGGCTTGGAAAAGTGTGTTCTATATCTCTGCCAAACAAACTCCCCGGAGGTTGAGCTTTCAGAAGCTAGTTTAACTCTAAGGGAGGAAGCAGCAGAATGTGCCTCTCACATCTAGCCTGTAGGAATTCAGGTTGGCAAGTTCTATGGGGAAGCCCATTGCTGCCTATGGTGGAAACGGCATGGGAGATTTCAGTTTCAAAATCTCTGTGAAAAAGCGTCAGAGAAGCTTCTCCGTTTAGAATCCAGCATATCTCACTGAACCGAAGAAGTGGTAGTTAGAAGGGAGTTAGAGCTGCAAGCAGTTTGGTTTGGGAAATTAGACGCGAAATGAAACTGCAAATGCCTTCCAACAGGCCTGGAAAAGTGTGTTCTATATCTCTGCCAAACAAACTCCCCGGAGGTTGAGCTTTCAGAAGCAAGTTTAACTCTAAGGGAGGAAGCAGCAGAATGTGCCTCTCACATCTAGCCTGTAGGAATTCAGGTTGGCAAGTTCTATGGGGAAGCCCATTGGCGCCTTCGTTGGAAACGGGTTTGGAAATTTCAGTTTCAAAATCTCTGTGAAAAAGCGTCAGAGAAGCTTCTCCGTTTAGAATCCAGCATATCTCACTGAACCGAAGAAGTGGTAGTTAGAAGGGAGTTAGAGCTGCAAGCAGTTTGGTTTGGGAAATTAGACGCGAAATGAAACTGCAAATGCCTTCCAACAGGCTTGGAAAAGTGTGTTCTATATCTCTGCCAAACAGACTCCCTGGAGGTTGAGCTTTCAAAAGCTAGTTTAACTCTAAGGGAGGAAGAAGCAGAATGTGCCTCTCACATCTAGCCTGTAGGAATTCAGGTTGGCAAGTTCTATGGGGAAGCCCATTGCTGGCTATGGTGGAAACAGCATGGGAGATTTCAGTTTCAAAATCTCTGTGAAAAAGCGTCAGAGAAGCTTCTCCGTTTAGAATCCAGCATATCTCACTGAACCGAAGAAGTGGTAGTTAGAAGGCAGTTAGAGCTGCAAGCAGTTTGGTTTGGGAAATTAGACGCGAAATGAAACTGCAAATGCCTTCCAACAGGCTTGGAAAAGTGTGTTCTATATCTCTGCCAAACAAACTCCCCGGAGGTTGAGCTTTCAGAAGCTAGTTTAACTCTAAGGGAGGAAGCAGCAGAATGTGCCTCTCACATCTAGCCTGTAGGAATTCAGGTTGGCAAGTTCTATGGGGAAGCCCATTGTCGCCTTCGTTGGAAACGGGTTTGGAAATTTCAGTTTCAAAATCTCTGTGAAAAAGCGTCAGAGAAGCTTCTCCGTTTAGAATCCAGCATATCTCACTGAACCGAAGAAGTGGTAGTTAGAAGGGAGTTAGAGTTGCAAGCAGTTTGGTTTGGGAAATTAGACGCGAAATGAAACTGCAAATGCCTTCCAACAGGCTTGGAAAAGTGTGTTCTATATCTCTGCCAAAGAAACTCCCCGGAGGTTGAGCTTTCAGAAGCAAGTTTAACTCTAAGGGAGGAAGCAGCAGAATGTTCCTCTCACATCTAGCCTGTAGGAATTCAGGTTGGCAAGTTCTATGGGGAAGCCCATTGCTGCCTATGGTGGAAACGGCATGGGAGATTTCAGTTTCAAAATCTCTGTGAAAAAGCGTCAGAGAAGCTTCTCCGTTTAGAATCCAGCATATCTCACTGAACCGAAGAAGTGGTAGTTAGAAGGGAGTTAGAGCTGCAAGCAGTTTGGTTTGGGAAATTAGACGCGAAATGAAACTGCAAATGCCTTCCAACAGGCTTGGAAAAGTGTGTTCTATATCTCTGCCAAACAAACTCCCCGGAGGTTGAGCTTTCAGAAGCTAGTTTAACTCTAAGGGAGGAAGCAGCAGAATGTGCCTCTCACATCTAGCCTGTAGGAATTCAGGTTGGCAAGTTCTATGGGGAAGCCCATTGGCGCCTTCGTTGGAAAAGGGTTTGGAAATTTCAGTTTCAAAATCTCTGTGAAAAAGCGTCAGAGAAGCTTCTCCGTTTAGAATCCAGCATATCTCACTGAACCGAAGAAGTGGTAGTTAGAAGGGAGTTAGAGCTGCAAGCAGTTTGGTTTGGGAAATTAGACGCGAAATGAAACTGCAAATGCCTTCCAACAGGCTTGGAAAAGTGTGTTCTATATCTCTGCCAAAGAAACTCCCCGGAGGTTGAGCTTTCAGAAGCAAGTTTAACTCAAAGGGAGGAAGCAGCAGAATGTGCCTCTCACATCTAGCCTGTAGGAATTCAGGTTGGCAAGTTCTATGGGGAAGCCCATGGCTGCCTATGGTGGAAACGGCATGGGAGATTTCAGTTTCAAAATCTCTGTGAAAAAGCGTCAGAGAAGCTTCTCCGTTTAGAATCCAGCATATCTCACTGAACCGAAGAAGTGGTAGTTAGAAGGGAGTTAGAGCTGCAAGCAGTTTGGTTTGGGAAATTAGACGCGAAATGAAACTGCAAATGCCTTCCAACAGGCTTGGAAAAGTGTGTTCTATATCTCTGCCAAACAAACTCCCCGGAGGTTGAGCTTTCAGAAGCTAGTTTAACTCTAAGGGAGGAAGCAGCAGAATGTGCCTCTCACATCTAGCCTGTAGGAATTCAGGTTGGCAAGTTCTATGGGGAAGCCCATTGCTGCCTATGGTGGAAACGGCATGGGAGATTTCAGTTTCAAAATCTCTGTGAAAAAGCGTCAGAGAAGCTTCTCCGTTTAGAATCCAGCATATCTCACTGAACCGAAGAAGTGGTAGTTAGAAGGGAGTTAGAGCTGCAAGCAGTTTGGTTTGGGAAATTAGACGCGAAATGAAACTGCAAATGCCTTCCAACAGGCTTGGAAAAGTGTGTTCTATATCTCTGCCAAAGAAACTCCCCGGAGGTTGAGCTTTCAGAAGCAAGTTTAACTCTAGGGGAGGAAGCAGCAGAATGTGCCTCTCACATCTAGCCTGTAGGAATTCAGGTTGGCAAGTTCTATGGCGAAGCCCATTGCTGCCTATGGTGGAAACGGCATGGGAGATTTCAGTTTCAAAATCTCTGTGAAAAAGCGTCAGAGAAGCTTCTCCGTTTAGAATCCAGCATATCTCACTGAACCGAAGAAGTGGTAGTTAGAAGGGAGTTAGAGCTGCAAGCAGTTTGGTTTGGGAAATTAGACTCGAAATGAATCTGCAAATGCCTTCCAACAGGCTTGGAAAAGTGTGTTCTATATCTCTGCCAAACAAACTCCCCGGAGGTTGAGCTTTCAGAAGCAAGTTTAACTCTAAGGGAGGAAGCAGCAGAATGTGCCTCTCACATCTAGCCTGTAGGAATTCAGGTTGGCAAGTTCTATGGGGAAGCCCATGGCTGCCTATGGTGGAAACGGCATGGGAGATTTCAGTTTCAAAATCTCTGTGAAAAAGCGTCAGAGAAGCTTCTCCGTTTAGAATCCAGCATATCTCACTGAACCGAAGAAGTGGTAGTTAGAAGGGAGTTAGAGCTGCAAGCAGTTTGGTTTGGGAAATTAGACGCGAAATGAAACTGCAAATGCCTTCCAACAGGCCTGGAAAAGTGTGTTCTATATCTCTGCCAAACAAACTCCCCGGAGGTTGAGCTTTCAGAAGCTAGTTTAACTCTAAGGGAGGAAGCAGCAGAATGTGCCTCTCACATCTAGCCTGTAGGAATTCAGGTTGGCAAGTTCTATGGGGAAGCCCATTGTCGCCTTCGTTGGAAAAGGGTTTGGAAATTTCAGTTTCAAAATCTCTGTGAAAAAGCGTCAGAGAAGCTTCTCCGTTTAGAATCCAGCATATCTCACTGAACCGAAGAAGTGGTAGTTAGAAGGGAGTTAGAGCTGCAAGCAGTTTGGTTTGGGAAATTAGACGCGAAATGAAACTGCAAATGCCTTCCAACAGGCTTGGAAAAGTGTGTTCTATATCTCTGCCAAAGAAACTCCCCGGAGGTTGAGCTTTCAGAAGCAAGTTTAACTCAAAGGGAGGAAGCAGCAGAATGTGCCTCTCACATCTAGCCTGTAGGAATTCAGGTTGGCAAGTTCTATGGGGAAGCCCATGGCTGCCTATGGTGGAAACGGCATGGGAGATTTCAGTTTCAAAATCTCTGTGAAAAAGCGTCAGAGAAGCTTCTCCGTTTAGAATCCAGCATATCTCACTGAACCGAAGAAGTGGTAGTTAGAAGGGAGTTAGAGCTGCAAGCAGTTTGGTTTGGGAAATTAGACGCGAAATGAAACTGCAAATGCCTTCCAACAGGCTTGGAAAAGTGTGTTCTATATCTCTGCCAAACAAACTCCCCGGAGGTTGAGCTTTCAGAAGCTAGTTTAACTCTAAGGGAGGAAGCAGCAGAATGTGCCTCTCACATCTAGCCTGTAGGAATTCAGGTTGGCAAGTTCTATGGGGAAGCCCATTGCTGCCTATGGTGGAAACGGCATGGGAGATTTCAGTTTCAAAATCTCTGTGAAAAAGCGTCAGAGAAGCTTCTCCGTTTAGAATCCAGCATATCTCACTGAACCGAAGAAGTGGTAGTTAGAAGGGAGTTAGAGCTGCAAGCAGTTTGGTTTGGGAAATTAGACGCGAAATGAAACTGCAAATGCCTTCCAACAGGCTTGGAAAAGTGTGTTCTATATCTCTGCCAAAGAAACTCCCCGGAGGTTGAGCTTTCAGAAGCAAGTTTAACTCTAGGGGAGGAAGCAGCAGAATGTGCCTCTCACATCTAGCCTGTAGGAATTCAGGTTGGCAAGTTCTATGGCGAAGCCCATTGCTGCCTATGGTGGAAACGGCATGGGAGATTTCAGTTTCAAAATCTCTGTGAAAAAGCGTCAGAGAAGCTTCTCCGTTTAGAATCCAGCATATCTCACTGAACCGAAGAAGTGGTAGTTAGAAGGGAGTTAGAGCTGCAAGCAGTTTGGTTTGGGAAATTAGACTCGAAATGAATCTGCAAATGCCTTCCAACAGGCTTGGAAAAGTGTGTTCTATATCTCTGCCAAACAAACTCCCCGGAGGTTGAGCTTTCAGAAGCAAGTTTAACTCTAAGGGAGGAAGCAGCAGAATGTGCCTCTCACATCTAGCCTGTAGGAATTCAGGTTGGCAAGTTCTATGGGGAAGCCCATGGCTGCCTATGGTGGAAACGGCATGGGAGATTTCAGTTTCAAAATCTCTGTGAAAAAGCGTCAGAGAAGCTTCTCCGTTTAGAATCCAGCATATCTCACTGAACCGAAGAAGTGGTAGTTAGAAGGGAGTTAGAGCTGCAAGCAGTTTGGTTTGGGAAATTAGACGCGAAATGAAACTGCAAATGCCTTCCAACAGGCCTGGAAAAGTGTGTTCTATATCTCTGCCAAACAAACTCCCCGGAGGTTGAGCTTTCAGAAGCTAGTTTAACTCTAAGGGAGGAAGCAGCAGAATGTGCCTCTCACATCTAGCCTGTAGGAATTCAGGTTGGCAAGTTCTATGGGGAAGCCCATTGGCGCCTTCGTTGGAAACGGGTTTCGAAATTTCAGTTTCAAAATCTCTGTGAAAAAGCGTCAGAGAAGCTTCTCCGTTTAGAATCCAGCATATCTCACTGAACCGAAGAAGTGGTAGTCAGAAGGGAGTTAGAGCTGCAAGCAGTTTGGTTTGGGAAATTAGACGCGAAATGAAACTGCAAATGCCTTCCAACAGGCTTGGAAAAGTGTGTTCTATATCTCTGCCAAACAGACTCCCTGGAGGTTGAGCTTTCAGAAGCTAGTTTAACTCTAAGGGAGGAAGCAGCAGAATGTGCCTCTCACATCTATCCTGTAGGAATTCAGGTTGGCAAGTTCTATGGGGAAGCCCATTGCTGCCTATGGTGGAAACAGCATGGGAGATTTCAGTTTCAAAATCTCTGTGAAAAAGCGTCAGAGAAGCTTCTCCGTTTAGAATCCAGCATATCTCACTGAACCGAAGAAGTGGTAGTTAGAAGGCAGTTAGAGCTGCAAGCAGTTTGGTTTGGGAAATTAGACGCGAAATGAAACTGCAAATGCCTTCCAACAGGCTTGGAAAAGTGTGTTCTATATCTCTGCCAAACAAACTCCCCGGAGGTTGAGCTTTCAGAAGCTAGTTTAACTCTAAGGGAGGAAGCAGCAGAATGTGCCTCTCACATCTAGCCTGTAGGAATTCAGGTTGGCAAGTTCTATGGGGAAGCCCATTGTCGCCTTCGTTGGAAACGGGTTTGGAAATTTCAGTTTCAAAATCTCTGTGAAAAAGCGTCAGAGAAGCTTCTCCGTTTAGAATCCAGCATATCTCACTGAACCGAAGAAGTGGTAGTTAGAAGGGAGTTAGAGCTGCAAGCAGTTTGGTTTGGGAAATTAGACGCGAAATGAAACTGCAAATGCCTTCCAACAGGCTTGGAAAAGTGTGTTCTATATCTCTGCCAAAGAAACTCCCCGGAGGTTGAGCTTTCAGAAGCAAGTTTAACTCAAAGGGAGGAAGCAGCAGAATGTGCCTCTCACATCTAGCCTGTAGGAATTCAGGTTGGCAAGTTCTATGGGGAAGCCCATTGCTGCCTATGGTGGAAACGGCATGGGAGATTTCAGTTTCAAAATCTCTGTGAAAAAGCGTCAGAGAAGCTTCTCCGTTTAGAATCCAGCATATCTCACTGAACCGAAGAAGTGGTAGTTAGAAGGGAGTTAGAGCTGCAAGCAGTTTGGTTTGGGAAATTAGACGCGAAATGAAACTGCAAATGCCTTCCAACAGGCTTGGAAAAGTGTGTTCTATATCTCTGCCAAACAAACTCCCCGGAGGTTGAGCTTTCAGAAGCTAGTTTAACTCTAAGGGAGGAAGCAGCAGAATGTGCCTCTCACATCTAGCCTGTAGGAATTCAGGTTGGCAAGTTCTATGGGGAAGCCCATTGTCGCCTTCGTTGGAAAAGGGTTTGGAAATTTCAGTTTCAAAATCTCTGTGAAAAAGCGTCAGAGAAGCTTCTCCGTTTAGAATCCAGCATATCTCACTGAACCGAAGAAGTGGTAGTTACAAGGGAGTTAGAGCTGCAAGCAGTTTGGTTTGGGAAATTAGACGCGAAATGAAACTGCAAATGCCTTCCCACAGGCTTGGAAAAGTGTGTTCTATATCTCTGCCAAAGAAACTCCCCGGAGGTTGAGCTTTCAGAAGCAAGTTTAACTCTAAGGGAGGAAGCAGCAGAATGTGCCTCTCACATCTAGCCTGTAGGAATTCAGGTTGGCAAGTTCTATGGGGAAGCCCATGGCTGCCTATGGTGGAAACGGCATGGGAGATTTCAGTTTCAAAATCTCTGTGAAAAAGCGTCAGAGAAGCTTCTCCGTTTAGAATCCAGCATATCTCACTGAACTGAAGAAGTGGTAGTTAGAAGGGAGTTAGAGCTGCAAGCAGTTTGGTTTGGGAAATTAGACGCGAAATGAAACTGCAAATGCCTTCCAACAGGCTTGGAAAAGTGTGTTCTATATCTCTGCCAAACAAACTCCCCGGAGGTTGAGCTTTCAGAAGCTATTTTAACTCTAAGGGAGGAAGCAGCAGAATGTGCCTCTCACATCTAGCCTGTAGGAATTCAGGTTGGCAAGTTCTATGGGGAAGCCCATTGCTGCCTATGGTAGAAACGGCATGGGAGATTTCAGTTTCAAAATCTCTGTGAAAAAGCGTCAGAGAAGCTTCTCCGTTTAGAATCCAGCATATCTCACTGAACCGAAGAAGTGGTAGTTAGAAGGGAGTTAGAGCTGCAAGCAGTTTGGTTTGGGAAATTAGACGCGAAATGAAACTGCAAATGCCTTCCAACAGGCCTGGAAAAGTGTGTTCTATATCTCTGCCAAACAAACTCCCCGGAGGTTGAGCTTTCAGAAGCTAGTTTAACTCTAAGGGAGGAAGCAGCAGAATGTGCCTCTCACATCTAGCCTGTAGGAATTCAGGTTGGCAAGTTCTATGGGGAAGCCCATTGGCGCCTTCGTTGGAAACGGTGTTTGGAAATTTCAGTTTCAAAATCTCTGTGAAAAAGCGTCAGAGAAGCTTCTCCGTTTAGAATCCAGCATATCTCACTGAACCGAAGAAGTGGTAGTTAGAAGGGAGTTAGAGCTGCAAGCAGTTTGGTTTGGGAAATTAGACGCGAAATGAAACTGCAAATGCCTTCCAACAGGCTTGGAAAAGTGTGTTCTATATCTCTGCCAAACAGACTCCCTGGAGGTTGAGCTTTCAGAAGCTAGTTTAACTCTAAGGGAGGAAGAAGCAGAATGTGCCTCTCACATCTAGCCTGTAGGAATTCAGGTTGGCAAGTTCTATGGGGAAGCCCATTGCTGCCTATGGTGGAAACAGCATGGGAGATTTCAGTTTCAAAATCTCTGTGAAAAAGCGTCAGAGAAGCTTCTCCGTTTAGAATCCAGCATATCTCACTGAACCGAAGAAGTGGTAGTTAGAAGGCAGTTAGAGCTGCAAGCAGTTTGGTTTGGGAAATTAGACGCGAAATGAAACTGCAAATGCCTTCCAACAGGCTTGGAAAAGTGTGTTCTATATCTCTGCCAAACAAACTCCCCGGAGGTTGAGCTTTCAGAAGCTAGTTTAACTCTAAGGGAGGAAGCAGCAGAATGTGCCTCTCACATCTAGCCTGTAGGAATTCAGGTTGGCAAGTTCTATGGGGAAGCCCATTGTCGCCTTCGTTGATAACGGGTTTGGAAATTTCAGTTTCAAAATCTCTGTGAAAAAGCGTCAGAGAAGCTTCTCCGTTTAGAATCCAGCATATCTCACTGAACCGAAGAAGTGGTAGTTACAAGGGAGTTAGAGCTGCAAGCAGTTTGGTTTGGGAAATTAGACGCGAAATGAAACTGCAAATGCCTTCCCACAGGCTTGGAAAAGTGTGTTCTATATCTCTGCCAAAGAAACTCCCCGGAGGTTGAGCTTTCAGAAGCAAGTTTAACTCAAAGGGAGGAAGCAGCAGAATGTGCCTCTCACATCTAGCCTGTAGGAATTCAGGTTGGCAAGGTCTATGGGGAAGCCCATGGCTGCCTATGGTGGAAACGGCATGGGAGATTTCAGTTTCAAAATCTCTGTGAAAAAGCGTCAGAGAAGCTTCTCCGTTTAGAATCCAGCATATCTCACTGAACCGAAGAAGTGGTAGTTAGAAGGGAGTTAGAGCTGCAAGCAGTTTGGTTTGGGAAATTAGACGCGAAATGAAACTGCAAATGCCTTCCAACAGGCTTGGAAAAGTGTGTTCTATATCTCTGCCAAACAAACTCCCCGGAGGTTGAGCTTTCAGAAGCAAGTTTAACTCTAAGGGAGGAAGCAGCAGAATGTGCCTCTCACATCTAGCCTGTAGGAATTCAGGTTGGCAAGTTCTATGGGGAAGCCCATGGCTGCCTATGGTGGAAACGGCATGGGAGATTTCAGTTTCAAAATCTCTGTGAAAAAGCGTCAGAGAAGCTTCTCCGTTTAGAATCCAGCATATCTCACTGAACCGAAGAAGTGGTAGTTAGAAGGGAGTTAGAGCTGCAAGCAGTTTGGTTTGGGAAATTAGACGCGAAATGAAACTGCAAATGCCTTCCAACAGGCTTGGAAAAGTGTGTTCTATATCTCTGCCAAACAAACTCCCCGGAGGTTGAGCTTTCAGAAGCTAGTTTAACTCTAAGGGAGGAAGCAGCAGAATGTGCCTCTCACATCTAGCCTGTAGGAATTCAGGTTGGCAAGTTCTATGGGGAAGCCCATTGCTGCCTATGGTGGAAACAGCATGGGAGATTTCAGTTTCAAAATCTCTGTGAAAAAGCGTCAGAGAAGCTTCTCCGTTTAGAATCCAGCATATCTCACTGAATCGAAGAAGTGGTAGTTAGAAGGGAGTTAGAGCTGCAAGCAGTTTGGTTTGGGAAATTAGACGCGAAATGAAACTGCAAATGCCTTCCAACAGGCTTGGAAAAGTGTGTTCTATATCTCTGCCAAACAAACTCCCCGGAGGTTGAGCTTTCAGAAGCTAGTTTAACTCTAAGGGAGGAAGCAGCAGAATGTGCCTCTCACATCTAGCCTGTAGGAATTCAGGTTGGCAAGTTCTATGGGGAAGCCCATTGGCGCCTTCGTTGGAAACGGGTTTGGAAATTTCAGTTTCAAAATCTCTGTGAAAAAGCGTCAGAGAAGCTTCTCCGTTTAGAATCCAGCATATCTCACTGAACCGAAGAAGTGGTAGTTAGAAGGCAGTTAGAGCTGCAAGCAGTTTGGTTTGGGAAATTAGATGCGAAATGACACTGCAAAGGCCTTCCAACAGGCTTGGAAAAGTGTGTTCTATATCTCTGCCAAACAGACTCCCCGGAGGTTGAGCTTTCAGAAGCAAGCTTAACTCTTAGGGAGGAAGCAGCAGAATGTGCCTCTCACATCTAGCCTGTAGGAATTCAGGTTGGCAAGTTCTATGGTGAAGCCCATTGCTGCCTATGGTGGAAACGGCATGGGAGATTTCAGTTTCAAAATCTCTGTGAAAAAGCGTCAGAGAAGCTTCTCCGTTTAGAATCCAGCATATCTCACTGAACCGAAGAAGTGGTAGTTAGAAGGGAGTTAGAGCTGCAAGCAGTTTGGTTTGGGAAATTAGACGCGAAATGAAACTGCAAATGCCTTCCAACAGGCTTGGAAAAGTGTGTTCTATATCTCTGCCAAACAAACTCCCCGGAGGTTGAGCTTTCAGAAGCTAGTTTAACTCTAAGGGAGGAAGCAGCAGAATGTGCCTCTCACATCTAGCCTGTAGGAATTCAGGTTGGCAAGTTCTATGGGGAAGCCCATTGGCGCCTTCGTTGGAAACGGGTTTGGAAATTTCAGTTTCAAAATCTCTGTGAAAAAGCGTCAGAGAAGCTTCTCCGTTTAGAATCCAGCATATCTCACTGAACCGAAGAAGTGGTAGTTAGAAGGGAGTTAGAGCTACAAGCAGTTTGGTTTGGGAAATTAGACGCGAAATGAAACTGCAAATGCCTTCCAACAGGCTTGGAAAAGTGTGTTCTATATCTCTGCCAAACAAACTCCCCGGAGGTTGAGCTTTCAGAAGCAAGTTTAACTCTAAGGGAGGAAGCAGCAGAATGTGCCTCTCACATCTAGCCTGTAGGAATTCAGGTTGGCAAGTTCTATGGGGAAGCCCATTGCTGCCTATGGTGGAAACGGGTTTGGAAATTTCAGTTTCAAAATCTCTGTGAAAAAGTGTCAGTGAAGCTTCTCCGTTTAGAATCCAGCATATCTCACTGAACCGAAGAAGTGGTAGTTAGAAGGGAGTTAGAGCTGCAAGCAGTTTGGTTTGGGAAATTAGACGCGAAATGAAACTGCAAATGCCTTCCAACAGGCTTGGAAAAGTGTGTTCTATATCTCTGCCAAACAAACTCCCCGGAGGTTGAGCTTTCAGAAGCAAGTTTAACTCTAAGGGAGGAAGCAGCAGAATGTGCCTCTCACATCTAGCCTGTAGGAATTCAGGTTGGCAAGTTCTATGGGGAAGCCCATTGCTGCCTATGGTGGAAACGGCATGGGAGATTTCAGTTTCAAAATCTCTGTGAAAAAGCGTCAGAGAAGCTTCTCCGTTTAGAATCCAGCATATCTCACTGAACCGAAGAAGTGGTAGTTAGAAGGGAGTTAGAGCTGCAAGCAGTTTGGTTTGGGAAATAAGACGCGAAATGAAACTGCAAATGCCTTCCAACAGGCTTGGAAAAGTGTGTTCTATATCTCTGCCAAACAAACTCCCCGGAGGTTGAGCTTTCAGAAGCTAGTTTAACTCTAAGGGAGGAAGCAGCAGAATGTGCCTCTCACATCTAGCCTGTAGGAATTCAGGTTGGCAAGTTCTATGGGGAAGCCCATTGGCGCCTTCGTTGGAAACGGGTTTGGAAATTTCAGTTTCAAAATCTCTGTGAAAAAGCGTCAGAGAAGCTTCTCCGTTTAGAATCCAGCATATCTCACTGAACCGAAGAAGTGGTAGTTAGAAGGGAGTTAGAGCTGCAAGCAGTTTGGTTTGGGAAATTAGACGCGAAATGAAACTGCAAATGCCTTCCAACAGGCCTGGAAAAGTGTGTTCTATATCTCTGCCAAACAAACTCCCCGGAGGTTGAGCTTTCAGAAGCTAGTTTAACTCTAAGGGAGGAAGCAGCAGAATGTGCCTCTCACATCTAGCCTGTAGGAATTCAGGTTGGCAAGTTCCATGGGGAAGCCCATTGGCGCCTTCGTTGGAAACGGGTTTGGAAATTTCAGTTTCAAAATCTCTGTGAAAAAGCGTCAGAGAAGCTTCTCCGTTTAGAATCCAGCATATCTCACTGAACCGAAGAAGTGGTAGTTAGTAGGGAGTTAGAGCTGCAAGCAGTTTGGTTTGGGAAATTAGACGCGAAATGAAACTGCAAATGCCTTCCAACAGGCTTGGAAAAGTGTGTTCTATATCTCTGCCAAACAGACTCCCTGGAGGTTGAGCTTTCAGAAGCTAGTTTAACTCTAAGGGAGGAAGCAGCAGAATGTGCCTCTCACATCTAGCCTGTAGGAATTCAGGTTGGCAAGTTCTATGGGGAAGCCCATTGCTGCCTATGGTGGAAACAGCATGGGAGATTTCAGTTTCAAAATCTCTGTGAAAAAGCGTCAGAGAAGCTTCTCCGTTTAGAATCCAGCATATCTCACTGAACCGAAGAAGTGGTAGTTAGAAGGCAGTTAGAGCTGCAAGCAGTTTGGTTTGGGAAATTAGACGCGAAATGAAACTGCAAATGCCTTCCAACAGGCTTGGAAAAGTGTGTTCTATATCTCTGCCAAACAAACTCCCCGGAGGTTGAGCTTTCAGAAGCTAGTTTAACTCTAAGGGAGGAAGCAGCAGAATGTGCCTCTCACATCTAGCCTGTAGGAATTCAGGTTGGCAAGTTCTATGGGGAAGCCCATTGTCGCCTTCGTTGGAAACGGGTTTGGAAATTTCAGTTTCAAAATCTCTGTGAAAAAGCGTCAGAGAAGCTTCTCCGTTTAGAATCCAGCATATCTCACTGAACCGAAGAAGTGGTAGTTAGAAGGGAGTTAGAGCTGCAAGCAGTTTGGTTTGGGAAATTAGACGCGAAATGAAACTGCAAATGCCTTCCCACAGGCTTGGAAAAGTGTGTTCTATATCTCTGCCAAAGAAACTCCCCGGAGGTTGAGCTTTCAGAAGCAAGTTTAACTCTAAGGGAGGAAGCAGCAGAATGTGCCTCTCACATCTAGCCTGTAGGAATTCAGGTTGGCAAGTTCTATGGGGAAGCCCATGGCTGCCTATGGTGGAAACGGCATGGGAGATTTCAGTTTCAAAATCTCTGTGAAAAAGCGTCAGAGAAGCTTCTCCGTTTAGAATCCAGCATATCTCACTGAACCGAAGAAGTGGTAGTTAGAAGGGAGTTAGAGCTGCAAGCAGTTTGGTTTGGGAAATTAGACGCGAAATGAAACTGCAAATGCCTTCCAACAGGCTTGGAAAAGTGTGTTCTATATCTCTGCCAAACAAACTCCCCGGAGGTTGAGCTTTCAGAAGCAAGTTTAACTCTAAGGGAGGAAGCAGCAGAATGTGCCTCTCACATCTAGCCTGTAGGAATTCAGGTTGGCAAGTTCTATGGGGAAGCCCATTGCTGCCTATGGTGGAAAGGGCATGGGAGATTTCAGTTTCAAAATCTCTGTGAAAAAGCGTCAGAGAAGCTTCTCCGTTTAGAATCCAGCATATCTCACTGAATCGAAGAAGTGGTAGTTAGAAGGGAGTTAGAGCTGCAAGCAGTTTGGTTTGGGAAATTAGACGCGAAATGAAACTGCAAATGCCTTCCAACAGGCTTGGAAAAGTGTGTTCTATATCTCTGCCAAACAAACTCCCCGGAGGTTGAGCTTTCAGAAGCTAGTTTAACTCTAAGGGAGGAAGCAGCAGAATGTGCCTCTCACATCTAGCCTGTAGGAATTCAGGTTGGCAAGTTCTATGGGGAAGCCCATTGGCGCCTTCGTTGGAAACGGGTTTGGAAATTTCAGTTTCAAAATCTCTGTGAAAAAGCGTCAGAGAAGCTTCTCCGTTTAGAATCCAGCATATCTCACTGAACCGAAGAAGTGGTAGTTAGAAGGGAGTTAGAGCTGCAAGCAGTTTGGTTTGGGAAATTAGATGCGAAATGACACTGCAAAGGCCTTCCAACAGGCTTGGAAAAGTGTGTTCTATATCTCTGCCAAACAGACTCCCCGGAGGTTGAGCTTTCAGAAGCAAGCTTAACTCTTAGGGAGGAAGCAGCAGAATGTGCCTCTCACATCTAGCCTGTAGGAATTCAGGTTGGCAAGTTCTATGGGGAAGCCCATTGCTGCCTATGGTGGAAACGGCATGGGAGATTTCAGTTTCAAAATCTCTGTGAAAAAGCGTCAGAGAAGCTTCTCCGTTTAGAATCCAGCATATCTCACTGAACCGAAGAAGTGGTAGTTAGAAGGGAGTTAGAGCTGCAAGCAGTTTGGTTTGGGAAATTAGACGCGAAATGAAACTGCAAATGCCTTCCAACAGGCTTGGAAAAGTGTGTTCTATATCTCTGCCAAACAAACTCCCCGGAGGTTGAGCTTTCAGAAGCTAGTTTAACTCTAAGGGAGGAAGCAGCAGAATGTGCCTCTCACATCTAGCCTGTAGGAATTCAGGTTGGCAAGTTCTATGGGGAAGCCCATTGGCGCCTTCGTTGGAAACGGGTTTGGAAATTTCAGTTTCAAAATCTCTGTGAAAAAGCGTCAGAGAAGCTTCTCCGTTTAGAATCCAGCATATCTCACTGAACCGAAGAAGTGGTAGTTAGAAGGGAGTTAGAGCTACAAGCAGTTTGGTTTGGGAAATTAGACGCGAAATGAAACTGCAAATGCCTTCCAACAGGCTTGGAAAAGTGTGTTCTATATCTCTGCCAAACAAACTCCCCGGAGGTTGAGCTTTCAGAAGGAAGTTTAACTCTAAGGGAGGAAGCAGCAGAATGTGCCTCTCACATCTAGCCTGTAGGAATTCAGGTTGGCAAGTTCTATGGGGAAGCCCATTGCTGCCTATGGTGGAAACGGGTTTGGAAATTTCAGTTTCAAAATCTCTGTGAAAAAGTGTCAGAGAAGCTTCTCCGTTTAGAATCCAGCATATCTCACTGAACCGAAGAAGTGGTAGTTAGAAGGGAGTTAGAGCTGCAAGCAGTTTGGTTTGGGAAATTAGAGGCGAAATGAAACTGCAAATGCCTTCCAACAGGCTTGGAAAAGTGTGTTCTATATCTCTGCCAAACAAACTCCCCGGAGGTTGAGCTTTCAGAAGCAAGTTTAACTCTAAGGGAGGAAGCAGCAGAATGTGCCTCTCACATCTAGCCTGTAGGAATTCAGGTTGGCAAGTTCTATGGGGAAGCCCATTGCTGCCTATGGTGGAAACGGCATGGGAGATTTCAGTTTCAAAATCTCTGTGAAAAAGCGTCAGAGAAGCTTCTCCGTTTAGAATCCAGCATATCTCACTGAACCGAAGAAGTGGTAGTTAGAAGGGAGTTAGAGCTGCAAGCAGTTTGGTTTGGGAAATAAGACGCGAAATGAAACTGCAAATGCCTTCCAACAGGCTTGGAAAAGTGTGTTCTATATCTCTGCCAAACAAACTCCCCGGAGGTTGAGCTTTCAGAAGCTAGTTTAACTCTAAGGGAGGAAGCAGCAGAATGTGCCTCTCACATCTAGCCTGTAGGAATTCAGGTTGGCAAGTTCTATGGGGAAGCCCATTGCTGGCTATGGTGGAAACGGCATGGGAGATTTCAGTTTCAAAATCTCTGTGAAAAAGCGTCAGAGAAGCTTCTCCGTTTAGAATCCAGCATATCTCACTGAACCGAAGAAGTGGTAGTTAGAAGGCAGTTAGAGCTGCAAGCAGTTTGGTTTGGGAAATTAGACGCGAAATGAAACTGCAAATGCCTTCCAACAGGCTTGGAAAAGTGTGTTCTATATCTCTGCCAAACAGACTCCCTGGAGGTTGAGCTTTCAGAAGCTAGTTTAACTCTAAGGGAGGAAGCAGCAGAATGTGCCTCTCACATCTAGCCTGTAGGAATTCAGGTTGGCAAGTTCTATGGGGAAGCCCATTGCTGGCTATGGTGGAAACAGCATGGGAGATTTCAGTTTCAAAATCTCTGTGAAAAAGCGTCAGAGAAGCTTCTCCGTTTAGAATCCAGCATATCTCACTGAACCGAAGAAGTGGTAGTTATAAGGCAGTTAGAGCTGCAAGCAGTTTGGTTTGGGAACTTAGACGCGAAATGAAACTGCAAATGCCTTCCAACAGGCTGGGAAAAGTGTGTTCTATATCTCTGCCAAACAAACTCCCCGGAGGTTGAGCTTTCAGAAGCAAGTTTAACTCTAAGGGAGGAAGCAGCAGAATGTGCCTCTCACATCTAGCCTGTAGGAATTCAGGTTGGCAAGTTCTATGGGGAAGCCCATTGCTGCCTATGGTGGAAACGGCATGGGAGATTTCAGTTTCAAAATCTCTGTGAAAAAGCGTCAGAGAAGCTTCTCCGTTTAGAATCCAGCATATCTCACTGAACCGAAGAAGTGGTAGTTAGAAGGGAGTTAGAGCTGCAAGCAGTTTGGTTTGGGAAATTAGACGCGAAATGAAACTGCAAATGCCTTCCAACAGGCTTGGAAAAGTGTGTTCTATATCTCTGCCAAACAAACTCCCCGGAGGTTGAGCTTTCAGAAGCAAGTTTAACTCTAAGGGAGGAAGCAGCAGAATGTGCCTCTCACATCTAGCCTGTAGGAATTCAGGTTGGCAAGTTCTATGGGGAAGCCCATTGGCGCCTTCGTTGGAAACGGGTTTGGAAATTTCAGTTTCAAAATCTCTGTGAAAAGGCGTCAGAGAAGCTTCTCCGTTTAGAATCCAGCATATCTCACTGAACCGAAGAAGTGGTAGTTAGAAGGGAATTAGAGCTGCAAGCAGTTTGGTTTGGGAAATTAGACGCGAAATGAAACTGCAAATGCCTTCCAACAGGCTTGGAAAAGTGTGTTCTATATCTCTGCCAAACAAACTCCCCGGAGGTTGAGCTTTCAGAAGCAAGTTTAACTCTAAGGGAGGAAGCAGCAGAATGTGCCTCTCACATCTAGCCTGTAGGAATTCAGGTTGGCAAGTTCTATGGGGAAGCCCATTGCTGCCTATGGTGGAAACAGCATGGGAGATTTCAGTTTCAAAATCTCTGTGAAAAAGCGTCAGAGAAGCTTCTCCGTTTAGAATCCAGCATATCTCACTGAACCGAAGAAGTGGTAGTTAGAAGGCAGTTAGAGCTGCAAGCAGTTTGGTTTGGGAAATTAGACGCGAAATGAAACTGCAAATGCCTTCCAACAGGCTTGGAAAAGTGTGTTCTATATCTCTGCCAAACAAACTCCCCGGAGGTTGAGCTTTCAGAAGCAAGTTTAACTCTAAGGGAGGAAGCAGCAGAATGTGCCTCTCACATCTAGCCTTTAGGAATTCAGGTTGGCAAGTTCTATGGGGAAGCCCATGGCTGCCTATGGTGGAAACGGGTTTGGAAATTTCAGTTTCAAAATCTCTGTGAAAAAGCGTCAGAGAAGCTTCTCCGTTTAGAATCCAGCATATCTCACTGAACCGAAGAAGTGGTAGTTAGAAGGGAGTTAGAGCTGCAAGCAGTTTGGTTTGGGAAATTAGACGCGAAATGAAACTGCAAATGCCTTCCCACAGGCTTGGAAAAGTGTGTTCTATATCTCTGCCAAAGAAACTCCCCGGAGGTTGAGCTTTCAGAAGCAAGTTTAACTCTAAGGGAGGAAGCAGCAGAATGTGCCTCTCACATCTAGCCTGTAGGAATTCAGGTTGGCAAGTTCTATGGGGAAGCCCATGGCTGCCTATGGTGGAAACGGCATGGGAGATTTCAGTTTCAAAATCTCTGTGAAAAAGCGTCAGAGAAGCTTCTCCGTTTAGAATCCAGCATATCTCACTGAACCGAAGAAGTGGTAGTTAGAAGGGAGTTAGAGCTGCAAGCAGTTTGGTTTGGGAAATTAGACGCGAAATGAAACTGCAAATGCCTTCCAACAGGCTTGGAAAAGTGTGTTCTATATCTCTGCCAAACAAACTCCCCGGAGGTTGAGCTTTCAGAAGCAAGTTTAACTCTAAGGGAGGAAGCAGCAGAATGTGCCTCTCACATCTAGCCTGTAGGAATTCAGGTTGGCAAGTTCTATGGGGAAGCCCATTGCTGCCTATGGTGGAAAGGGCATGGGAGATTTCAGTTTCAAAATCTCTGTGAAAAAGCGTCAGAGAAGCTTCTCCGTTTAGAATCCAGCATATCTCACTGAATCGAAGAAGTGGTAGTTAGAAGGGAGTTAGAGCTGCAAGCAGTTTGGTTTGGGAAATTAGACGCGAAATGAAACTGCAAATGCCTTCCAACAGGCTTGGAAAAGTGTGTTCTATATCTCTGCCAAACAAACTCCCCGGAGGTTGAGCTTTCAGAAGCTAGTTTAACTCTAAGGGAGGAAGCAGCAGAATGTGCCTCTCACATCTAGCCTGTAGGAATTCAGGTTGGCAAGTTCTATGGGGAAGCCCATTGGCGCCTTCGTTGGAAACGGGTTTGGAAATTTCAGTTTCAAAATCTCTGTGAAAAAGCGTCAGAGAAGCTTCTCCGTTTAGAATCCAGCATATCTCACTGAACCGAAGAAGTGGTAGTTAGAAGGGAGTTAGAGCTGCAAGCAGTTTGGTTTGGGAAATTAGATGCGAAATGACACTGCAAAGGCCTTCCAACAGGCTTGGAAAAGTGTGTTCTATATCTCTGCCAAACAGACTCCCCGGAGGTTGAGCTTTCAGAAGCAAGCTTAACTCTTAGGGAGGAAGCAGCAGAATGTGCCTCTCACATCTAGCCTGTAGGAATTCAGGTTGGCAAGTTCTATGGGGAAGCCCATTGCTGCCTATGGTGGAAACGGCATGGGAGATTTCAGTTTCAAAATCTCTGTGAAAAAGCGTCAGAGAAGCTTCTCCGTTTAGAATCCAGCATATCTCACTGAACCGAAGAAGTGGTAGTTAGAAGGGAGTTAGAGCTGCAAGCAGTTTGGTTTGGGAAATTAGACGCGAAATGAAACTGCAAATGCCTTCCAACAGGCTTGGAAAAGTGTGTTCTATATCTCTGCCAAACAAACTCCCCGGAGGTTGAGCTTTCAGAAGCTAGTTTAACTCTAAGGGAGGAAGCAGCAGAATGTGCCTCTCACATCTAGCCTGTAGGAATTCAGGTTGGCAAGTTCTATGGGGAAGCCCATTGGCGCCTTCGTTGGAAACGGGTTTGGAAATTTCAGTTTCAAAATCTCTGTGAAAAAGCGTCAGAGAAGCTTCTCCGTTTAGAATCCAGCATATCTCACTGAACCGAAGAAGTGGTAGTTAGAAGGGAGTTAGAGCTACAAGCAGTTTGGTTTGGGAAATTAGACGCGAAATGAAACTGCAAATGCCTTCCAACAGGCTTGGAAAAGTGTGTTCTATATCTCTGCCAAACAAACTCCCCGGAGGTTGAGCTTTCAGAAGGAAGTTTAACTCTAAGGGAGGAAGCAGCAGAATGTGCCTCTCACATCTAGCCTGTAGGAATTCAGGTTGGCAAGTTCTATGGGGAAGCCCATTGCTGCCTATGGTGGAAACGGGTTTGGAAATTTCAGTTTCAAAATCTCTGTGAAAAAGTGTCAGAGAAGCTTCTCCGTTTAGAATCCAGCATATCTCACTGAACCGAAGAAGTGGTAGTTAGAAGGGAGTTAGAGCTGCAAGCAGTTTGGTTTGGGAAATTAGAGGCGAAATGAAACTGCAAATGCCTTCCAACAGGCTTGGAAAAGTGTGTTCTATATCTCTGCCAAACAAACTCCCCGGAGGTTGAGCTTTCAGAAGCAAGTTTAACTCTAAGGGAGGAAGCAGCAGAATGTGCCTCTCACATCTAGCCTGTAGGAATTCAGGTTGGCAAGTTCTATGGGGAAGCCCATTGCTGCCTATGGTGGAAACGGCATGGGAGATTTCAGTTTCAAAATCTCTGTGAAAAAGCGTCAGAGAAGCTTCTCCGTTTAGAATCCAGCATATCTCACTGAACCGAAGAAGTGGTAGTTAGAAGGGAGTTAGAGCTGCAAGCAGTTTGGTTTGGGAAATAAGACGCGAAATGAAACTGCAAATGCCTTCCAACAGGCTTGGAAAAGTGTGTTCTATATCTCTGCCAAACAAACTCCCCGGAGGTTGAGCTTTCAGAAGCTAGTTTAACTCTAAGGGAGGAAGCAGCAGAATGTGCCTCTCACATCTAGCCTGTAGGAATTCAGGTTGGCAAGTTCTATGGGGAAGCCCATTGCTGCCTATGGTGGAAACGGCATGGGAGATTTCAGTTTCAAAATCTCTGTGAAAAAGCGTCAGAGAAGCTTCTCCGTTTAGAATCCAGCATATCTCACTGAACCGAAGAAGTGGTAGTTAGAAGGCAGTTAGAGCTGCAAGCAGTTTGGTTTGGGAAATTAGACGCGAAATGAAACTGCAAATGCCTTCCAACAGGCTTGGAAAAGTGTGTTCTATATCTCTGCCAAACAGACTCCCTGGAGGTTGAGCTTTCAGAAGCTAGTTTAACTCTAAGGGAGGAAGCAGCAGAATGTGCCTCTCACATCTAGCCTGTAGGAATTCAGGTTGGCAAGTTCTATGGGGAAGCCCATTGCTGGCTATGGTGGAAACAGCATGGGAGATTTCAGTTTCAAAATCTCTGTGAAAAAGCGTCAGAGAAGCTTCTCCGTTTAGAATCCAGCATATCTCACTGAACCGAAGAAGTGGTAGTCAGAAGGGAGTTAGAGCTGCAAGCAGTTTGGTTTGGGAAATTAGACGCGAAATGAAACTGCAAATGCCTTCCAACAGGCTTGGAAAAGTGTGTTCTATATCTCTGCCAAAGAAACTCCCCGGAGGTTGAGCTTTCAGAAGCAAGTTTAACTCTAAGGGAGGAAGCAGCAGAATGTGCCTCTCACATCTAGCCTGTAGGAATTCAGGTTGGCAAGTTCTATGGGGAAGCCCATGGCTGCCTATGGTGGAAACGGCATGGGAGATTTCAGTTTCAAAATCTCTGTGAAAAAGCGTCAGAGAAGCTTCTCCGTTTAGAATCCAGCATATCTCACTGAACCGAAGAAGTGGTAGTTAGAAGGGAGTTAGAGCTGCAAGCAGTTTGGTTTGGGAAATTAGACGCGAAATGAAACTGCAAATGCCTTCCAACAGGCTTGGAAAAGTGTGTTCTATATCTCTGCCAAACAAACTCCCCGGAGGTTGAGCTTTCAGAAGCAAGTTTAACTCTAAGGGAGGAAGCAGCAGAATGTGCCTCTCACATCTAGCCTGTAGGAATTCAGGTTGGCAAGTTCTATGGGGAAGCCCATGGCTGCCTATGGTGGAAACGGGTTTGGAAATTTCAGTTTCAAAATCTCTGTGAAAAAGCGTCAGAGAAGCTTCTCCGTTTAGAATCCAGCTTATCTCACTGAACCGAAGAAGTGGTAGTTAGAAGGGAGTTAGAGCTGCAAGCAGTTTGGTTTGGGAAATTAGACGCGAAATGAAACTGCAAATGCCTTCCAACAGGCTTGGAAAAGTGTGTTCTATATCTCTGCCAAACAAACTCCCCGGAGGTTGAGCTTTCAGAAGCAAGTTTAACTCTAAGGGAGGAAGCAGCAGAATGTGCCTCTCACATCTAGCCTTTAGGAATTCAGGTTGGCAAGTTCTATGGGGAAGCCCATTGCTGCCTATGGTGGAAACGGCATGGGCGATTTCAGTTTCAAAATCTCTGTGAAAAAGCGTCAGAGAAGCTTCTCCGTTTAGAATCCAGCATATCTCACTGAACCGAAGAAGTGGCAGTTAGAAGGGAGTTAGAGCTGCAAGCAGTTTGGTTTGGGAAATTAGATGCGAAATGACACTGCAAAGGCCTTCCAACAGGCTTGGAAAAGTGTGTTCTATATCTATGCCAAACAGAGTCCCCGGAGGTTGAGCTTTCAGAAGCAAGCTTAACTGTTAGGGAGGAAGCAGCAGAATGTGCCTCTCACATCTAGCCTGTAGGAGTTCAGGTTGGCAAGTTCTATGTGGAAGCCCATTGCTGGCTATGGTCGTAACAGCATGGGAGATTTCAGTTTCAAAATCTCTGTGAAAAAGCGTCAGAGAAGCTTCTCCGTTTAGAATCCAGCATATCTCACTGAACCGAAGAAGTGGTAGTTAGAAGGCAGTTAGAGCTGCAAGCAGTTTGGTTTGGGAAATTAGACGCGAAATGAAACTGCAAATGCCTTCCAACAGGCCTGGAAAAGTGTGTTCTATATCTCTGCCAAACAAACTCCCCGGAGGTTGAGCTTTCAGAAGCTAGTTTAACTCTAAGGGAGGAAGCAGCAGAATGTGCCTCTCACATCTAGCCTGTAGGAATTCAGGTTGGCAAGTTCTATGGGGAAGCCCATTGCTGCCTATGGTGGAAACGGGTTTGGAAATTTCAGTTTCAAAATCTCTGTGAAAAAGTGTCAGAGAAGCTTCTCCGTTTAGAATCCAGCATATCTCACTGAACCGAAGAAGTGGTAGTTAGAAGGGAGTTAGAGCTGCAAGCAGTTTGGTTTGGGAAATTAGAGGCGAAATGAAACTGCAAATGCCTTCCAACAGGCTTGGAAAAGTGTGTTCTATATCTCTGCCAAACAAACTCCCCGGAGGTTGAGCTTTCAGAAGCAAGTTTAACTCTAAGGGAGGAAGCAGCAGAATGTGCCTCTCACATCTAGCCTGTAGGAATTCAGGTTGGCAAGTTCTATGGGGAAGCCCATTGCTGCCTATGGTGGAAACGGCATGGGAGATTTCAGTTTCAAAATCTCTGTGAAAAAGCGTCAGAGAAGCTTCTCCGTTTAGAATCCAGCATATCTCACTGAACCGAAGAAGTGGTAGTTAGAAGGGAGTTAGAGCTGCAAGCAGTTTGGTTTGGGAAATAAGACGCGAAATGAAACTGCAAATGCCTTCCAACAGGCTTGGAAAAGTGTGTTCTATATCTCTGCCAAACAAACTCCCCGGAGGTTGAGCTTTCAGAAGCTAGTTTAACTCTAAGGGAGGAAGCAGCAGAATGTGCCTCTCACATCTAGCCTGTAGGAATTCAGGTTGGCAAGTTCTATGGGGAAGCCCATTGTCGCCTTCGTTGGAAACGGGTTTGGAAATTTCAGTTTCAAAATCTCTGTGAAAAAGCGTCAGAGAAGCTTCTCCGTTTAGAATCCAGCATATCTCACTGAACCGAAGAAGTGGTAGTTAGAAGGCAGTTAGAGCTGCAAGCAGTTTGGTTTGGGAAATTAGACGCGAAATGAAACTGCAAATGCCTTCCAACAGGCTTGGAAAAGTGTGTTCTATATCTCTGCCAAACAGACTCCCTGGAGGTTGAGCTTTCAGAAGCTAGTTTAACTCTAAGGGAGGAAGCAGCAGAATGTGCCTCTCACATCTAGCCTGTAGGAATTCAGGTTGGCAAGTTCTATGGGGAAGCCCATTGCTGGCTATGGTGGAAACAGCATGGGAGATTTCAGTTTCAAAATCTCTGTGAAAAAGCGTCAGAGAAGCTTCTCCGTTTAGAATCCAGCATATCTCACTGAACCGAAGAAGTGGTAGTTATAAGGCAGTTAGAGCTGCAAGCAGTTTGGTTTGGGAACTTAGACGCGAAATGAAACTGCAAATGCCTTCCAACAGGCTGGGAAAAGTGTGTTCTATATCTCTGCCAAACAAACTCCCCGGAGGTTGAGCTTTCAGAAGCAAGTTTAACTCTAAGGGAGGAAGCAGCAGAATGTGCCTCTCACATCTAGCCTGTAGGAATTCAGGTTGGCAAGTTCTATGGGGAAGCCCATTGCTGCCTATGGTGGAAACGGCATGGGAGATTTCAGTTTCCAAATCTCTGTGAAAAAGCGTCAGAGAAGCTTCTCCGTTTAGAATCCAGCATATCTCACTGAACCGAAGAAGTGGTAGTTAGAAGGGAGTTAGAGCTGCAAGCAGTTTGGTTTGGGAAATTAGACGCGAAATGAAACTGCAAATGCCTTCCAACAGGCTTGGAAAAGTGTGTTCTATATCTCTGCCAAACAAACTCCCCGGAGGTTGAGCTTTCAGAAGCAAGTTTAACTCTAAGGGAGGAAGCAGCAGAATGTGCCTCTCACATCTAGCCTGTAGGAATTCAGGTTGGCAAGTTCTATGGGGAAGCCCATTGCTGCCTATGTTGGAAACGGCATGGGAGATTTCAGTTTCAAAATCTCTGTGAAAAAGCGTCAGAGAAGCTTCTCCGTTTAGAATCCAGCATATCTCACTGAACCGAAGAAGTGGTAGTTAGAAGGGAGTTAGAGCTGCAAGCAGTTTGGTTTGGGAAATTAGACGCGAAATGAAACTGCAAATGCCTTCCAACAGGCTTGGAAAAGTGTGTTCTATATCTCTGCCAAACAAACTCCCCGGAGGTTGAGCTTTCAGAAGCTAGTTTAACTCTAAGGGAGGAAGCAGCAGAATGTGCCTCTCACATCTAGCCTGTAGGAATTCAGGTTGGCAAGTTCTATGGGGAAGCCCATTGGCGCCTTCGTTGGAAACGGGTTTGGAAATTTCAGTTTCAAAATCTCTGTGAAAAAGCGTCAGAGAAGCTTCTCCGTTTAGAATCCAGCATATCTCACTGAACCGAAGAAGTGGTAGTTAGAAGGGAATTAGAGCTGCAAGCAGTTTGGTTTGGGAAATTAGACGCGAAATGAAACTGCAAATGCCTTCCAACAGGCTTGGAAAAGTGTGTTCTATATCTCTGCCAAACAAACTCCCCGGAGGTTGAGCTTTCAGAAGCAAGTTTAACTCTAAGGGAGGAAGCAGCAGAATGTGCCTCTCACATCTAGCCTGTAGGAATTCAGGTTGGCAAGTTCTATGGGGAAGCCCATTGCTGCCTATGGTGGAAACAGCATGGGAGATTTCAGTTTCAAAATCTCTGTGAAAAAGCGTCAGAGAAGCTTCTCCGTTTAGAATCCAGCATATCTCACTGAACCGAAGAAGTGGTAGTTAGAAGGCAGTTAGAGCTGCAAGCAGTTTGGTTTGGGAAATTAGACGCGAAATGAAACTGCAAATGACTTCCAACAGGCTTGGAAAAGTGTGTTCTATATCTCTGCCAAACAAACTCCCCGGAGGTTGAGCTTTCAGAAGCAAGTTTAACTCTAAGGGAGGAAGCAGCAGAATGTGCCTCTCACATCTAGCCTTTAGGAATTCAGGTTGGCAAGTTCTATGGGGAAGCCCATGGCTGCCTATGGTGGAAACGGGTTTGGAAATTTCAGTTTCAAAATCTCTGTGAAAAAGCGTCAGAGAAGCTTCTCCGTTTAGAATCCAGCTTATCTCACTGAACCGAAGAAGTGGTAGTTAGAAGGGAGTTAGAGCTGCAAGCAGTTTGGTTTGGGAAATTAGACGCGAAATGAAACTGCAAATGCCTTCCAACAGGCTTGGAAAAGTGTGTTCTATATCTCTGCCAAACAAACTCCCCGGAGGTTGAGCTTTCAGAAGCAAGTTTAACTCTAAGGGAGGAAGCAGCAGAATGTGCCTCTCACATCTAGCCTTTAGGAATTCAGGTTGGCAAGTTCTATGGGGAAGCCCATTGCTGCCTATGGTGGAAACGGCATGGGCGATTTCAGTTTCAAAATCTCTGTGAAAAAGCGTCAGAGAAGCTTCTCCGTTTAGAATCCAGCATATCTCACTGAACCGAAGAAGTGGCAGTTAGAAGGGAGTTAGAGCTGCAAGCAGTTTGGTTTGGGAAATTAGATGCGAAATGACACTGCAAAGGCCTTCCAACAGGCTTGGAAAAGTGTGTTCTATATCTATGCCAAACAGAGTCCCCGGAGGTTGAGCTTTCAGAAGCAAGCTTAACTGTTAGGGAGGAAGCAGCAGAATGTGCCTCTCACATCTAGCCTGTAGGAGTTCAGGTTGGCAAGTTCTATGTGGAAGCCCATTGCTGGCTATGGTCGAAACAGCATGGGAGATTTCAGTTTCAAAATCTCTGTGAAAAAGCGTCAGAGAAGCTTCTCCGTTTAGAATCCAGCATATCTCACTGAACCGAAGAAGTGGTAGTTAGAAGGCAGTTAGAGCTGCAAGCAGTTTGGTTTGGGAAATTAGACGCGAAATGAAACTGCAAATGCCTTCCAACAGGCCTGGAAAAGTGTGTTCTATATCTCTGCCAAACAAACTCCCCGGAGGTTGAGCTTTCAGAAGCTAGTTTAACTCTAAGGGAGGAAGCAGCAGAATGTGCCTCTCACATCTAGCCTGTAGGAATTCAGGTTGGCAAGTTCTATGGGGAAGCCCATTGCTGCCTATGGTGGAAACGGCATGGGAGATTTCAGTTTCAAAATCTCTGTGAAAAAGCGTCAGAGAAGCTTCTCCGTTTAGAATCCAGCATATCTCACTGAACCGAAGAAGTGGTAGTTAGAAGGGAGTTAGAGCTGCAAGCAGTTTGGTTTGGGAAATTAGACGCGAAATGAAACTGCAAATGCCTTCCAACAGGCTTGGAAAAGTGTGTTCTATATCTCTGCCAAAGAAACTCCCCGGAGGTTGAGCTTTCAGAAGCAAGTTTAACTCTAAGGGAGGAAGCAGCAGAATGTGCCTCTCACATCTAGCCTGTAGGAATTCAGGTTGGCAAGTTCTATGGGGAAGCCCATGGCTGCCTATGGTGGAAACGGCATGGGAGATTTCAGTTTCAAAATCTCTGTGAAAAAGCGTCAGAGAAGCTTCTCCGTTTAGAATCCAGCATATCTCACTGAACCGAAGAAGTGGTAGTTAGAAGGCAGTTAGAGCTGCAAGCAGTTTGGTTTGGGAAATTAGACGCGAAATGAAACTGCAAATGCCTTCCAACAGGCTTGGAAAAGTGTGTTCTATATCTCTGCCAAACAAACTCCCCGGAGGTTGAGCTTTCAGAAGCTAGTTTAACTCTAAGGGAGGAAGCAGCAGAATGTGCCTCTCACATCTAGCCTGTAGGAATTCAGGTTGGCAAGTTCTATGGGGAAGCCCATTGTCGCCTTCGTTGGAAAAGGGTTTGGAAATTTCAGTTTCAAAATCTCTGTGAAAAAGCGTCAGAGAAGCTTCTCCGTTTAGAATCCAGCATATCTCACTGAACCGAAGAAGTGGTAGTTAGAAGGGAGTTAGAGCTGCAAGCAGTTTGGTTTGGGAAATTAGACGCGAAATGAAACTGCAAATGCCTTCCAACAGGCTTGGAAAAGTGTGTTCTATATCTCTGCCAAAGAAACTCCCCGGAGGTTGAGCTTTCAGAAGCAAGTTTAACTCTAAGGGAGGAAGCAGCAGAATGTGCCTCTCACATCTAGCCTGTAGGAATTCAGGTTGGCAAGTTCTATGGCGAAGCCCATGGCTGCCTATGGTGGAAACGGCATGGGAGAATTCAGTTTCAAAATCTCTGTGAAAAAGCGTCAGAGAAGCTTCTCCGTTTAGAATCCAGCATATCTCACTGAACCGAAGAAGTGGTAGTTAGAAGGGAGTTAGAGCTGCAAGCAGTTTGGTTTGGGAAATTAGACTCGAAATGAATCTGCAAATGCCTTCCAACAGGCTTGGAAAAGTGTGTTCTATATCTCTGCCAAACAAACTCCCCGGAGGTTGAGCTTTCAGAAGCAAGTTTAACTCTAAGGGAGGAAGCAGCAGAATGTGCCTCTCACATCTAGCCTGTAGGAATTCAGGTTGGCAAGTTCTATGGGGAAGCCCATGGCTGCCTATGGTGGAAACGGCATGGGAGATTTCAGTTTCAAAATCTCTGTGAAAAAGCGTCAGAGAAGCTTCTCCGTTTAGAATCCAGCATATCTCACTGAACCGAAGAAGTGGTAGTTAGAAGGGAGTTAGAGCTGCAAGCAGTTTGGTTTGGGAAATTAGACGCGAAATGAAACTGCAAATGCCTTCCAACAGGCCTGGAAAAGTGTGTTCTATATCTCTGCCAAACAAACTCCCCGGAGGTTGAGCTTTCAGAAGCTAGTTTAACTCTAAGGGAGGAAGCAGCAGAATGTGCCTCTCACATCTAGCCTGTAGGAATTCAGGTTGGCAAGTTCTATGGGGAAGCCCATTGTCGCCTTCGTTGGAAAAGGGTTTGGAAATTTCAGTTTCAAAATCTCTGTGAAAAAGCGTCAGAGAAGCTTCTCCGTTTAGAATCCAGCATATCTCACTGAACCGAAGAAGTGGTAGTTAGAAGGGAGTTAGAGCTGCAAGCAGTTTGGTTTGGGAAATTAGACGCGAAATGAAACTGCAAATGCCTTCCAACAGGCTTGGAAAAGTGTGTTCTATATCTCTGCCAAAGAAACTCCCCGGAGGTTGAGCTTTCAGAAGCAAGTTTAACTCTAAGGGAGGAAGCAGCAGAATGTGCCTCTCACATCTAGCCTGTAGGAATTCAGGTTGGCAAGTTCTATGGCGAAGCCCATGGCTGCCTATGGTGGAAACGGCATGGGAGATTTCAGTTTCAAAATCTCTGTGAAAAAGCGTCAGAGAAGCTTCTCCGTTTAGAATCCAGCATATCTCACTGAACCGAAGAAGTGGTAGTTAGAAGGGAGTTAGAGCTGCAAGCAGTTTGGTTTGGGAAATTAGACTCGAAATGAATCTGCAAATGCCTTCCAACAGGCTTGGAAAAGTGTGTTCTATATCTCTGCCAAACAAACTCCACGGAGGTTGAGCTTTCAGAAGCAAGTTTAACTCTAAGGGAGGAAGCAGCAGAATGTGCCTCTCACATCTAGCCTGTAGGAATTCAGGTTGGCAAGTTCTATGGGGAAGCCCATGGCTGCCTATGGTGGAAACGGCATGGGAGATTTCAGTTTCAAAATATCTGTGAAAAAGCGTCAGAGAAGCTTCTCCGTTTAGAATCCAGCATATCTCACTGAACCGAAGAAGTGGTAGTTAGAAGGGAGTTAGAGCTGCAAGCAGTTTGGTTTGGGAAATTAGACGCGAAATGAAACTGCAAATGCCTTCCAACAGGCCTGGAAAAGTGTGTTCTATATCTCTGCCAAACAAACTCCCCGGAGGTTGAGCTTTCAGAAGCTAGTTTAACTCTAAGGGAGGAAGCAGCAGAATGTGCCTCTCACATCTAGCCTGTAGGAATTCAGGTTGGCAAGTTCTATGGGGAAGCCCATTGTCGCCTTCGTTGGAAACGGGTTTGGAAATTTCAGTTTCAAAATCTCTGTGAAAAAGCGTCAGAGAAGCTTCTCCGTTTAGAATCCAGCATATCTCACTGAACCGAAGAAGTGGTAGTTAGAAGGGAGTTAGAGCTGCAAGCAGTTTGGTTTGGGAAATTAGACGCGAAATGAAACTGCAAATGCCTTCCAACAGGCTTGGAAAAGTGTGTTCTATATCTCTGCCAAACAAACTCCCCGGAGGTTGAGCTTTCAGAAGCTAGTTTAACTCTAAGGGAGGAAGCAGCAGAATGTGCCTCTCACATCTAGCCTGTAGGAATTCAGGTTGGCAAGTTCTATGGGGAAGCCCATTGCTGCCTATGGTGGAAACGGCATGGGAGATTTCAGTTTCAAAATCTCTGTGAAAAAGCGTCAGAGAAGCTTCTCCGTTTAGAATCCAGCATATCTCACTGAACCGAAGAAGTGGTAGTTAGAAGGGAGTTAGAGCTGCAAGCAGTTTGGTTTGGGAAATTAGACGCGAAATGAAACTGCAAATGCCTTCCAACAGGCCTGGAAAAGTGTGTTCTATATCTCTGCCAAACAAACTCCCTGGAGGTTGAGCTTTCAGAAGCTAGTTTAACTCTAAGGGAGGAAGCAGCAGAATGTGCCTCTCACATCTAGCCTGTAGGAATTCAGGTTGGCAAGTTCTATGGGGAAGCCCATTGCTGCCTATGGTGGAAACGGCATGGGAGATTTCAGTTTCAAAATCTCTGTGAAAAAGCGTCAGAGAAGCTTCTCCGTTTAGAATCCAGCATATCTCACTGAATCGAAGAAGTGGTAGTTAGAAGGGAGTTAGAGCTGCAAGCAGTTTGGTTTGGGAAATTAGACGCGAAATGAAACTGCAAATGCCTTCCAACAGGCTTGGAAAAGTGTGTTCTATATCTCTGCCAAACAAACTCCCCGGAGGTTGAGCTTTCAGAAGCTAGTTTAACTCTAAGGGAGGAAGCAGCAGAATGTGCCTCTCACATCTAGCCTGTAGGAATTCAGGTTGGCAAGTTCTATGGGGAAGCCCATTGGCGCCTTCGTTGGAAACGGGTTTGGAAATTTCAGTTTCAAAATCTCTGTGAAAAAGCGTCAGAGAAGCTTCTCCGTTTAGAATCCAGCATATCTCACTGAACCGAAGAAGTGGTAGTTAGAAGGCAGTTAGAGCTGCAAGCAGTTTGGTTTGGGAAATTAGATGCGAAATGACACTGCAAAGGCCTTCCAACAGGCTTGGAAAAGTGTGTTCTATATCTCTGCCAAACAGACTCCCCGGAGGTTGAGCTTTCAGAAGCAAGCTTAACTCTTAGGGAGGAAGCAGCAGAATGTGCCTCTCACATCTAGCCTGTAGGAATTCAGGTTGGCAAGTTCTATGGGGAAGCCCATTGTTGCCTTCGTTGGAAACGGGTTTGGAAATTTCAGTTTCAAAATCTCTGTGAAAAAGCGTCAGAGAAGCTTCTCCGTTTAGAATCCAGCATATCTCACTGAACCGAAGAAGTGGTAGTTAGAAGGGAGTTAGAGCTGCAAGCAGTTTGGTTTGGGAAATTAGACGCGAAATGAAACTGCAAATGCCTTCCCACAGGCTTGGAAAAGTGTGTTCTATATCTCTGCCAAAGAAACTCCCCGGAGGTTGAGCTTTCAGAAGCAAGTTTAACTCTAAGGGAGGAAGCAGCAGAATGTGCCTCTCACATCTAGCCTGTAGGAATTCAGGTTGGCAAGTTCTATGGGGAAGCCCATGGCTGCCTATGGTGGAAACGGCATGGGAGATTTCAGTTTCAAAATCTCTGTGAAAAAGCGTCAGAGAAGCTTCTCCGTTTAGAATCCAGCATATCTCACTGAACCGAAGAAGTGGTAGTTAGAAGGGAGTTAGAGCTGCAAGCAGTTTGGTTTGGGAAATTAGACGCGAAATGAAACTGCAAATGCCTTCCAACAGGCTTGGAAAAGTGTGTTCTATATCTCTGCCAAACAAACTCCCCGGAGGTTGAGCTTTCAGAAGCTAGTTTAACTCTAAGGGAGGAAGCAGCAGAATGTGCCTCTCACATCTAGCCTGTAGGAATTCAGGTTGGCAAGTTCTATGGGGAAGCCCATTGTCGCCTTCGTTGGAAAAGGGTTTGGAAATTTCAGTTTCAAAATCTCTGTGAAAAAGCGTCAGAGAAGCTTCTCCGTTTAGAATCCAGCATATCTCACTGAACCGAAGAAGTGGTAGTTAGAAGGGAGTTAGAGCTGCAAGCAGTTTGGTTTGGGAAATTAGACGCGAAATGAAACTGCAAATGCCTTCCCACAGGCTTGGAAAAGTGTGTTCTATATCTCTGCCAAAGAAACTCCCCGGAGGTTGAGCTTTCAGAAGCAAGTTTAACTCTAAGGGAGGAAGCAGCAGAATGTGCCTCTCACATCTAGCCTGTAGGAATTCAGGTTGGCAAGTTCTATGGGGAAGCCCATGGCTGCCTATGGTGGAAACGGCATGGGAGATTTCAGTTTCAAAATCTCTGTGAAAAAGCGTCAGAGAAGCTTCTCCGTTTAGAATCCAGCATATCTCACTGAATCGAAGAAGTGGTAGTTAGAAGGGAGTTAGAGCTGCAAGCAGTTTGGTTTGGGAAATTAGACGCGAAATGAAACTGCAAATGCCTTCCAACAGGCTTGGAAAAGTGTGTTCTATATCTCTGCCAAACAAACTCCCCGGAGGTTGAGCTTTCAGAAGCTAGTTTAACTCTAAGGGAGGAAGCAGCAGAATGTGCCTCTCACATCTAGCCTGTAGGAATTCAGGTTGGCAAGTTCTATGGGGAAGCCCATTGGCGCCTTCGTTGGAAACGGGTTTGGAAATTTCAGTTTCAAAATCTCTGTGAAAAAGCGTCAGAGAAGCTTCTCCGTTTAGAATCCAGCATATCTCACTGAACCGAAGAAGTGGTAGTTAGAAGGGAGTTAGAGCTGCAAGCAGTTTGGTTTGGGAAATTAGATGCGAAATGACACTGCAAAGGCCTTCCAACAGGCTTGGAAAAGTGTGTTCTATATCTCTGCCAAACAGACTCCCCGGAGGTTGAGCTTTCAGAAGCAAGCTTAACTCTTAGGGAGGAAGCAGCAGAATGTGCCTCTCACATCTAGCCTGTAGGAATTCAGGTTGGCAAGTTCTATGGTGAAGCCCATTGCTGCCTATGGTGGAAACGGCATGGGAGATTTCAGTTTCAAAATCTCTGTGAAAAAGCGTCAGAGAAGCTTCTCCGTTTAGAATCCAGCATATCTCACTGAACCGAAGAAGTGGTAGTTAGAAGGGAGTTAGAGCTGCAAGCAGTTTGGTTTGGGAAATTAGACGCGAAATGAAACTGCAAATGCCTTCCAACAGGCTTGGAAAAGTGTGTTCTATATCTCTGCCAAACAAACTCCCCGGAGGTTGAGCTTTCAGAAGCTAGTTTAACTCTAAGGGAGGAAGCAGCAGAATGTGCCTCTCACATCTAGCCTGTAGGAATTCAGGTTGGCAAGTTCTATGGGGAAGCCCATTGGCGCCTTCGTTGGAAACGGGTTTGGAAATTTCAGTTTCAAAATCTCTGTGAAAAAGCGTCAGAGAAGCTTCTCCGTTTAGAATCCAGCATATCTCACTGAACCGAAGAAGTGGTAGTTAGAAGGGAGTTAGAGCTACAAGCAGTTTGGTTTGGGAAATTAGACGCGAAATGAAACTGCAAATGCCTTCCAACAGGCTTGGAAAAGTGTGTTCTATATCTCTGCCAAACAAACTCCCCGGAGGTTGAGCTTTCAGAAGCAAGTTTAACTCTAAGGGAGGAAGCAGCAGAATGTGCCTCTCACATCTAGCCTGTAGGAATTCAGGTTGGCAAGTTCTATGGGGAAGCCCATTGCTGCCTATGGTGGAAACGGGTTTGGAAATTTCAGTTTCAAAATCTCTGTGAAAAAGTGTCAGAGAAGCTTCTCCGTTTAGAATCCAGCATATCTCACTGAACCGAAGAAGTGGTAGTTAGAAGGGAGTTAGAGCTGCAAGCAGTTTGGTTTGGGAAATTAGAGGCGAAATGAAACTGCAAATGCCTTCCAACAGGCTTGGAAAAGTGTGTTCTATATCTCTGCCAAACAAACTCCCCGGAGGTTGAGCTTTCAGAAGCAAGTTTAACTCTAAGGGAGGAAGCAGCAGAATGTGCCTCTCACATCTAGCCTGTAGGAATTCAGGTTGGCAAGTTCTATGGGGAAGCCCATTGCTGGCTATGGTCGAAACAGCATGGGAGATTTCAGTTTCAAAATCTCTGTGAAAAAGCGTCAGAGAAGCTTCTCCGTTTAGAATCCAGCATATCTCACTGAACCGAAGAAGTGGCAGTTAGAAGGGAGTTAGAGCTGCAAGCAGTTTGGTTTGGGAAATTAGATGCGAAATGACACTGCAAAGGCCTTCCAACAGGCTTGGAAAAGTGTGTTCTATATCTATGCCAAACAGAGTCCCCGGAGGTTGAGCTTTCAGAAGCAAGCTTAACTGTTAGGGAGGAAGCAGCAGAATGTGCCTCTCACATCTAGCCTGTAGGAATTCAGGTTGGCAAGTTCTATGTGGAAGCCCATTGCTGGCTATGGTCGAAACAGCATGGGAGATTTCAGTTTCAAAATCTCTGTGAAAAAGCGTCAGAGAAGCTTCTCCGTTTAGAATCCAGCATATCTCACTGAACCGAAGAAGTGGTAGTTAGAAGGCAGTTAGAGCTGCAAGCAGTTTGGTTTGGGAAATTAGACGCGAAATGAAACTGCAAATGCCTTCCAACAGGCTTGGAAAAGTGTGTTCTATATCTCTGCCAAACAAACTCCCCGGAGGTTGAGCTTTCAGAAGCTAGTTTAACTCTAAGGGAGGAAGCAGCAGAATGTGCCTCTCACATCTAGCCTGTAGGAATTCAGGTTGGCAAGTTCTATGGGGAAGCCCATTGCTGCCTATGGTGGAAACGGCATGGGAGATTTCAGTTTCAAAATCTCTGTGAAAAAGCGTCAGAGAAGCTTCTCCGTTTAGAATCCAGCATATCTCACTGAACCGAAGAAGTGGTAGTTAGAAGGGAGTTAGAGCTGCAAGCAGTTTGGTTTGGGAAATTAGACGCGAAATGAAACTGCAAATGCCTTCCAACAGGCTTGGAAAAGTGTGTTCTATATCTCTGCCAAAGAAACTCCCCGGAGGTTGAGCTTTCAGAAGCAAGTTTAACTCTAAGGGAGGAAGCAGCAGAATGTGCCTCTCACATCTAGCCTGTAGGAATTCAGGTTGGCAAGTTCTATGGGGAAGCCCATGGCTGCCTATGGTGGAAACGGCATGGGAGATTTCAGTTTCAAAATCTCTGTGAAAAAGCGTCAGAGAAGCTTCTCCGTTTAGAATCCAGCATATCTCACTGAACCGAAGAAGTGGTAGTTAGAAGGGAGTTAGAGCTGCAAGCAGTTTGGTTTGGGAAATTAGACGCGAAATGAAACTGCAAATGCCTTCCAACAGGCTTGGAAAAGTGTGTTCTATATCTCTGCCAAACAAACTCCCCGGAGGTTGAGCTTTCAGAAGCTAGTTTAACTCTAAGGGAGGAAGCAGCAGAATGTGCCTCTCACATCTAGCCTGTAGGAATTCAGGTTGGCAAGTTCTATGGGGAAGCCCATTGTCGCCTTCGTTGGAAAAGGGTTTGGAAATTTCAGTTTCAAAATCTCTGTGAAAAAGCGTCAGAGAAGCTTCTCCGTTTAGAATCCAGCATATCTCACTGAACCGAAGAAGTGGTAGTTAGAAGGGAGTTAGAGCTGCAAGCAGTTTGGTTTGGGAAATTAGACGCGAAATGAAACTGCAAATGCCTTCCAACACGCTTGGAAAAGTGTGTTCTATATCTCTGCCAAAGAAACTCCCCGGAGGTTGAGCGTTCAGAAGCAAGTTTAACTCTAAGGGAGGAAGCAGCAGAATGTGCCTCTCACATCTAGCCTGTAGGAATTCAGGTTGGCAAGTTCTATGGCGAAGCCCATGGCTGCCTATGGTGGAAACGGCATGGGAGAATTCAGTTTCAAAATCTCTGTGAAAAAGCGTCAGAGAAGCTTCTCCGTTTAGAATCCAGCATATCTCACTGAACCGAAGAAGTGGTAGTTAGAAGGGAGTTAGAGCTGCAAGCAGTTTGGTTTGGGAAATTAGACTCGAAATGAATCTGCAAATGCCTTCCAACAGGCTTGGAAAAGTGTGTTCTATATCTCTGCCAAACAAACTCCCCGGAGGTTGAGCTTTCAGAAGCAAGTTTAACTCTAAGGGAGGAAGCAGCAGAATGTGCCTCTCACATCTAGCCTGTAGGAATTCAGGTTGGCAAGTTCTATGGGGAAGCCCATGGCTGCCTATGGTGGAAACGGCATGGGAGATTTCAGTTTCAAAATCTCTGTGAAAAAGCGTCAGAGAAGCTTCTCCGTTTAGAATCCAGCATATCTCACTGAACCGAAGAAGTGGTAGTTAGAAGGGAGTTAGAGCTGCAAGCAGTTTGGTTTGGGAAATTAGACGCGAAATGAAACTGCAAATGCCTTCCAACAGGCTTGGAAAAGTGTGTTCTATATCTCTGCCAAACAAACTCCCCGGAGGTTGAGCTTTCAGAAGCTAGTTTAACTCTAAGGGAGGAAGCAGCAGAATGTGCCTCTCACATCTAGCCTGTAGGAATTCAGGTTGGCAAGTTCTATGGGGAAGCCCATTGGCGCCTTCGTTGGAAACGGGTTTGGAAATTTCAGTTTCAAAATCTCTGTGAAAAAAGCGTCAGAGAAGCTTCTCCGTTTAGAATCCAGCATATCTCACTGAACCGAAGAAGTGGTAGTTAGAAGGGAGTTAGAGCTACAAGCAGTTTGGTTTGGGAAATTAGACGCGAAATGAAACTGCAAATGCCTTCCAACAGGCTTGGAAAAGTGTGTTCTATATCTCTGCCAAACAAACTCCCCGGAGGTTGAGCTTTCAGAAGCAAGTTTAACTCTAAGGGAGGAAGCAGCAGAATGTGCCTCTCACATCTAGCCTGTAGGAATTCAGGTTGGCAAGTTCTATGGGGAAGCCCATTGCTGCCTATGGTGGAAACGGGTTTGGAAATTTCAGTTTCAAAATCTCTGTGAAAAAGTGTCAGAGAAGCTTCTCCGTTTAGAATCCAGCATATCTCACTGAACCGAAGAAGTGGTAGTTAGAAGGGAGTTAGAGCTGCAAGCAGTTTGGTTTGGGAAATTAGAGGCGAAATGAAACTGCAAATGCCTTCCAACAGGCTTGGAAAAGTGTGTTCTATATCTCTGCCAAACAAACTCCCCGGAGGTTGAGCTTTCAGAAGCAAGTTTAACTCTAAGGGAGGAAGCAGCAGAATGTGCCTCTCACATCTAGCCTGTAGGAATTCAGGTTGGCAAGTTCTATGGGGAAGCCCATTGCTGGCTATGGTCGAAACAGCATGGGAGATTTCAGTTTCAAAATCTCTGTGAAAAAGCGTCAGAGAAGCTTCTCCGTTTAGAATCCAGCATATCTCACTGAACCGAAGAAGTGGCAGTTAGAAGGGAGTTAGAGCTGCAAGCAGTTTGGTTTGGGAAATTAGATGCGAAATGACACTGCAAAGGCCTTCCAACAGGCTTGGAAAAGTGTGTTCTATATCTATGCCAAACAGAGTCCCCGGAGGTTGAGCTTTCAGAAGCAAGCTTAACTGTTAGGGAGGAAGCAGCAGAATGTGCCTCTCACATCTAGCCTGTAGGAATTCAGGTTGGCAAGTTCTATGTGGAAGCCCATTGCTGGCTATGGTCGAAACAGCATGGGAGATTTCAGTTTCAAAATCTCTGTGAAAAAGCGTCAGAGAAGCTTCTCCGTTTAGAATCCAGCATATCTCACTGAACCGAAGAAGTGGTAGTTAGAAGGCAGTTAGAGCTGCAAGCAGTTTGGTTTGGGAAATTAGACGCGAAATGAAACTGCAAATGCCTTCCAACAGGCTTGGAAAAGTGTGTTCTATATCTCTGCCAAACAAACTCCCCGGAGGTTGAGCTTTCAGAAGCTAGTTTAACTCTAAGGGAGGAAGCAGCAGAATGTGCCTCTCACATCTAGCCTGTAGGAATTCAGGTTGGCAAGTTCTATGGGGAAGCCCATTGCTGCCTATGGTGGAAACGGCATGGGAGATTTCAGTTTCAAAATCTCTGTGAAAAAGCGTCAGAGAAGCTTCTCCGTTTAGAATCCAGCATATCTCACTGAACCGAAGAAGTGGTAGTTAGAAGGGAGTTAGAGCTGCAAGCAGTTTGGTTTGGGAAATTAGACGCGAAATGAAACTGCAAATGCCTTCCAACAGGCTTGGAAAAGTGTGTTCTATATCTCTGCCAAAGAAACTCCCCGGAGGTTGAGCTTTCAGAAGCAAGTTTAACTCTAAGGGAGGAAGCAGCAGAATGTGCCTCTCACATCTAGCCTGTAGGAATTCAGGTTGGCAAGTTCTATGGGGAAGCCCATGGCTGCCTATGGTGGAAACGGCATGGGAGATTTCAGTTTCAAAATCTCTGTGAAAAAGCGTCAGAGAAGCTTCTCCGTTTAGAATCCAGCATATCTCACTGAACCGAAGAAGTGGTAGTTAGAAGGGAGTTAGAGCTGCAAGCAGTTTGGTTTGGGAAATTAGACGCGAAATGAAACTGCAAATGCCTTCCAACAGGCTTGGAAAAGTGTGTTCTATATCTCTGCCAAACAAACTCCCCGGAGGTTGAGCTTTCAGAAGCTAGTTTAACTCTAAGGGAGGAAGCAGCAGAATGTGCCTCTCACATCTAGCCTGTAGGAATTCAGGTTGGCAAGTTCTATGGGGAAGCCCATTGTCGCCTTCGTTGGAAAAGGGTTTGGAAATTTCAGTTTCAAAATCTCTGTGAAAAAGCGTCAGAGAAGCTTCTCCGTTTAGAATCCAGCATATCTCACTGAACCGAAGAAGTGGTAGTTAGAAGGGAGTTAGAGCTGCAAGCAGTTTGGTTTGGGAAATTAGACGCGAAATGAAACTGCAAATGCCTTCCAACACGCTTGGAAAAGTGTGTTCTATATCTCTGCCAAAGAAACTCCCCGGAGGTTGAGCGTTCAGAAGCAAGTTTAACTCTAAGGGAGGAAGCAGCAGAATGTGCCTCTCACATCTAGCCTGTAGGAATTCAGGTTGGCAAGTTCTATGGCGAAGCCCATGGCTGCCTATGGTGGAAACGGCATGGGAGAATTCAGTTTCAAAATCTCTGTGAAAAAGCGTCAGAGAAGCTTCTCCGTTTAGAATCCAGCATATCTCACTGAACCGAAGAAGTGGTAGTTAGAAGGGAGTTAGAGCTGCAAGCAGTTTGGTTTGGGAAATTAGACTCGAAATGAATCTGCAAATGCCTTCCAACAGGCTTGGAAAAGTGTGTTCTATATCTCTGCCAAACAAACTCCCCGGAGGTTGAGCTTTCAGAAGCAAGTTTAACTCTAAGGGAGGAAGCAGCAGAATGTGCCTCTCACATCTAGCCTGTAGGAATTCAGGTTGGCAAGTTCTATGGGGAAGCCCATGGCTGCCTATGGTGGAAACGGCATGGGAGATTTCAGTTTCAAAATCTCTGTGAAAAAGCGTCAGAGAAGCTTCTCCGTTTAGAATCCAGCATATCTCACTGAACCGAAGAAGTGGTAGTTAGAAGGGAGTTAGAGCTGCAAGCAGTTTGGTTTGGGAAATTAGACGCGAAATGAAACTGCAAATGCCTTCCAACAGGCCTGGAAAAGTGTGTTCTATATCTCTGCCAAACAAACTCCCCGGAGGTTGAGCTTTCAGAAGCTAGTTTAACTCTAAGGGAGGAAGCAGCAGAATGTGCCTCTCACATCTAGCCTGTAGGAATTCAGGTTGGCAAGTTCTATGGGGAAGCCCATTGGCGCCTTCGTTGGAAACGGGTTTGGAAATTTCAGTTTCAAAATCTCTGTGAAAAAGCGTCAGAGAAGCTTCTCCGTTTAGAATCCAGCATATCTCACTGAACCGAAGAAGTGGTAGTCAGAAGGGAGTTAGAGCTGCAAGCAGTTTGGTTTGGGAAATTAGACGCGAAATGAAACTGCAAATGCCTTCCAACAGGCTTGGAAAAGTGTGTTCTATATCTCTGCCAAAGAAACTCCCCGGAGGTTGAGCTTTCAGAAGCAAGTTTAACTCTAAGGGAGGAAGCAGCAGAATGTGCCTCTCACATCTAGCCTGTAGGAATTCAGGTTGGCAAGTTCTATGGGGAAGCCCATGGCTGCCTATGGTGGAAACGGCATGGGAGATTTCAGTTTCAAAATCTCTGTGAAAAAGCGTCAGAGAAGCTTCTCCGTTTAGAATCCAGCATATCTCACTGAACCGAAGAAGTGGTAGTTAGAAGGGAGTTAGAGCTGCAAGCAGTTTGGTTTGGGAAATTAGACGCGAAATGAAACTGCAAATGCCTTCCAACAGGCTTGGAAAAGTGTGTTCTATATCTCTGCCAAAGAAACTCCCCGGAGGTTGAGCTTTCAGAAGCAAGTTTAACTCTAAGGGAGGAAGCAGCAGAATGTGCCTCTCACATCTAGCCTGTAGGAATTCAGGTTGGCAAGTTCTATGGCGAAGCCCATGGCTGCCTATGGTGGAAACGGCATGGGAGATTTCAGTTTCAAAATCTCTGTGAAAAAGCGTCAGAGAAGCTTCTCCGTTTAGAATCCAGCATATCTCACTGAACCGAAGAAGTGGTAGTTAGAAGGGAGTTAGAGCTGCAAGCAGTTTGGTTTGGGAAATTAGACTCGAAATGAATCTGCAAATGCCTTCCAACAGGCTTGGAAAAGTGTGTTCTATATCTTTGCCAAACAAACTCCACGGAGGTTGAGCTTTCAGAAGCAAGTTTAACTCTAAGGGAGGAAGCAGCAGAATGTGCCTCTCACATCTAGCCTGTAGGAATTCAGGTTGGCAAGTTCTATGGGGAAGCCCATTGGCGCCTTCGTTGGAAACGGGTTTGGAAATTTCAGTTTCAAAATCTCTGTGAAAAAGCGTCAGAGAAGCTTCTCCGTTTAGAATCCAGCATATCTCACTGAACCGAAGAAGTGGTAGTCAGAAGGGAGTTAGAGCTGCAAGCAGTTTGGTTTGGGAAATTAGACGCGAAATGAAACTGCAAATGCCTTCCAACAGGCTTGGAAAAGTGTGTTCTATATCTCTGCCAAACAGACTCCCTGGAGGTTGAGCTTTCAGAAGCTAGTTTAACTCTAAGGGAGGAAGCAGCAGAATGTGCCTCTCACATCTAGCCTGTAGGAATTCAGGTTGGCAAGTTCTATGGGGAAGCCCATTGCTGCCTATGGTGGAAACAGCATGGGAGATTTCAGTTTCAAAATCTCTGTGAAAAAGCGTCAGAGAAGCTTCTCCGTTTAGAATCCAGCATATCTCACTGAACCGAAGAAGTGGTAGTTAGAAGGCAGTTAGAGCTGCAAGCAGTTTGGTTTGGGAAATTAGACGCGAAATGAAACTGCAAATGCCTTCCAACAGGCTTGGAAAAGTGTGTTCTATATCTCTGCCAAACAAACTCCCCGGAGGTTGAGCTTTCAGAAGCTAGTTTAACTCTAAGGGAGGAAGCAGCAGAATGTGCCTCTCACATCTAGCCTGTAGGAATTCAGGTTGGCAAGTTCTATGGGGAAGCCCATTGTCGCCTTCGTTGGAAACGGGTTTGGAAATTTCAGTTTCAAAATCTCTGTGAAAAAGCGTCAGAGAAGCTTCTCCGTTTAGAATCCAGCATATCTCACTGAACCGAAGAAGTGGTAGTTAGAAGGGAGTTAGAGCTGCAAGCAGTTTGGTTTGGGAAATTAGACGCGAAATGAAACTGCAAATGCCTTCCAACAGGCTTGGAAAAGTGTGTTCTATATCTCTGCCAAAGAAATTCCCCGGAGGTTGAGCTTTCAGAAGCAAGTTTAACTCTAAGGGAGGAAGCAGCAGAATGTGCCTCTCACATCTAGCCTGTAGGAATTCAGGTTGGCAAGTTCTATGGGGAAGCCCATTGCTGCCTATGGTGGAAACGGCATGGGAGATTTCAGTTTCAAAATCTCTGTGAAAAAGCGTCAGAGAAGCTTCTCCGTTTAGAATCCAGCATATCTCACTGAACCGAAGAAGTGGTAGTTAGAAGGGAGTTAGAGCTGCAAGCAGTTTGGTTTGGGAAATTAGACGCGAAATGAAACTGCAAATGCCTTCCAACAGGCTTGGAAAAGTGTGTTCTATATCTCTGCCAAACAAACTCCCCGGAGGTTGAGCTTTCAGAAGCTAGTTTAACTCTAAGGGAGGAAGCAGCAGAATGTGCCTCTCACATCTAGCCTGTAGGAATTCAGGTTGGCAAGTTCTATGGGGAAGCCCATTGTCGCCTTCGTTGGAAAAGGGTTTGGAAATTTCAGTTTCAAAATCTCTGTGAAAAAGCGTCAGAGAAGCTTCTCCGTTTAGAATCCAGCATATCTCACTGAACCGAAGAAGTGGTAGTTACAAGGGAGTTAGAGCTGCAAGCAGTTTGGTTTGGGAAATTAGACGCGAAATGAAACTGCAAATGCCTTCCCACAGGCTTGGAAAAGTGTGTTCTATATCTCTGCCAAAGAAACAACCCGGAGGTTGAGCTTTCAGAAGCAAGTTTAACTCTAAGGGAGGAAGCAGCAGAATGTGCCTCTCACATCTAGCCTGTAGGAATTCAGGTTGGCAAGTTCTATGGGGAAGCCCATGGCTGCCTATGGTGGAAACGGCATGGGAGATTTCAGTTTCAAAATCTCTGTGAAAAAGCGTCAGAGAAGCTTCTCCGTTTAGAATCCAGCATATCTCACTGAATCGAAGAAGTGGTAGTTAGAAGGGAGTTAGAGCTGCAAGCAGTTTGGTTTGGGAAATTAGACGCGAAATGAAACTGCAAATGCCTTCCAACAGGCATGGAAAAGTGTGTTCTATATCTCTGCCAAACAAACTCCCCGGAGGTTGAGCTTTCAGAAGCTATTTTAACTCTAAGGGAGGAAGCAGCAGAATGTGCCTCTCACATCTAGCCTGTAGGAATTCAGGTTGGCAAGTTCTATGGGGAAGCCCATTGCTGCCTATGGTGGAAACGGCATGGGAGATTTCAGTTTGAAAATCTCTGTGAAAAAGCGTCAGAGAAGCTTCTCCGTTTAGAATCCAGCATATCTCACTGAACCGAAGAAGTGGTAGTTAGAAGGGAGTTAGAGCTGCAAGCAGTTTGGTTTGGGAAATTAGACGCGAAATGAAACTGCAAATGCCTTCCAACATGCCTGGAAAAGTGTGTTCTATATCTCTGCCAAACAAACTCCCCGGAGGTTGAGCTTTCAGAAGCTAGTTTAACTCTAAGGGAGGAAGCAGCAGAATGTGCCTCTCACATCTAGCCTGTAGGAATTCAGGTTGGCAAGTTCTATGGGGAAGCCCATTGGCGCCTTCGTTGGAAACGGGTTTCGAAATTTCAGTTTCAAAATCTCTGTGAAAAAGCGTCAGAGAAGCTTCTCCGTTTAGAATCCAGCATATCTCACTGAACCGAAGAAGTGGTAGTTAGAAGGGAGTTAGAGCTGCAAGCAGTTTGGTTTGGGAAATTAGACGCGAAATGAAACTGCAAATGCCTTCCAACAGGCTTGGAAAAGTGTGTTCTATATCTCTGCCAAACAGACTCCCTGGAGGTTGAGCTTTCAGAAGCTAGTTTAACTCTAAGGGAGGAAGCAGCAGAATGTGCCTCTCACATCTAGCCTGTAGGAATTCAGGTTGGCAAGTTCTATGGGGAAGCCCATTGCTGCCTATGGTGGAAACAGCATGGGAGATTTCACTTTCAAAATCTCTGTGAAAAAGCGTCAGAGAAGCTTCTCCGTTTAGAATCCAGCATATCTCACTGAACCGAAGAAGTGGTAGTTAGAAGGCAGTTAGAGCTGCAAGCAGTTTGGTTTGGGAAATTAGACGCGAAATGAAACTGCAAATGCCTTCCAACAGGCTTGGAAAAGTGTGTTCTATATCTCTGCCAAACAAACTCCCCGGAGGTTGAGCTTTCAGAAGCTAGTTTAACTCTAAGGGAGGAAGCAGCAGAATGTGCCTCTCACATCTAGCCTGTAGGAATTCAGGTTGGCAAGTTCTATGGGGAAGCCCATTGTCGCCTTCGTTGGAAACGGGTTTGGAAATTTCAGTTTCAAAATCTCTGTGAAAAAGCGTCAGAGAAGCTTCTCCGTTTAGAATCCAGCATATCTCACTGAACCGAAGAAGTGGTAGTTACAAGGGAGTTAGAGCTGCAAGCAGTTTGGTTTGGGAAATTAGACGCGAAATGAAACTGCAAATGCCTTCCCACAGGCTTGGAAAAGTGTGTTCTATATCTCTGCCAAAGAAACTCCCCGGAGGTTGAGCTTTCAGAAGCAAGTTTAACTCAAAGGGAGGAAGCAGCAGAATGTGCCTCTCACATCTAGCCTGTAGGAATTCAGGTTGGCAAGTTCTATGGGGAAGCCCATGGCTGCCTATGGTGGAAACGGCATGGGAGATTTCAGTTTCAAAATCTCTGTGAAAAAGCGTCAGAGAAGCTTCTCCGTTTAGAATCCAGCATATCTCACTGAACCGAAGAAGTGGTAGTTAGAAGGGAGTTAGAGCTGCAAGCAGTTTGGTTTGGGAAATTAGACGCGAAATGAAACTGCAAATGCCTTCCAACAGGCTTGGAAAAGTGTGTTCTATATCTCTGCCAAACAAACTCCCCGGAGGTTGAGCTTTCAGAAGCAAGTTTAACTCTAAGGGAGGAAGCAGCAGAATGTGCCTCTCACATCTAGCCTGTAGGAATTCAGGTTGGCAAGTTCTATGGGGAAGCCCATGGCTGCCTATGGTGGAAACGGCATGGGAGATTTCAGTTTCAAAATCTCTGTGAAAAAGCGTCAGAGAAGCTTCTCCGTTTAGAATCCAGCATATCTCACTGAACCGAAGAAGTGGTAGTTAGAAGGGAGTTAGAGCTGCAAGCAGTTTGGTTTGGGAAATTAGACGCGAAATGAAACTGCAAATGCCTTCCAACAGGCTTGGAAAAGTGTGTTCTATATCTCTGCCAAACAAACTCCCCGGAGGTTGAGCTTTCAGAAGCTAGTTTAACTCTAAGGGAGGAAGCAGCAGAATGTGCCTCTCACATCTAGCCTGTAGGAATTCAGGTTGGCAAGTTCTATGGGGAAGCCCATTGCTGCCTATGGTGGAAACAGCATGGGAGATTTCAGTTTCAAAATCTCTGTGAAAAAGCGTCAGAGAAGCTTCTCCGTTTAGAATCCAGCATATCTCACTGAATCGAAGAAGTGGTAGTTAGAAGGGAGTTAGAGCTGCAAGCAGTTTGGTTTGGGAAATTAGACGCGAAATGAAACTGCAAATGCCTTCCAACAGGCTTGGAAAAGTGTGTTCTATATCTCTGCCAAACAAACTCCCCGGAGGTTGAGCTTTCAGAAGCTAGTTTAACTCTAAGGGAGGAAGCAGCAGAATGTGCCTCTCACATCTAGCCTGTAGGAATTCAGGTTGGCAAGTTCTATGGGGAAGCCCATTGGCGCCTTCGTTGGAAACGGGTTTGGAAATTTCAGTTTCAAAATCTCTGTGAAAAAGCGTCAGAGAAGCTTCTCCGTTTAGAATCCAGCATATCTCACTGAACCGAAGAAGTGGTAGTTAGAAGGCAGTTAGAGCTGCAAGCAGTTTGGTTTGGGAAATTAGATGCGAAATGACACTGCAAAGGCCTTCCAACAGGCTTGGAAAAGTGTGTTCTATATCTCTGCCAAACAGACTCCCCGGAGGTTGAGCTTTCAGAAGCAAGCTTAACTCTTAGGGAGGAAGCAGCAGAATGTGCCTCTCACATCTAGCCTGTAGGAATTCAGGTTGGCAAGTTCTATGGGGAAGCCCATTGCTGCCTATGGTGGAAACGGCATGGGAGATTTCAGTTTCAAAATCTCTGTGAAAAAGCGTCAGAGAAGCTTCTCCGTTTAGAATCCAGCATATCTCACTGAACCGAAGAAGTGGTAGTTAGAAGGGAGTTAGAGCTGCAAGCAGTTTGGTTTGGGAAATTAGACGCGAAATGAAACTGCAAATGCCTTCCAACAGGCTTGGAAAAGTGTGTTCTATATCTCTGCCAAACAAACTCCCCGGAGGTTGAGCTTTCAGAAGCTAGTTTAACTCTAAGGGAGGAAGCAGCAGAATGTGCCTCTCACATCTAGCCTGTAGGAATTCAGGTTGGCAAGTTCTATGGGGAAGCCCATTGGCGCCTTCGTTGGAAACGGGTTTGGAAATTTCAGTTTCAAAATCTCTGTGAAAAAGCGTCAGAGAAGCTTCTCCGTTTAGAATCCAGCATATCTCACTGAACCGAAGAAGTGGTAGTTAGAAGGGAGTTAGAGCTACAAGCAGTTTGGTTTGGGAAATTAGACGCGAAATGAAACTGCAAATGCCTTCCAACAGGCTTGGAAAAGTGTGTTCTATATCTCTGCCAAACAAACTCCCCGGAGGTTGAGCTTTCAGAAGCAAGTTTAACTCTAAGGGAGGAAGCAGCAGAATGTGCCTCTCACATCTAGCCTGTAGGAATTCAGGTTGGCAAGTTCTATGGGGAAGCCCATTGCTGCCTATGCTGGAAACGGGTTTGGAAATTTCAGTTTCAAAATCTCTGTGAAAAAGTGTCAGAGAAGCTTCTCCGTTTAGAATCCAGCATATCTCACTGATCCGAAGAAGTGGTATTTAGAAGGGAGTTAGAGCTGCAAGCAGTTTGGTTTGGGAAATTAGACGCGAAATGAAACTGCAAATGCCTTCCAACAGGCTTGGAAAAGTGTGTTCTATATCTCTGCCAAACAAACTCCCCGGAGGTTGAGCTTTCAGAAGCAAGTTTAACTCTAAGGGAGGAAGCAGCAGAATTTGCCTCTCACATCTAGCCTGTAGGAATTCTGGTTGGCAAGTTCTATGGGGAAGCCCATTGCTGCCTATGGTGGAAACGGCATGGGAGATTTCAGTTTCAAAATCTCTGTGAAAAAGCGTCAGAGAAGCTTCTCCGTTTAGAATCCAGCATATCTCACTGAACCGAAGAAGTGGTAGTTAGAAGGGAGTTAGAGCTGCAAGCAGTTTGGTTTGGGAAATAAGACGCGAAATGAAACTGCAAATGCCTTCCAACAGGCTTGGAAAAGTGTGTTCTATATCTCTGCCAAACAAACTCCCCGGAGGTTGAGCTTTCAGAAGCTAGTTTAACTCTAAGGGAGGAAGCAGCAGAATGTGCCTCTCACATCTAGCCTGTAGGAATTCAGGTTGGCAAGTTCTATGGGGAAGCCCCTTGGCGCCTTCGTTGGAAACGGGTTTGGAAATTTCAGTTTCAAAATCTCTGTGAAAAAGCGTCAGAGAAGCTTCTCCGTTTAGAATCCAGCATATCTCACTGAACCGAAGAAGTGGTAGTTAGAAGGGAGTTAGAGCTGCAAGCAGTTTGGTTTGGGAAATTAGACGCGAAATGAAACTGCAAATGCCTTCCAACAGGCCTGGAAAAGTGTGTTCTATATCTCTGCCAAACAAACTCCCCGGAGGTTGAGCTTTCAGAAGCTAGTTTAACTCTAAGGGAGGAAGCAGCAGACTGTGCCTCTCACATCTAGCCTGTAGGAATTCAGGTTGGCAAGTTCCATGGGGAAGCCCATTGGCGCCTTCGTTGGAAACGGGTTTGGAAATTTCAGTTTCAAAATCTCTGTGAAAAAGCGTCAGAGAAGCTTCTCCGTTTAGAATCCAGCATATCTCACTGAACCGAAGAAGTGGTAGTTAGTAGGGAGTTAGAGCTGCAAGCAGTTTGGTTTGGGAAATTAGACGCGAAATGAAACTGCAAATGCCTTCCAACAGGCTTGGAAAAGTGTGTTCTATATCTCTGCCAAACAGACTCCCTGGAGGTTGAGCTTTCAGAAGCTAGTTTAACTCTAAGGGAGGAAGCAGCAGAATGTGCCTCTCACATCTAGCCTGTAGGAATTCAGGTTGGCAAGTTCTATGGGGAAGCCCATTGCTGCCTATGGTGGAAACAGCATGGGAGATTTCAGTTTCAAAATCTCTGTGAAAAAGCGTCAGAGAAGCTTCTCCGTTTAGAATCCAGCATATCTCACTGAACCGAAGAAGTGGTAGTTAGAAGGCAGTTAGAGCTGCAAGCAGTTTGGTTTGGGAAATTAGACGCGAAATGAAACTGCAAATGCCTTCCAACAGGCTTGGAAAAGTGTGTTCTATATCTCTGCCAAACAAACTCCCCGGAGGTTGAGCTTTCAGAAGCTAGTTTAACTCTAAGGGAGGAAGCAGCAGAATGTGCCTCTCACATCTAGCCTGTAGGAATTCAGGTTGGCAAGTTCTATGGGGAAGCCCATTGTCGCCTTCGTTGGAAACGGGTTTGGAAATTTCAGTTTCAAAATCTCTGTGAAAAAGCGTCAGAGAAGCTTCTCCGTTTAGAATCCAGCATATCTCACTGAACCGAAGAAGTGGTAGTTAGAAGGGAGTTAGAGCTGCAAGCAGTTTGGTTTGGGAAATTAGACGCGAAATGAAACTGCAAATGCCTTCCAACAGGCTTGGAAAAGTGTGTTCTATATCTCTGCCAAAGAAACTCCCCGGAGGTTGAGCTTTCAGAAGCAAGTTTAACTCTAAGGGAGGAAGCAGCAGAATGTGCCTCTCACATCTAGCCTGTAGGAATTCAGGTTGGCAAGTTCTATGGGGAAGCCCATTGCTGCCTATGGTGGAAACGGCATGGGAGATTTCAGTTTCAAAATCTCTGTGAAAAAGCGTCAGAGAAGCTTCTCCGTTTAGAATCCAGCATATCTCACTGAACCGAAGAAGTGGTAGTTAGAAGGGAGTTAGAGCTGCAAGCAGTTTGGTTTGGGAAATTAGACGCGAAATGAAACTGCAAATGCCTTCCAACAGGCTTGGAAAAGTGTGTTCTATATCTCTGCCAAACAAACTCCCCGGAGGTTGAGCTTTCAGAAGCTAGTTTAACTCTAAGGGAGGAAGCAGCAGAATGTGCCTCTCACATCTAGCCTGTAGGAATTCAGGTTGGCAAGTTCTATGGGGAAGCCCATTGTCGCCTTCGTTGGAAAAGGGTTTGTAAATTTCAGTTTCAAAATCTCTGTGAAAAAGCGTCAGAGAAGCTTCTCCGTTTAGAATCCAGCATATCTCACTGAACCGAAGAAGTGGTAGTTACAAGGGAGTTAGAGCTGCAAGCAGTTTGGTTTGGGAAATTAGACGCGAAATGAAACTGCAAATGCCTTCCCACAGGCTTGGAAAAGTGTGTTCTATATCTCTGCCAAAGAAACTCCCCGGAGGTTGAGCTTTCAGAAGCAAGTTTAACTCTAAGGGAGGAAGCAGCAGAATGTGCCTCTCACATCTAGCCTGTAGGAATTCAGGTTGGCAAGTTCTATGGGGAAGCCCATGGCTGCCTATGGTGGAAACGGCATGGGAGATTTCAGTTTCAAAATCTCTGTGAAAAAGCGTCAGAGAAGCTTCTCCGTTTAGAATCCAGCATATCTCACTGAACCGAAGAAGTGGTAGTTAGAAGGGAGTTAGAGCTGCAAGCAGTTTGGTTTGGGAAATTAGACGCGAAATGAAACTGCAAATGCCTTCCAACAGGCTTGGAAAAGTGTGTTCTATATCTCTGCCAAACAAACTCCCCGGAGGTTGAGCTTTCAGAAGCAAGTTTAACTCTAAGGGAGGAAGCAGCAGAATGTGCCTCTCACATCTAGCCTGTAGGAATTCAGGTTGGCAAGTTCTATGGGGAAGCCCATTGCTGCCTATGGTGGAAACGGCATGGGAGATTTCAGTTTCAAAATCTCTGTGAAAAAGCGTCAGAGAAGCTTCTCCGTTTAGAATCCAGCATATCTCACTGAACCGAAGAAGTGGTAGTTAGAAGGGAGTTAGAGCTGCAAGCAGTTTGGTTTGGGAAATTAGACGCGAAATGAAACTGCAAATGCCTTCCAACAGGCTTGGAAAAGTGTGTTCTATATCTCTGCCAAACAAACTCCCCGGAGGTTGAGCTTTCAGAAGCTAGTTTAACTCTAAGGGAGGAAGCAGCAGAATGTGCCTCTCACATCTAGCCTGTAGGAATTCAGGTTGGCAAGTTCTATGGGGAAGCCCATTGCTGCCTATGGTGGAAACGGCATGGGAGATTTCAGTTTCAAAATCTCTGTGAAAAAGCGTCAGAGAAGCTTCTCCGTTTAGAATCCAGCATATCTCACTGAATCGAAGAAGTGGTAGTTAGAAGGGAGTTAGAGCTGCAAGCAGTTTGGTTTGGGAAATTAGACGCGAAATGAAACTGCAAATGCCTTCCAACAGGCTTGGAAAAGTGTGTTCTATATCTCTGCCAAACAAACTCCCCGGAGGTTGAGCTTTCAGAAGCTAGTTTAACTCTAAGGGAGGAAGCAGCAGAATGTGCCTCTCACATCTAGCCTGTAGGAATTCAGGTTGGCAAGTTCTATGGGGAAGCCCATTGGCGCCTTCGTTGGAAACGGGTTTGGAAATTTCAGTTTCAAAATCTCTGTGAAAAAGCGTCAGAGAAGCTTCTCCGTTTAGAATCCAGCATATCTCACTGAACCGAAGAAGTGGTAGTTAGAAGGGAGTTAGAGCTGCAAGCAGTTTGGTTTGGGAAATTAGATGCGAAATGACACTGCAAAGGCCTTCCAACAGGCTTGGAAAAGTGTGTTCTATATCTCTGCCAAACAGACTCCCCGGAGGTTGAGCTTTCAGAAGCAAGCTTAACTCTTAGGGAGGAAGCAGCAGAATGTGCCTCTCACATCTAGCCTGTAGGAATTCAGGTTGGCAAGTTCTATGGGGAAGCCCATTGCTGCCTATGGTGGAAACGGCATGGGAGATTTCAGTTTCAAAATCTCTGTGAAAAAGCGTCAGAGAAGCTTCTCCGTTTAGAATCCAGCATATCTCACTGAACCGAAGAAGTGGTAGTTAGAAGGGAGTTAGAGCTGCAAGCAGTTTGGTTTGGGAAATTAGACGCGAAATGAAACTGCAAATGCCTTCCAACAGGCTTGGAAAAGTGTGTTCTATATCTCTGCCAAACAAACTCCCCGGAGGTTGAGCTTTCAGAAGCTAGTTTAACTCTAAGGGAGGAAGCAGCAGAATGTGCCTCTCACATCTAGCCTGTAGGAATTCAGGTTGGCAAGTTCTATGGGGAAGCCCATTGGCGCCTTCGTTGGAAACGGGTTTGGAAATTTCAGTTTCAAAATCTCTGTGAAAAAGCGTCAGAGAAGCTTCTCCGTTTAGAATCCAGCATATCTCACTGAACCGAAGAAGTGGTAGTTAGAAGGGAGTTAGAGCTACAAGCAGTTTGGTTTGGGAAATTAGACGCGAAATGAAACTGCAAATGCCTTCCAACAGGCTTGGAAAAGTGTGTTCTATATCTCTGCCAAACAAACTCCCCGGAGGTTGAGCTTTCAGAAGCAAGTTTAACTCTAAGGGAGGAAGCAGCAGAATGTGCCTCTCACATCTAGCCTGTAGGAATTCAGGTTGGCAAGTTCTATGGGGAAGCCCATTGCTGCCTATGGTGGAAACGGGTTTGGAAATTTCAGTTTCAAAATCTCTGTGAAAAAGTGTCAGAGAAGCTTCTCCGTTTAGAATCCAGCATATCTCACTGAACCGAAGAAGTGGTAGTTAGAAGGGAGTTAGAGCTGCAAGCAGTTTGGTTTGGGAAATTAGACGCGAAATGAAACTGCAAATGCCTTCCAACAGGCTTGGAAAAGTGTGTTCTATATCTCTGCCAAACAAACTCCCCGGAGGTTGAGCTTTCAGAAGCAAGTTTAACTCTAAGGGAGGAAGCAGCAGAATGTGCCTCTCACATCTAGCCTGTAGGAATTCAGGTTGTCAAGTTCTATGGGGAAGCCCATTGCTGCCTATGGTGGAAACGGCATGGGAGATTTCAGTTTCAAAATCTCTGTGAAAAAGCGTCAGAGAAGCTTCTCCGTTTAGAATCCAGCATATCTTACTGAACCGAAGAAGTGGTAGTTAGAAGGGAGTTAGAGCTGCAAGCAGTTTGGTTTGGGAAATAAGACGCGAAATGAAACTGCAAATGCCTTCCAACAGGCTTGGAAAAGTGTGTTCTATATCTCTGCCAAACAAACTCCCCGGAGGTTGAGCTTTCAGAAGCTAGTTTAACTCTAAGGGAGGAAGCAGCAGAATGTGCCTCTCACATCTAGCCTGTAGGAATTCAGGTTGGCAAGTTCTATGGGGAAGCCCATTGCTGGCTATGGTGGAAACGGCATGGGAGATTTCAGTTTCAAAATCTCTGTGAAAAAGCGTCAGAGAAGCTTCTCCGTTTAGAATCCAGCATATCTCACTGAACCGAAGAAGTGGTAGTTAGAAGGGAGTTAGAGCTGCAAGCAGTTTGGTTTGGGAAATTAGACGCGAAATGAAACTGCAAATGCCTTCCAACAGGCTTGGAAAAGTGTGTTCTATATCTCTGCCAAACAAACTCCCCGGAGGTTGAGCTTTCAGAAGCAAGTTTAACTCTAAGGGAGGAAGCAGGAGAATGTGCCTCTCACATCTAGCCTGTAGGAATTCAGGTTGGCAAGTTCTATGGGGAAGCCCATTGCTGCCTATGGTGGAAACAGCATGGGAGATTTCAGTTTCAAAATCTCTGTGAAAAAGCGTCAGAGAAGCTTCTCCGTTTAGAATCCAGCATATCTCACTGAACCGAAGAAGTGGTAGTTAGAAGGCAGTTAGAGCTGCAAGCAGTTTGGTTTGGGAAATTAGACGCGAAATGAAACTGCAAATGCCTTCCAACAGGCTGGGAAAAGTGTGTTCTATATCTCTGCCAAACAAACTCCCCGGAGGTTGAGCTTTCAGAAGCAAGTTTAACTCTAAGGGAGGAAGCAGCAGAATGTGCCTCTCACATCTAGCCTTTAGGAATTCAGGTTGGCAAGTTCTATGGGGAAGCCCATTGCTGCCTAAGGTGGAAACGGGTTTGGAAATTTCAGTTTCAAAATCTCTGTGAAAAAGCGTCAGAGAAGCTTCTCCGTTTAGAATCCAGCTTATCTCACTGAACCGAAGAAGTGGTAGTTAGAAGGGAGTTAGAGCTGCAAGCAGTTTGGTTTGGGAAATTAGACGCGAAATGAAACTGCAAATGCCTTCCAACAGGCTTGGAAAAGTGTGTTCTATATCTCTGCCAAACAAACTCCCCGGAGGTTGAGCTTTCAGAAGCAAGTTTAACTCTAAGGGAGGAAGCAGCAGAATGTGCCTCTCACATCTAGCCTTTAGGAATTCAGGTTGGCAAGTTCTATGGGGAAGCCCATTGCTGCCTATGGTGGAAACGGCATGGGCGATTTCAGTTTCAAAATCTCTGTGAAAAAGCGTCAGAGAAGCTTCTCCGTTTAGAATCCAGCATATCTCACTGAACCGAAGAAGTGGTAGTTAGAAGGGAGTTAGAGCTGCAAGCAGTTTGGTTTGGGAAATTAGATGCGAAATGACACTGCAAAGGCCTTCCAACAGGCTTGGAAAAGTGTGTTCTATATCTATGCCAAACAGAGTCCCCGGAGGTTGAGCTTTCAGAAGCAAGCTTAACTGTTAGGGAGGAAGCAGCAGAATGTGCCTCTCACATCTAGCCTGTAGGAATTCAGGTTGGCAAGTTCTATGTGGAAGCCCATTGCTGGCTATGGTCGAAACAGCATGGGAGATTTCAGTTTCAAAATCTCTGTGAAAAAGCGTCAGAGAAGCTTCTCCGTTTAGAATCCAGCATATCTCACTGAACCGAAGAAGTGGTAGTTAGAAGGCAGTTAGAGCTGCAAGCAGTTTGGTTTGGGAAATTAGACGCGAAATGAAACTGCAAATGCCTTCCAACAGGCTTGGAAAAGTGTGTTCTATATCTCTGCCAAACAAACTCCCCGGAGGTTGAGCTTTCAGAAGCTAGTTTAACTCTAAGGGAGGAAGCAGCAGAATGTGCCTCTCACATCTAGCCTGTAGGAATTCAGGTTGGCAAGTTCTATGGGGAAGCCCATTGTCGCCTTCGTTGGAAACGGGTTTGGAAATTTCAGTTTCAAAATCTCTGTGAAAAAGCGTCAGAGAAGCTTCTCCGTTTAGAATCCAGCATATCTCACTGAACCGAAGAAGTGGTAGTTAGAAGGGAGTTAGAGCTGCAAGCAGTTTGTTTTGGGAAATTAGACGCGAAATGAAACTGCAAATGCCTTCCAACAGGCTTGGAAAAGTGTGTTCTATATCTCTGCCAAACAAACTCCCCGGAGGTTGAGCTTTCAGAAGCAAGTTTAACTCTAAGGGAGGAAGCAGCAGAATGTGCCTCTCACATCTAGCCTGTAGGAATTCAGGTTGGCAAGTTCTATGGGGAAGCCCATTGCTGCCTATGGTGGAAACGGCATGGGAGATTTCAGTTTCCAAATCTCTGTGAAAAAGCGTCAGAGAAGCTTCTCCGTTTAGAATCCAGCATATCTCACTGAACCGAAGAAGTGGTAGTTAGAAGGGAGTTAGAGCTGCAAGCAGTTTGGTTTGGGAAATTAGACGCGAAATGAAACTGCAAATGCCTTACAACAGGCTTGGAAAAGTGTGTTCTATATCTCTGCCAAACAAACTCCCCGGAGGTTGAGCTTTCAGAAGCTAGTTTAACTCTAAGGGAGGAAGCAGCAGAATGTGCCTCTCACATCTAGCCTGTAGGAATTCAGGTTGGCAAGTTCTATGGGGAAGCCCATTGTCGCCTTCGTTGGAAAAGGGTTTGGAAATTTCAGTTTCAAAATCTCTGTGAAAAAGCGTCAGAGAAGCTTCTCCGTTTAGAATCCAGCATATCTCACTGAACCGAAGAAGTGGTAGTTACAAGGGAGTTAGAGCTGCAAGCAGTTTGGTTTGGGAAATTAGACGCGAAATGAAACTGCAAATGCCTTCCCACAGGCTTGGAAAAGTGTGTTCTATATCTCTGCCAAAGAAACTCCCCGGAGGTTGAGCTTTCAGAAGCAAGTTTAACTCTAAGGGAGGAAGCAGCAGAATGTGCCTCTCACATCTAGCCTGTAGGAATTCAGGTTGGCAAGTTCTATGGGGAAGCCCATGGCTGCCTATGGTGGAAACGGCATGGGAGATTTCAGTTTCAAAATCTCTGTGAAAAAGCGTCAGAGAAGCTTCTCCGTTTAGAATCCAGCATATCTCACTGAACCGAAGAAGTGGTAGTTAGAAGGGAGTTAGAGCTGCAAGCAGTTTGGTTTGGGAAATTAGACGCGAAATGAAACTGCAAATGCCTTCCAACAGGCTTGGAAAAGTGTGTTCTATATCTCTGCCAAACAAACTCCCCGGAGGTTGAGCTTTCAGAAGCAAGTTTAACTCTAAGGGAGGAAGCAGCAGAATGTGCCTCTCACATCTAGCCTGTAGGAATTCAGGTTGGCAAGTTCTATGGGGAAGCCCATTGCTGCCTATGGTGGAAACGGCATGGGAGATTTCAGTTTCAAAATCTCTGTGAAAAAGCGTCAGAGAAGCTTCTCCGTTTAGAATCCAGCATATCTCACTGAACCGAAGAAGTGGTAGTTAGAAGGGAGTTAGAGCTGCAAGCAGTTTGGTTTGGGAAATTAGACGCGAAATGAAACTGCAAATGCCTTCCAACAGGCTTGGAAAAGTGTGTTCTATATCTCTGCCAAACAAACTCCCCGGAGGTTGAGCTTTCAGAAGCTAGTTTAACTCTAAGGGAGGAAGCAGCAGAATGTGCCTCTCACATCTAGCCTGTAGGAATTCAGGTTGGCAAGTTCTATGGGGAAGCCCATTGCTGCCTATGGTGGAAACGGCATGGGAGATTTCAGTTTCAAAATCTCTGTGAAAAAGCGTCAGAGAAGCTTCTCCGTTTAGAATCCAGCATATCTCACTGAATCGAAGAAGTGGTAGTTAGAAGGGAGTTAGAGCTGCAAGCAGTTTGGTTTGGGAAATTAGACGCGAAATGAAACTGCAAATGCCTTCCAACAGGCTTGGAAAAGTGTGTTCTATATCTCTGCCAAACAAACTCCCCGGAGGTTGAGCTTTCAGAAGCTAGTTTAACTCTAAGGGAGGAAGCAGCAGAATGTGCCTCTCACATCTAGCCTGTAGGAATTCAGGTTGGCAAGTTCTATGGGGAAGCCCATTGGCGCCTTCGTTGGAAACGGGTTTGGAAATTTCAGTTTCAAAATCTCTGTGAAAAAGCGTCAGAGAAGCTTCTCCGTTTAGAATCCAGCATATCTCACTGAACCGAAGAAGTGGTAGTTAGAAGGGAGTTAGAGCTGCAAGCAGTTTGGTTTGGGAAATTAGATGCGAAATGACACTGCAAAGGCCTTCCAACAGGCTTGGAAAAGTGTGTTCTATATCTCTGCCAAACAGACTCCCCGGAGGTTGAGCTTTCAGAAGCAAGCTTAACTCTTAGGGAGGAAGCAGCAGAATGTGCCTCTCACATCTAGCCTGTAGGAATTCAGGTTGGCAAGTTCTATGGGGAAGCCCATTGCTGCCTATGGTGGAAACGGCATGGGAGATTTCAGTTTCAAAATCTCTGTGAAAAAGCGTCAGAGAAGCTTCTCCGTTTAAAATCCAGCATATCTCACTGAACCGAAGAAGTGGTAGTTAGAAGGGAGTTAGAGCTGCAAGCAGTTTGGTTTGGGAAATTAGACGCGAAATGAAACTGCAAATGCCTTCCAACAGGCTTGGAAAAGTGTGTTCTATATCTCTGCCAAACAAACTCCCCGGAGGTTGAGCTTTCAGAAGCTAGTTTAACTCTAAGGGAGGAAGCAGCAGAATGTGCCTCTCACATCTAGCCTGTAGGAATTCAGGTTGGCAAGTTCTATGGGGAAGCCCATTGGCGCCTTCGTTGGAAACGGGTTTGGAAATTTCAGTTTCAAAATCTCTGTGAAAAAGCGTCAGAGAAGCTTCTCCGTTTAGAATCCAGCATATCTCACTGAACCGAAGAAGTGGTAGTTAGAAGGGAGTTAGAGCTACAAGCAGTTTGGTTTGGGAAATTAGACGCGAAATGAAACTGCAAATGCCTTCCAACAGGCTTGGAAAAGTGTGTTCTATATCTCTGCCAAACAAACTCCCCGGAGGTTGAGCTTTCAGAAGCAAGTTTAACTCTAAGGGAGGAAGCAGCAGAATGTGCCTCTCACATCTAGCCTGTAGGAATTCAGGTTGGCAAGTTCTATGGGGAAGCCCATTGCTGCCTATGGTGGAAACGGGTTTGGAAATTTCAGTTTCAAAATCTCTGTGAAAAAGTGTCAGAGAAGCTTCTCCGTTTAGAATCCAGCATATCTCACTGAACCGAAGAAGTGGTAGTTAGAAGGGAGTTAGAGCTGCAAGCAGTTTGGTTTGGGAAATTAGAGGCGAAATGAAACTGCAAATGCCTTCCAACAGGCTTGGAAAAGTGTGTTCTATATCTCTGCCAAACAAACTCCCCGGAGGTTGAGCTTTCAGAAGCTAGTTTAACTCTAAGGGAGGAAGCAGCAGAATGTGCCTCTCACATCTAGCCTGTAGGAATTCAGGTTGGCAAGTTCTATGGGGAAGCCCATTGTTGGCTATGGTGGAAACGGCATGGGAGATTTCAGTTTCAAAATCTCTGTGAAAAAGCGTCAGAGAAGCTTCTCCGTTTAGAATCCAGCATATCTCACTGAACCGAAGAAGTGGTAGTTAGAAGGCAGTTAGAGCTGCAAGCAGTTTGGTTTGGGAAATTAGACGCGAAATGAAACTGCAAATGCCTTCCAACAGGCTTGGAAAAGTGTGTTCTATATCTCTGCCAAACAGACTCCCTGGAGGTTGAGCTTTCAGAAGCTAGTTTAACTCTAAGGGAGGAAGCAGCAGAATGTGCCTCTCACATCTAGCCTGTAGGAATTCAGGTTGGCAAGTTCTATGGGGAAGCCCATTCCTGGCTATGGTGGAAACAGCATGGGAGATTTCAGTTTCAAAATCTCTGTGAAAAAGCGTCAGAGAAGCTTCTCCGTTTAGAATCCAGCATATGTCACTGAACCGAAGAAGTGGTAGTTATAAGGCAGTTAGAGCTGCAAGCAGTTTGGTTTGGGAACTTAGACGCGAAATGAAACTGCAAATGCCTTCCAACAGGCTGGGAAAAGTGTGTTCTATATCTCTGCCAAACAAACTCCCCGGAGGTTGAGCTTTCAGAAGCAAGTTTAACTCTAAGGGAGGAAGCAGCAGAATGTGCCTCTCACATCTAGCCTGTAGGAATTCAGGTTGGCAAGTTCTATGGGGAAGCCCATTGCTGCCTATGGTGGAAACGGCATGGGAGATTTCAGTTTCCAAATCTCTGTGAAAAAGCGTCAGAGAAGCTTCTCCGTTTAGAATCCAGCATATCTCACTGAACCGAAGAAGTGGTAGTTAGAAGGGAGTTAGAGCTGCAAGCAGTTTGGTTTGGGAAATTAGACGCGAAATGAAACTGCAAATGCCTTCCAACAGGCTTGGAAAAGTGTGTTCTATATCTCTGCCAAACAAACTCCCCGGAGGTTGAGCTTTCAGAAGCAAGTTTAACTCTAAGGGAGGAAGCAGCAGAATGTGCCTCTCACATCTAGCCTGTAGGAATTCAGGTTGGCAAGTTCTATGGGGAAGCCCATTGCTGCCTATGGTGGAAACGGCATGGGAGATTTCAGTTTCCAAATCTCTGTGAAAAAGCGTCAGAGAAGCTTCTCCGTTTAGAATCCAGCATATCTCACTGAACCGAAGAAGTGGTAGTTAGAAGGGAGTTAGAGCTGCAAGCAGTTTGGTTTGGGAAATTAGACGCGAAATGAAACTGCAAATGCCTTCCAACAGGCTTGGAAAAGTGTGTTCTATATCTCTGCCAAACAAACTCCCCGGAGGTTGAGCTTTCAGAAGCTAGTTTAACTCTAAGGGAGGAAGCAGCAGAATGTGCCTCTCACATCTAGCCTGTAGGAATTCAGGTTGGCAAGTTCTATGGGGAAGCCCATTGTCGCCTTCGTTGGAAAAGGGTTTGGAAATTTCAGTTTCAAAATCTCTGTGAAAAAGCGTCAGAGAAGCTTCTCCGTTTAGAATCCAGCATATCTCACTGAACCGAAGAAGTGGTAGTTACAAGGGAGTTAGAGCTGCAAGCAGTTTGGTTTGGGAAATTAGACGCGAAATGAAACTGCAAATGCCTTCCCACAGGCTTGGAAAAGTGTGTTCTATATCTCTGCCAAAGAAACTCCCCGGAGGTTGAGCTTTCAGAAGCAAGTTTAACTCTAAGGGAGGAAGCAGCAGAATGTGCCTCTCACATCTAGCCTGTAGGAATTCAGGTTGGCAAGTTCTATGGGGAAGCCCATGGCTGCCTATGGTGGAAACGGCATGGGAGATTTCAGTTTCAAAATCTCTGTGAAAAAGCGTCAGAGAAGCTTCTCCGTTTAGAATCCAGCATATCTCACTGAACCGAAGAAGTGGTAGTTAGAAGGGAGTTAGAGCTGCAAGCAGTTTGGTTTGGGAAATTAGACGCGAAATGAAACTGCAAATGCCTTCCAACAGGCTTGGAAAAGTGTGTTCTATATCTCTGCCAAACAAACTCCCCGGAGGTTGAGCTTTCAGAAGCAAGTTTAACTCTAAGGGAGGAAGCAGCAGAATGTGCCTCTCACATCTAGCCTGTAGGAATTCAGGTTGGCAAGTTCTATGGGGAAGCCCATTGCTGCCTATGGTGGAAACGGCATGGGAGATTTCAGTTTCAAAATCTCTGTGAAAAAGCGTCAGAGAAGCTTCTCCGTTTAGAATCCAGCATATCTCACTGAACCGAAGAAGTGGTAGTTAGAAGGGAGTTAGAGCTGCAAGCAGTTTGGTTTGGGAAATTAGACGCGAAATGAAACTGCAAATGCCTTCCAACAGGCTTGGAAAAGTGTGTTCTATATCTCTGCCAAACAAACTCCCCGGAGGTTGAGCTTTCAGAAGCTAGTTTAACTCTAAGGGAGGAAGCAGCAGAATGTGCCTCTCACATCTAGCCTGTAGGAATTCAGGTTGGCAAGTTCTATGGGGAAGCCCATTGCTGCCTATGGTGGAAACGGCATGGGAGATTTCAGTTTCAAAATCTCTGTGAAAAAGCGTCAGAGAAGCTTCTCCGTTTAGAATCCAGCATATCTCACTGAACCGAAGAAGTGGTAGTTAGAAGGGAGTTAGAGCTGCAAGCAGTTTGGTTTGGGAAATTAGACGCGAAATGAAACTGCAAATGCCTTACAACAGGCTTGGAAAAGTGTGTTCTATATCTCTGCCAAACAAACTCCCCGGAGGTTGAGCTTTCAGAAGCTAGTTTAACTCTAAGGGAGGAAGCAGCAGAATGTGCCTCTCACATCTAGCCTGTAGGAATTCAGGTTGGCAAGTTCTATGGGGAAGCCCATTGTCGCCTTCGTTGGAAAAGGGTTTGGAAATTTCAGTTTCAAAATCTCTGTGAAAAAGCGTCAGAGAAGCTTCTCCGTTTAGAATCCAGCATATCTCACTGAACCGAAGAAGTGGTAGTTACAAGGGAGTTAGAGCTGCAAGCAGTTTGGTTTGGGAAATTAGACGCGAAATGAAACTGCAAATGCCTTCCCACAGGCTTGGAAAAGTGTGTTCTATATCTCTGCCAAAGAAACTCCCCGGAGGTTGAGCTTTCAGAAGCAAGTTTAACTCTAAGGGAGGAAGCAGCAGAATGTGCCTCTCACATCTAGCCTGTAGGAATTCAGGTTGGCAAGTTCTATGGGGAAGCCCATGGCTGCCTATGGTGGAAACGGCATGGGAGATTTCAGTTTCAAAATCTCTGTGAAAAAGCGTCAGAGAAGCTTCTCCGTTTAGAATCCAGCATATCTCACTGAACCGAAGAAGTGGTAGTTAGAAGGGAGTTAGAGCTGCAAGCAGTTTGGTTTGGGAAATTAGACGCGAAATGAAACTGCAAATGCCTTCCAACAGGCTTGGAAAAGTGTGTTCTATATCTCTGCCAAACAAACTCCCCGGAGGTTGAGCTTTCAGAAGCAAGTTTAACTCTAAGGGAGGAAGCAGCAGAATGTGCCTCTCACATCTAGCCTGTAGGAATTCAGGTTGGCAAGTTCTATGGGGAAGCCCATTGCTGCCTATGGTGGAAACGGCATGGGAGATTTCAGTTTCAAAATCTCTGTGAAAAAGCGTCAGAGAAGCTTCTCCGTTTAGAATCCAGCATATCTCACTGAACCGAAGAAGTGGTAGTTAGAAGGGAGTTAGAGCTGCAAGCAGTTTGGTTTGGGAAATTAGACGCGAAATGAAACTGCAAATGCCTTCCAACAGGCTTGGAAAAGTGTGTTCTATATCTCTGCCAAACAAACTCCCCGGAGGTTGAGCTTTCAGAAGCTAGTTTAACTCTAAGGGAGGAAGCAGCAGAATGTGCCTCTCACATCTAGCCTGTAGGAATTCAGGTTGGCAAGTTCTATGGGGAAGCCCATTGCTGCCTATGGTGGAAACGGCATGGGAGATTTCAGTTTCAAAATCTCTGTGAAAAAGCGTCAGAGAAGCTTCTCCGTTTAGAATCCAGCATATCTCACTGAATCGAAGAAGTGGTAGTTAGAAGGGAGTTAGAGCTGCAAGCAGTTTGGTTTGGGAAATTAGACGCGAAATGAAACTGCAAATGCCTTCCAACAGGCTTGGAAAAGTGTGTTCTATATCTCTGCCAAACAAACTCCCCGGAGGTTGAGCTTTCAGAAGCTAGTTTAACTCTAAGGGAGGAAGCAGCAGAATGTGCCTCTCACATCTAGCCTGTAGGAATTCAGGTTGGCAAGTTCTATGGGGAAGCCCATTGGCGCCTTCGTTGGAAACGGGTTTGGAAATTTCAGTTTCAAAATCTCTGTGAAAAAGCGTCAGAGAAGCTTCTCCGTTTAGAATCCAGCATATCTCACTGAACCGAAGAAGTGGTAGTTAGAAGGGAGTTAGAGCTGCAAGCAGTTTGGTTTGGGAAATTAGATGCGAAATGACACTGCAAAGGCCTTCCAACAGGCTTGGAAAAGTGTGTTCTATATCTCTGCCAAACAGACTCCCCGGAGGTTGAGCTTTCAGAAGCAAGCTTAACTCTTAGGGAGGAAGCAGCAGAATGTGCCTCTCACATCTAGCCTGTAGGAATTCAGGTTGGCAAGTTCTATGGGGAAGCCCATTGCTGCCTATGGTGGAAACGGCATGGGAGATTTCAGTTTCAAAATCTCTGTGAAAAAGCGTCAGAGAAGCTTCTCCGTTTAAAATCCAGCATATCTCACTGAACCGAAGAAGTGGTAGTTAGAAGGGAGTTAGAGCTGCAAGCAGTTTGGTTTGGGAAATTAGACGCGAAATGAAACTGCAAATGCCTTCCAACAGGCTTGGAAAAGTGTGTTCTATATCTCTGCCAAACAAACTCCCCGGAGGTTGAGCTTTCAGAAGCTAGTTTAACTCTAAGGGAGGAAGCAGCAGAATGTGCCTCTCACATCTAGCCTGTAGGAATTCAGGTTGGCAAGTTCTATGGGGAAGCCCATTGGCGCCTTCGTTGGAAACGGGTTTGGAAATTTCAGTTTCAAAATCTCTGTGAAAAAGCGTCAGAGAAGCTTCTCCGTTTAGAATCCAGCATATCTCACTGAACCGAAGAAGTGGTAGTTAGAAGGGAGTTAGAGCTACAAGCAGTTTGGTTTGGGAAATTAGACGCGAAATGAAACTGCAAATGCCTTCCAACAGGCTTGGAAAAGTGTGTTCTATATCTCTGCCAAACAAACTCCCCGGAGGTTGAGCTTTCAGAAGCAAGTTTAACTCTAAGGGAGGAAGCAGCAGAATGTGCCTCTCACATCTAGCCTGTAGGAATTCAGGTTGGCAAGTTCTATGGGGAAGCCCATTGCTGCCTATGGTGGAAACGGGTTTGGAAATTTCAGTTTCAAAATCTCTGTGAAAAAGTGTCAGAGAAGCTTCTCCGTTTAGAATCCAGCATATCTCACTGAACCGAAGAAGTGGTAGTTAGAAGGGAGTTAGAGCTGCAAGCAGTTTGGTTTGGGAAATTAGAGGCGAAATGAAACTGCAAATGCCTTCCAACAGGCTTGGAAAAGTGTGTTCTATATCTCTGCCAAAAAAACTCCCCGGAGGTTGAGCTTTCAGAAGCTAGTTTAACTCTAAGGGAGGAAGCAGCAGAATGTGCCTCTCACATCTAGCCTGTAGGAATTCAGGTTGGCAAGTTCTATGGGGAAGCCCATTGCTGGCTATGGTGGAAACGGCATGGGAGATTTCAGTTTCAAAATCTCTGTGAAAAAGCGTCAGAGAAGCTTCTCCGTTTAGAATCCAGCATATCTCACTGAACCGAAGAAGTGGTAGTTAGAAGGCAGTTAGAGCTGCAAGCAGTTTGGTTTGGGAAATTAGACGCGAAATGAAACTGCAAATGCCTTCCAACAGGCTTGGAAAAGTGTGTTCTATATCTCTGCCAAACAGACTCCCTGGAGGTTGAGCTTTCAGAAGCTAGTTTAACTCTAAGGGAGGAAGCAGCAGAATGTGCCTCTCACATCTAGCCTGTAGGAATTCAGGTTGGCAAGTTCTATGGGGAAGCCCATTGCTGGCTATGGTGGAAACAGCATGGGAGATTTCAGTTTCAAAATCTCTGTGAAAAAGCGTCAGAGAAGCTTCTCCGTTTAGAATCCAGCATATGTCACTGAACCGAAGAAGTGGTAGTTATAAGGCAGTTAGAGCTGCAAGCAGTTTGGTTTGGGAACTTAGACGGGAAATGAAACTGCAAATGCCTTCCAACAGGCTGGGAAAAGTGTGTTCTATATCTCTGCCAAACAAACTCCCCGGAGGTTGAGCTTTCAGAAGCAAGTTTAACTCTAAGGGAGGAAGCAGCAGAATGTGCCTCTCACATCTAGCCTGTAGGAATTCAGGTTGGCAAGTTCTATGGGGAAGCCCATTGCTGCCTATGGTGGAAACGGCATGGGAGATTTCAGTTTCCAAATCTCTGTGAAAAAGCGTCAGAGAAGCTTCTCCGTTTAGAATCCAGCATATCTCACTGAACCGAAGAAGTGGTAGTTAGAAGGGAGTTAGAGCTGCAAGCAGTTTGGTTTGGGAAATTAGACGCGAAATGAAACTGCAAATGCCTTCCAACAGGCTTGGAAAAGTGTGTTCTATATCTCTGCCAAACAAACTCCCCGGAGGTTGAGCTTTCAGAAGCAAGTTTAACTCTAAGGGAGGAAGCAGCAGAATGTGCCTCTCACATCTAGCCTGTAGGAATTCAGGTTGGCAAGTTCTATGGGGAAGCCCATTGCTGCCTATGGTGGAAACGGCATGGGAGATTTCAGTTTCCAAATCTCTGTGAAAAAGCGTCAGAGAAGCTTCTCCGTTTAGAATCCAGCATATCTCACTGAACCGAAGAAGTGGTAGTTAGAAGGGAGTTAGAGCTGCAAGCAGTTTGGTTTGGGAAATTAGACGCGAAATGAAACTGCAAATGCCTTCCAACAGGCTTGGAAAAGTGTGTTCTATATCTCTGCCAAACAAACTCCCCGGAGGTTGAGCTTTCAGAAGCTAGTTTAACTCTAAGGGAGGAAGCAGCAGAATGTGCCTCTCACATCTAGCCTGTAGGAATTCAGGTTGGCAAGTTCTATGGGGAAGCCCATTGGCGCCTTCGTTGGAAACGGGTTTGGAAATTTCAGTTTCAAAATCTCTGTGAAAAAGCGTCAGAGAAGCTTCTCCGTTTAGAATCCAGCATATCTCACTGAACCGAAGAAGTGGTAGTTAGAAGGGAATTAGAGCTGCAAGCAGTTTGGTTTGGGAAATTAGACGCGAAATGAAACTGCAAATGCCTTCCAACAGGCTTGGAAAAGTGTGTTCTATATCTCTGCCAAACAAACTCCCCGGAGGTTGAGCTTTCAGAAGCAAGTTTAACTCTAAGGGAGGAAGCAGCAGAATGTGCCTCTCACATCTAGCCTGTAGGAATTCAGGTTGGCAAGTTCTATGGGGAAGCCCATTGCTGCCTATGGTGGAAACAGCATGGGAGATTTCAGTTTCAAAATCTCTGTGAAAAAGCGTCAGAGAAGCTTCTCCGTTTAGAATCCAGCATATCTCACTGAACCGAAGAAGTGGTAGTTAGAAGGCAGTTAGAGCTGCAAGCAGTTTGGTTTGGGAAATTAGACGCGAAATGAAACTGCAAATGCCTTCCAACAGGCTTGGAAAAGTGTGTTCTATATCTCTGCCAAACAAACTCCCCGGAGGTTGAGCTTTCAGAAGCTAGTTTAACTCTAAGGGAGGAAGCAGCAGAATGTGCCTCTCACATCTAGCCTGTAGGAATTCAGGTTGGCAAGTTCTATGGGGAAGCCCATTGTCGCCTTCGTTGGAAACGGGTTTGGAAATTTCATTTTGAAAATCTCTGTGAAAAAGCGTCAGAGAAGCTTCTCCGTTTAGAATCCAGCATATCTAACTGAACCGAAGAAGTGGTAGTTAGAAGGGAGTTAGAGCTGCAAGCAGTTTGGTTTGGGAAATTATACGCGAAATGAAACTGCAAATGCCTTCCAACAGGCTTGGAAAATTGTGTTCTATATCTCTGCCAAAGAAACTCCCCGGAGGTTGAGCTTTCAGAAGCAAGTTTAACTCTAAGGGTGGAAGCAGCAGAATGTGCCTCTCACATCTACCCTGTAGGAATTCAGGTTGGCAAGTTCTATGGGGAAGCCCATTGCTGCCTATGGTGGAAACGGCATGGGAGATTTCAGTTTCAAAATCTCTGTGAAAAAGCGTCAGAGAAGCTTCTCCGTTTAGAATCCAGCATATCTCACTGAACCGAAGAAGTGGTAGTTAGAAGGGAGTTAGAGCTGCAAGCAGTTTGGTTTGGGAAATTAGACGCGAAATGAAACTGCAAATGCCTTCCAACAGGCTTGGAAAAGTGTGTTCTATATCTCTGCCAAACAAACTCCCCGGAGGTTGAGCTTTCACAAGCTAGTTTAACTCTAAGGGAGGAAGCAGCAGAATGTGCCTCTCACATCTAGCCTGTAGGAATTCAGGTTGGCAAGTTCTATGGTGAAGCCCACTGGCGCCTTCGTTGGAAACGGGTTTGGAAATTTCAGTTTCAAAATCTCTGTGAAAAAGCGTCAGAGAAGCTTCTCCGTTTAGAATCCAGCATATCTCACTGAACCGAAGAAGTGGTAGTTAGAAGGGAGTTAGAGCTGCAAGCAGTTTGGTTTCGGAAATTAGACGCGAAATGACACTGCAAAGGCCTTCCAACAGGCTTGGAAAAGTGTGTTCTATATCTCTGACAAACAGACTCCCTGGAGGTTGAGCTTTCAGAAGCAAGCTTAAGTCTTAGGGAGGAAGCAGCAGAATGTGCCTCTCACATCTAGCCTGTAGGAATTCAGGTTGGCAAGTTCTATGGGGAAGCCCATTGCTGCCTATGGTGGAAACGGCATGGGAGATTTCAGTTTCCAAATCTCTGTGAAAAAGCGTCAGAGAAGCTTCTCCGTTTAGAATCCAGCATATCTCACTGAACCGAAGAAGTGGTAGTTAGAAGGCAGTTAGAGCTGCAAGCAGTTTGGTTTGGGAAATTAGACGCGAAATGAAACTGCAAATGCCTTCCAACAGGCTTGGAAAAGAGTGTTCTATATCTCTGCCAGACAGACTCCCTGGAGGTTGAGCTTTCACAAGCTAGTTTAACTCTAAGGGAGGAAGCAGCAGAATGTGCCTCTCACATCTAGCCTGTAGGAATTCAGGTTGGCAAGTTCTATGGGGAAGCCCATTGCTGGCTATGGTGGAAACAGCATGGGAGATTTCAGTTTCAAAATCTCTGTGAAAAAGCGTCAGAGAAGCTTCTCCGTTTAGAATCCAGCATATCTCACTGAACCGAAGAAGTGGTAGTTAGAAGGCAGTTAGAGCTGCAAGCAGTTTGGTTTGGGAAATTAGACGCGAAATGAAACTGCAAATGCCTTCCAACAGGCTTGGAAAAGTGTGTTCTATATCTCTGCCAAACAAACTCCCCGGAGGTTGAGCTTTCAGAAGCTAGTTTAACTCTAAGGGAGGAAGCAGCAGAATGTGCCTCTCACATCTAGCCTGTAGGAATTCAGGTTGGCAAGTTCTATGGGGAAGCCCATTGGCGCCTTCGTTGGAAACGGGTTTGGAAATTTCAGTTTCTAAATCTCTGTGAAAAAGCGTCAGAGAAGCTTCTCCGTTTAGAATCCAGCATATCTCACTGAACCGAAGAAGTGGTAGTTAGAAGGGAGTTAGAGCTGCAAGCAGTTTGGTTTGGGAAATTAGACGCGAAATGAAACTGGAAATGCCTTCCAACAGGCTTGGAAAAGTGTGTTCTATATCTCTGCCAAACAAACTCCCCGGAGGTTCAGCTTTCAGAAGCAAGTTTAACTCTAAGGGAGGAAGCAGCAGAATGTGCCTCTCACATCTAGCCTGTAGGAATTCAGGTTGGCAAGTTCTATGGGGAAGCCCATTGCTGCCTATGGTGGAAACGGCATGGGAGATTTCAGTTTCAAAATCTCTGTGAAAAAGCGTCAGAGAAGCTTCTCCGTTTAGAATCCAGCATATCTCACTGAACCGAAGAAGTGGTAGTTAGAAGGGAGTTAGAGCTGCAAGCAGTTTGGTTTGGGAAATTAGACGCGAAATGAAACTGCAAATGCCTTCCAACAGGCTTGGAAAAGTGTGTTCTATATCTCTGCCAAACAAACTCCCCGGAGGTTGAGCTTTCAGAAGCTAGTTTAACTCTAAGGGAGGAAGCAGCAGAATGTGCCTCTCACATCTAGCCTGTAGGAATTCAGGTTGGCAAGTTCTATGGGGAAGCCCATTGCTGGCTATGGTGGAAACGGCATGGGAGATTTCAGTTTCAAAATCTCTGTGAAAAAGCGTCAGAGAAGCTTCTCCGTTTAGAATCCAGCATATCTCACTGAACCGAAGAAGTGGTAGTTAGAAGGCAGTTAGAGCTGCAAGCAGTTTGGTTTGGGAAATTAGACGCGAAATGAAACTGCAAATGCCTTCCAACAGGCTTGGAAAAGTGTGTTCTATATCTCTGCCAAACAGACTCCCTGGAGGTTGAGCTTTCACAAGCTAGTTTAACTCTAAGGGAGGAAGCAGCAGAATGTGCCTCTCACATCTAGCCTGTAGGAATTCAGGTTGGCAAGTTCTATGGGGAAGCCCATTGCTGGCTATGGTGGAAACAGCATGGGAGATTTCAGTTTCAAAATCTCTGTGAAAAAGCGTCAGAGAAGCTTCTCCGTTTAGAATCCAGCATATCTCACTGAACCGAAGAAGGGGTAGTTAGAAGGCAGTTAGAGCTGCAAGCAGTTTGGTTTGGGAAATTAGACGTGAAATGAAACTGCAAATGCCTTCCAACAGGCTTGGAAAAGTGTGTTCTATATCTCTGCCAAACAAACTCCCCGGAGGTTGAGCTTTCAGAAGCTAGTTTAACTCTAAGGGAGGAAGCAGCAGAATGTGCCTCTCACATCTAGCCTGTAGGAATTCAGGTTGGCAAGTTCTATGGGGAAGCCCATTGGCGCCTTCGTTGGAAACGGGTTTGGAAATTTCAGTTTCAAAATCTCTGTGAAAAAGCGTCAGAGAAGCTTCTCCGTTTAGAATCCAGCATATCTCACTGAACCGAAGAAGTGGTAGTTAGAAGGGAGTTAGAGCTGCAAGCAGTTTGGTTTGGGAAATTAGACGCGAAATGAAACTGCAAATGCCTTCCAACAGGCTTGGAAAAGTGTGTTCTATATCTCTGCCAAACAAACTCCCCGGAGGTTGAGCTTTCAGAAGCAAGTTTAACTCTAAGGGAGGAAGCAGCAGAATGTGCCTCTCACATCTAGCCTGTAGGAATTCAGGTTGGCAAGTTCTATGGGGAAGCCCATTGCTGCCTATGGTGGAAACGGCATGGGAGATTTCAGTTTCCAAATCTCTGTGAAAAAGCGTCAGTGAAGCTTCTCCGTTTAGAATCCAGCATATCTCACTGAACCGAAGAAGTGGTAGTTAGAAGGGAGTTAGAGCTGCAAGCAGTTTGGTTTGGGAAATTAGACGCGAAATGAAACTGCAAATGCCTTCCAACAGGCTTGGAAAAGTGTGTTCTATATCTCTGCCAAACAAACTCCCCGGAGGTTGAGCTTTCAGAAGCTAGTTTAACTCTAAGGGAGGAAGCAGCAGAATGTGCCTCTCACATCTAGCCTGTAGGAATTCAGGTTGGCAAGTTCTATGGGGAAGCCCATTGCTGGCTATGGTGGAAACAGCATGGGAGATTTCAGTTTCAAAATCTCTGTGAAAAAGCGTCAGAGAAGCTTCTCCGTTTAGAATCCAGCATATCTCACTGAACCGAAGAAGTGGTAGTTAGAAGGCAGTTAGAGCTGCAAGCAGTTTGGTTTGGGAAATTAGACGCGAAATGAAACTGCAAATGCCTTCCAACAGGCTTGGAAAAGTGTGTTCTATATCTCTGCCAAACAAACTCCCCGGAGGTTGAGCTTTCAGAAGCTAGTTTAACTCTAAGGGAGGAAGCAGCAGAATGTGCCTCTCACATCTAGCCTGTAGGAATTCAGGTTGGCAAGTTCTATGGGGAAGCCCATTGGCGCCTTCGTTGGAAACGGGTTTGGAAATTTCAGTTTCAAAATCTCTGTGAAAAAGCGTCAGAGAAGCTTCTCCGTTTAGAATCCAGCATATCTCACTGAACCGAAGAAGTGGTAGTTAGAAGGGAATTAGAGCTGCAAGCAGTTTGGTTTGGGAAATTAGACGCGAAATGAAACTGCAAATGCCTTCCAACAGGCTTGGAAATGTGTGTTCTATATCTCTGCCAAACAAACTCCCCGGAGGTTGAGCTTTCAGAAGCAAGTTTAACTCTAAGGGAGGAAGCAGCAGAATGTGCCTCTCACATCTAGCCTGTAGGAATTCAGGTTGGCAAGTTCTATGGGGAAGCCCATTGCTGCCTATGGTGGAAACGGCATGGGAGATTTCAGTTTCAAAATCTCTGTGAAAAAGCGTCAGAGAAGCTTCTCCGTTTAGAATCCAGCATATCTCACTGAACCGAAGAAGTGGTAGTTAGAAGGGAATTAGAGCTGCAAGCAGTTTGGTTTGGGAAATTAGACGCGAAATGAAACTGCAAATGCCTTCCAACAGGCTTGGAAAAGTGTGTTCTATATCTCTGCCAAACAAACTCCCCGGAGGTTGAGCTTTCAGAAGCAAGTTTAACTCTAAGGGAGGAAGCAGCAGAATGTGCCTCTCACATCTAGCCTGTAGGAATTCAGGTTGGCAAGTTCTATGGGGAAGCCCATTGCTGCCTATGGTGGAAACGGCATGGGAGATTTCAGTTTCAAAATCTCTGTGAAAAAGCGTCAGAGAAGCTTCTCCGTTTAGAATCCAGCATATCTCACTGAACCGAAGAAGTGGTAGTTAGAAGGGAGTTAGAGCTGCAAGCAGTTTGGTTTGGGAAATTAGACGCGAAATGAAACTGCAAATGCCTTCCAACAGGCTTGGAAAAGTGTGTTCTATATCTCTGCCAAACAAACTCCCCGGAGGTTGAGCTTTCAGAAGCTAGTTTAACTCTAAGGGAGGAAGCAGCAGAATGTGCCTCTCACATCTAGCCTGTAGGAATTCAGGTTGGCAAGTTCTATGGGGAAGCCCATTGCTGCCTATGGTGGAAACGGCATGGGAGATTTCAGTTTCAAAATCTCTGTGAAAAAGCGTCAGAGAAGCTTCTCCGTTTAGAATCCAGCATATCTCACTGAACCGAAGAAGTGGTAGTTAGAAGGGAGTTAGAGCTGCAAGCAGTTTGGTTTGGGAAATTAGACACGAAATGAAACTGCAAATGCCTTCCAACAGGCTTGGAAAAGTGTGTTCTATATCTCTGCCAAATAAACTCCCCGGAGGTTGAGCTTTCAGAAGCTAGTTAAACTCTAAGGGAGGAAGCAGCAGAATGTGCCTCTCACATCTAGCCTGTAGGAATTCAGGTTGGCAAGTTCTATGGGGAAGCCCTTTGGCGCCTTCGTTGGAAACGGGTTTGGAAATTTCAGTTTCAAAATCTCTGTGAAAAAGCGTCAGAGAAGCTTCTCCGTTTAGAATCCAGCATATCTCACTGAACCGAAGAAGTGGTAGTTAGAAGGGAGTTAGAGCTACAAGCAGTTTGGTTTGGGAAATTAGACGCGAAATGAAACTGCAAATGCCTTCCAACAGGCTTGGAAAAGTGTGTTCTATATCTCTGCCAAACAAACTCCCCGGAGGTTGAGCTTTCAGAAGCAAGTTTAACTCTAAGGGAGGAAGCAGCAGAATGTGCCTCTCACATCTAGCCTGTAGGAATTCAGGTTGGCAAGTTCTATGGGGAAGCCCATTGCTGCCTATGGTGGAAACGGCATGGGAGATTTCAGTTTCAAAATCTCTGTGAAAAAGCGTCAGAGAAGCTTCTCCGTTTAGAATCCAGCATATCTCACTGAACCGAAGAAGTGGTAGTTAGAAGGGAGTTAGAGCTGCAAGCAGTTTGGTTTGGGAAATTAGACGCGAAATGAAACTGCAAATGCCTTCCAACAGGCTTGGAAAAGTGTGTTCTATATCTCTGCCAAACAAACTCCCCGGCGGTTGAGCTTTCAGAAGCTAGTTTAACTCTAAGGGAGGAAGCAGCAGAATGTGCCTCTCATATCTAGCCTGTAGGAATTCAGGTTGGCAAGTTCTATGGGGAAGCCCATTGCTGGCTATGGTGGAAACGGCATGGGAGATTTCAGTTTCAAAATCTCTGTGAAAAAGCGTCAGAGAAGCTTCTCCGTTTAGAATCCAGCATATCTCACTGAACCGAAGAAGTGGTAGTTAGAAGGCAGTTAGAGCTGCAAGCAGTTTGGTTTGGGAAATTAGACGCGAAATGAAACTGCAAATGCCTTCCAACAGGCTTGGAAAAGTGTGTTCTATATCTCTGCCAAACAAACTCCCGGGAGGTTGAGCTTTCAGAAGCTAGTTTAACTCTAAGGGAGGAAGCAGCAGAATGTGCCTCTCACATCTAGCCTGTAGGAATTCAGGTTGGCAAGTTCTATGGGGAAGCCCATTGGCGCCTTCGTTGGAAACGGGTTTGGAAATTTCAGTTTCAAAATCTCTGTGAAAAAGCGTCAGAGAAGCTTCTCCGTTTAGAATCCAGCATATCTCACTGAACCGAAGAAGTGGTAGTTAGAAGGGAATTAGAGCTGCAAGCAGTTTGGTTTGGGAAATTAGACGCGAAATGAAACTGCAAATGCCTTCCAACAGGCTTGGAAAAGTGTGTTCTATATCTCTGCCAAACAAACTCCCCGGAGGTTGAGCTTTCAGAAGCAAGTTTAACTCTAAGGGAGGAAGCAGCAGAATGTGCCTCTCACATCTAGCCTGTAGGAATTCAGGTTGGCAAGTTCTATGGGGAAGCCCATTGCTGCCTATGGTGGAAACGGCATGGGAGATTTCAGTTTCAAAATCTCTGTGAAAAAGCGTCAGAGAAGCTTCTCCGTTTAGAATCCAGCATATCTCACTGAACCGAAGAAGTGGTAGTTAGAAGGGAATTAGAGCTGCAAGCAGTTTGGTTTGGGAAATTAGACGCGAAATGAAACTGCAAATGCCTTCCAACAGGCTTGGAAAAGTGTGTTCTATATCTCTGCCAAACAGACTCCCTGGAGGTTGAGCTTTCACAAGCTAGTTTAACTCTAAGGGAGGAAGCAGCAGAATGTGCCTCTCACATCTAGCCTGTAGGAATTCAGGTTGGCAAGTTCTATGGGGAAGCCCATTGCTGGCTATGGTGGAAACAGCATGGGAGATTTCAGTTTCAAAATCTCTGTGAAAAAGCGTCAGAGAAGCTTCTCCGTTTAGAATCCAGCATATCTCACTGAACCGAAGAAGTGGTAGTTAGAAGGGAGTTAGAGCTGCAAGCAGTTTGGTTTGGGAAATTAGACACGAAATGAAACTGCAAATGCCTTCCAACAGGCTTGGAAAAGTGTGTTCTATATCTCTGCCAAATAAACTCCCCGGAGGTTGAGCTTTCAGAAGCTAGTTTAACTCTAAGGGAGGAAGCAGCAGAATGTGCCTCTCACATCTAGCCTGTAGGAATTCAGGTTGGCAAGTTCTATGGGGAAGCCCATTGGCGCCTTCGTTGGAAACGGGTTTGGATATTTCAGTTTCAAAATCTCTGTGAAAAAGCGTCAGAGAAGCTTCTCCGTTTAGAATCCAGCATATCTCACTGAACCGAAGAAGTGGTAGTTAGAAGGGAGTTAGAGCTACAAGCAGTTTGGTTTGGGAAATTAGACGCGAAATGAAACTGCAAATGCCTTCCAACAGGCTTGGAAAAGTGTGTTCTATATCTCTGCCAAAGAAACTCCCCGGAGGTTGAGCTTTCAGAAGCAAGTTTAACTCTAAGGGAGGAAGCAGCAGAATGTGCCTCTCACATCTAGCCTGTAGGAATTCAGGTTGGCAAGTTCTATGGGGAAGCCCATTGCTGCCTATGGTGGAAACGGCATGGGAGATTTCAGTTTCAAAATCTCTGTGAAAAAGCGTCAGAGAAGCTTCTCCGTTTAGAATCCAGCATATCTCACTGAACCGAAGAAGTGGTAGTTAGAAGGGAGTTAGAGCTGCAAGCAGTTTGGTTTGGGAAATTAGACGCGAAATGAAACTGCAAATGCCTTCCAACAGGCTTGGAAAAGTGTGTTCTATATCTCTGCCAAACAAACTCCCCGGCGGTTGAGCTTTCAGAAGCTAGTTTAACTCTAAGGGAGGAAGCAGCAGAATGTGCCTCTCACATCTAGCCTGTAGGAATTCAGGTTGGCAAGTTCTATGGGGAAGCCCATTGCTGGCTATGGTGGAAACGGCATGGGAGATTTCAGTTTCAAAATCTCTGTGAAAAAGCGTCAGAGAAGCTTCTCCGTTTAGAATCCAGCATATCTCACTGAACCGAAGAAGTGGTAGTTAGAAGGCAGTTAGAGCTGCAAGCAGTTTGGTTTGGGAAATTAGACGCGAAATGAAACTGCAAATGCCTTCCAACAGGCTTGGAAAAGTGTGTTCTATATCTCTGCCAAACAGACTCCCTGGAGGTTGAGCTTTCAGAAGCTAGTTTAACTCTAAGGGAGGAAGCAGCAGAATGTGCCTCTCACATCTAGCCTGTAGGAATTCAGGTTGGCAAGTTCTATGGGGAAGCCCATTGCTGCCTATGGTGGAAACAGCATGGGAGATTTCAGTTTCAAAATCTCTGTGAAAAAGCGTCAGAGAAGCTTCTCCGTTTAGAATCCAGCATATCTCACTGAACCGAAGAAGTGGTAGTTAGAAGGCAGTTAGAGCTGCAAGCAGTTTGGTTTGGGAAATTAGACGCGAAATGAAACTGCACATGCCTTCCAACAGGCTTGGAAAAGTGTGTTCTATATCTCTGCCAAACAAACTCCCCGGAGGTTGAGCTTTCAGAAGCTAGTTTAACTCTAAGGGAGGAAGCAGCAGAATGTGCCTCTCACATCTAGCCTGTAGGAATTCAGGTTGGCAAGTTCTATGGGGAAGCCCATTGGCGCCTTCGTTGGAAACGGGTTTGGAAATTTCAGTTTCAAAATCTCTGTGAAAAAGCGTCAGAGAAGCTTCTCCGTTTAGAATCCAGCATATCTCACTGAACCGAAGAAGTGGTAGTTAGAAGGGAGTTAGAGCTGCAAGCAGTTTGGTTTGGGAAATTAGACGCGAAATGAAACTGCAAATGCCTTCCAACAGGCTTGGAAAAGTGTGTTCTATATCTCTGCCAAACAAACTCCCCGGAGGTTGAGCTTTCAGAAGCAAGTTTAACTCTAAGCGAGGAAGCCGCAGAATGTGCCTCTCACATCTAGCCTGTAGGAATTCAGGTTGGCAAGTTCTATGGGGAAGCCCATTGCTGCCTATGGTGGAAACGGCATGGGAGATTTCAGTTTCAAAATCTCTGTGAAAAAGCGTCAGAGAAGCTTCTCCGTTTAGAATCCAGCATATCTCACTGAACCGAAGAAGTGGTAGTTAGAAGGCAGTTAGAGCTGCAAGCAGTTTGGTTTGGGAAATTAGACGCGAAATGAAACTGCAAATGCCTTCCAACAGGCTTGGAAAAGTGTGTTCTATATCTCTGCCAAACAGACTCCCTGGAGGTTGAGCTTTCACAAGCTAGTTTAACTCTAAGGGAGGAAGCAGCAGAATGTGCCTCTCACATCTAGCCTGTAGGAATTCAGGTTGGCAAGTTCTATGGGGAAGCCCATTGCTGGCTATGGTGGAAACAGCATGGGAGATTTCAGTTTCAAAATCTCTGTGAAAAAGCGTCAGAGAAGCTTCTCCGTTTAGAATCCAGCATATCTCACTGAACCGAAGAAGTGGTAGTTATAAGGCAGTTAGAGCTGCAAGCAGTTTGGTTTGGGAACTTAGACGCGAAATGAAACTGCAAATGCCTTCCAACAGGCTGGGAAAAGTGTGTTCTATATCTCTGCCAAACAAACTCCCCGGAGGTTGAGCTTTCAGAAGCAAGTTTAACTCTAAGGGAGGAAGCAGCAGAATGTGCCTCTCACATCTAGCCTGTAGGAATTCAGGTTGGCAAGTTCTATGGGGAAGCCCATTGCTGCCTATGGTGGAAACGGCATGGGAGATTTCAGTTTCCAAATCTCTGTGAAAAAGCGTCAGAGAAGCTTCTCCGTTTAGAATCCAGCATATCTCACTGAACCGAAGAAGTGGTAGTTAGAAGGGAGTTAGAGCTGCAAGCAGTTTGGTTTGGGAAATTAGACGCGAAATGAAACTGCAAATGCCTTCCAACAGGCTTGGAAAAGTGTGTTCTATATCTCTGCCAAACAAACTCCCCGGAGGTTGAGCTTTCAGAAGCAAGTTTAACTCTAAGGGAGGAAGCAGCAGAATGTGCCTCTCACATCTAGCCTGTAGGAATTCAGGTTGGCAAGTTCTATGGGGAAGCCCATTGCTGCCTATGGTGGAAACGGCATGGGAGATTTCAGTTTCAAAATCTCTGTGAAAAAGCGTCAGAGAAGCTTCTCCGTTTAGAATCCAGCATATCTCACTGAACCGAAGAAGTGGTAGTTAGAAGGGAGTTAGAGCTGCAAGCAGTTTGGTTTGGGAAATTAGACGCGAAATGAAACTGCAAATGCCTTCCAACAGGCTTGGAAAAGTGTGTTCTATATCTCTGCCAAACAAACTCCCCGGAGGTTGAGCTTTCAGAAGCTAGTTTAACTCTAAGGGAGGAAGCAGCAGAATGTGCCTCTCACATCTAGCCTGTAGGAATTCAGGTTGGCAAGTTCTATGGGGAAGCCCATTGGCGCCTTCGTTGGAAACGGGTTTGGAAATTTCAGTTTCAAAATCTCTGTGAAAAAGCGTCAGAGAAGCTTCTCCGTTTAGAATCCAGCATATCTCACTGAACCGAAGAAGTGGTAGTTAGAAGGGAATTAGAGCTGCAAGCAGTTTGGTTTGGGAAATTAGACGCGAAATGAAACTGCAAATGCCTTCCAACAGGCTTGGAAAAGTGTGTTCTATATCTCTGCCAAATAAACTCCCCGGAGGTTGAGCTTTCAGAAGCAAGTTTAACTCTAAGGGAGGAAGCAGCAGAATGTGCCTCTCACATCTAGCCTGTAGGAATTCAGGTTGGCAAGTTCTATGGGGAAGCCCATTGCTGCCTATGGTGGAAACGGCATGGGAGATTTCAGTTTCAAAATCTCTGTGAAAAAGCGTCAGAGAAGCTTCTCCGTTTAGAATCCAGCATATCTCACTGAACCGAAGAAGTGGTAGTTAGAAGGGAGTTAGAGCTGCAAGCAGTTTGGTTTGGGAAATTAGACGCGAAATGAAACTGCAAATGCCTTCCAACAGGCTTGGAAAAGTGTGTTCTATATCTCTGCCAAACAAACTCCCCGGAGGTTGAGCTTTCAGAAGCTAGTTTAACTCTAAGGGAGGAAGCAGCAGAATGTGCCTCTCACATCTAGCCTGTAGGAATTCAGGTTGGCAAGTTCTATGGGGAAGCCCATTGGCGCCTTCGTTGGAAACGGGTTTGGAAATTTCAGTTTCAAAATCTCTGTGAAAAAGCGTCAGAGAAGCTTCTCCGTTTAGAATCCAGCATATCTCACTGAACCGAAGAAGTGGTAGTTAGAAGGGAATTAGAGCTGCAAGCAGTTTGGTTTGGGAAATTAGACGCGAAATGAAACTGCAAATGCCTTCCAACAGGCTTGGAAAAGTGTGTTCTATATCTCTGCCAAACAAACTCCCCGGAGGTTGAGCTTTCAGAAGCAAGTTTAACTCTAAGGGAGGAAGCAGCAGAATGTGCCTCTCACATCTAGCCTGTAGGAATTCAGGTTGGCAAGTTCTATGGGGAAGCCCATTGCTGCCTATGGTGGAAACGGCATGGGAGATTTCAGTTTCAAAATCTCTGTGAAAAAGCGTCAGAGAAGCTTCTCCGTTTAGAATCCAGCATATCTCACTGAACCGAAGAAGTGGTAGTTAGAAGGGAATTAGAGCTGCAAGCAGTTTGGTTTGGGAAATTAGACGCGAAATGAAACTGCAAATGCCTTCCAACAGGCTTGGAAAAGTGTGTTCTATATCTCTGCCAAACAAACTCCCCGGAGGTTGAGCTTTCAGAAGCAAGTTTAACTCTAAGGGAGGAAGCAGCAGAATGTGCCTCTCACATCTAGCCTGTAGGAATTCAGGTTGGCAAGTTCTATGGGGAAGCCCATTGCTGCCTATGGTGGAAACGGCATGGGAGATTTCAGTTTCAAAATCTCTGTGAAAAAGCGTCAGAGAAGCTTCTCCGTTTAGAATCCAGCATATCTCACTGAACCGAAGAAGTGGTAGTTAGAAGGGAGTTAGAGCTGCAAGCAGTTTGGTTTGGGAAATTAGACGCGAAATGAAACTGCAAATGCCTTCCAACAGGCTTGGAAAAGTGTGTTCTATATCTCTGCCAAACAAACTCCCCGGAGGTTGAGCTTTCAGAAGCTAGTTTAACTCTAAGGGAGGAAGCAGCAGAATGTGCCTCTCACATCTAGCCTGTAGGAATTCAGGTTGGCAAGTTCTATGGGGAAGCCCATTGTCGCCTTCGTTGGAAACGGGTTTGGAAATTTCAGTTTCAAAATCTCTGTGAAAAAGCGTCAGAGAAGCTTCTCCGTTTAGAATCCAGCATATCTCACTGAACCGAAGAAGTGGTAGTTAGAAGGCAGTTAGAGCTGCAAGCAGTTTGGTTTGGGAAATTAGACGCGAAATGAAACTGCAAATGCCTTCCAACAGGCTTGGAAAAGTGTGTTCTATATCTCTGCCAAACAGACTCCCTGGAGGTTGAGCTTTCACAAGCTAGTTTAACTCTAAGGGAGGAAGCAGCAGAATGTGCCTCTCACATCTAGCCTGTAGGAATTCAGGTTGGCAAGTTCTATGGGGAAGCCCATTGCTGGCTATGGTGGAAACAGCATGGGAGATTTCAGTTTCAAAATCTCTGTGAAAAAGCGTCAGAGAAGCTTCTCCGTTTAGAATCCAGCATATCTCACTGAACCGAAGAAGTGGTAGTTAGAAGGGAGTTAGAGCTGCAAGCAGTTTGGTTTGGGAAATTAGACACGAAATGAAACTGCAAATGCCTTCCAACAGGCTTGGAAAAGTGTGTTCTATATCTCTGCCAAATAAACTCCCCGGAGGTTGAGCTTTCAGAAGCTAGTTTAACTCTAAGGGAGGAAGCAGCAGAATGTGCCTCTCACATCTAGCCTGTAGGAATTCAGGTTGGCAAGTTCTATGGGGAAGCCCATTGGCGCCTTCGTTGGAAACGGGTTTGGAAATTTCAGTTTCAAAATCTCTGTGAAAAAGCGTCAGAGAAGCTTCTCCGTTTAGAATCCAGCATATCTCACTGAACCGAAGAAGTGGTAGTTAGAAGGGAGTTAGAGCTACAAGCAGTTTGCTTTGGGAAATTAGACGCGAAATGAAACTGCAAATGCCTTCCAACAGGCTTGGAAAAGTGTGTTCTATATCTCTGCCAAACAAACTCCCCGGAGGTTGAGCTTTCAGAAGCAAGTTTAACTCTAAGGGAGGAAGCAGCAGAATGTGCCTCTCACATCTAGCCTGTAGGAATTCAGGTTGGCAAGTTCTATGGGGAAGCCCATTGCTGCCTATGGTGGAAACGGCATGGGAGATTTCAGTTTCAAAATCTCTGTGAAAAAGCGTCAGAGAAGCTTCTCCGTTTAGAATCCAGCATATCTCACTGAACCGAAGAAGTGGTAGTTAGAAGGGAGTTAGAGCTGCAAGCAGTTTGGTTTGGGAAATTAGACGCGAAATGAAACTGCAAATGCCTTCCAACAGGCTTGGAAAAGTGTGTTCTATATCTCTGCCAAACAAACTCCCCGGCGGTTGAGCTTTCAGAAGCTAGTTTAACTCTAAGGGAGGAAGCAGCAGAATGTGCCTCTCACATCTAGCCTGTAGGAATTCAGGTTGGCAAGTTCTATGGGGAAGCCCATTGCTGCCTATGGTGGAAACGGCATGGGAGATTTCAGTTTCAAAATCTCTGTGAAAAAGCGTCAGAGAAGCTTCTCCGTTTAGAATCCAGCATATCTCACTGAACCGAAGAAGTGGTAGTTAGAAGGGAGTTAGAGCTGCAAGCAGTTTGGTTTGGGAAATTAGACGCGAAATGAAACTGCAAATGCCTTCCAACAGGCTTGGAAAAGTGTGTTCTATATCTCTGCCAAACAAACTCCCCGGCGGTTGAGCTTTCAGAAGCTAGTTTAACTCTAAGGGAGGAAGCAGCAGAATGTGCCTCTCACATCTAGCCTGTAGGAATTCAGGTTGGCAAGTTCTATGGGGAAGCCCATTGCTGCCTATGGTGGAAACGGCATGGGAGATTTCAGTTTCAAAATCTCTGTGAAAAAGCGTCAGAGAAGCTTCTCCGTTTAGAATCCAGCATATCTCACTGAACCGAAGAAGTGGTAGTTAGAAGGGAGTTAGAGCTGCAAGCAGTTTGGTTTGGGAAATTAGACGCGAAATGAAACTGCAAATGCCTTCCAACAGGCTTGGAAAAGTGTGTTCTATATCTCTGCCAAACAAACTCCCCGGAGGTTGAGCTTTCAGAAGCTAGTTTAACTCTAAGGGAGGAAGCAGCAGAATGTGCCTCTCACATCTAGCCTGTAGGAATTCAGGTTGGCAAGTTCTATGGGGAAGCCCATTGGCGCCTTCGTTGGAAACGGGTTTGGAAATTTCAGTTTCAAAATCTCTGTGAAAAAGCGTCAGAGAAGCTTCTCCGTTTAGAATCCAGCATATCTCACTGAACCGAAGAAGTGGTAGTTAGAAGGGAATTAGAGCTGCAAGCAGTTTGGTTTGGGAAATTAGACGCGAAATGAAACTGCAAATGCCTTCCAACAGGCTTGGAAAAGTGTGTTCTATATCTCTGCCAAACAAACTCCCCGGAGGTTGAGCTTTCAGAAGCAAGTTTAACTCTAAGGGAGGAAGCAGCAGAATGTGCCTCTCACATCTAGCCTGTAGGAATTCAGGTTGGCAAGTTCTATGGGGAAGCCCATTGCTGCCTATGGTGGAAACGGCATGGGAGATTTCAGTTTCAAAATCTCTGTGAAAAAGCGTCAGAGAAGCTTCTCCGTTTAGAATCCAGCATATCTCACTGAACCGAAGAAGTGGTAGTTAGAAGGGAATTAGACCTGCAAGCAGTTTGGTTTGGGAAATTAGACGCGAAATGAAACTGCAAATGCCTTCCAACAGGCTTGGAAAAGTGTGTTCTATATCTCTGCCAAACAAACTCCCCGGAGGTTGAGCTTTCAGAAGCAAGTTTAACTCTAAGGGAGGAAGCAGCAGAATGTGCCTCTCACATCTAGCCTGTAGGAATTCAGGTTGGCAAGTTCTATGGGGAAGCCCATTGCTGCCTATGGTGGAAACGGCATGGGAGATTTCAGTTTCAAAATCTCTGTGAAAAAGCGTCAGAGAAGCTTCTCCGTTTAGAATCCAGCATATCTCACTGAACCGAAGAAGTGGTAGTTAGAAGGGAGTTAGAGCTGCAAGCAGTTTGGTTTGGGAAATTAGACGCGAAATGAAACTGCAAATGCCTTCCAACAGGCTTGGAAAAGTGTGTTCTATATCTCTGCCAAACAAACTCCCCGGAGGTTGAGCTTTCAGAAGCTAGTTTAACTCTAAGGGAGGAAGCAGCAGAATGTGCCTCTCACATCTAGCCTGTAGGAATTCAGGTTGGCAAGTTCTATGGGGAAGCCCATTGGCGCCTTCGTTGGAAACGGGTTTGGAAATTTCAGTTTCAAAATCTCTGTGAAAAAGCGTCAGAGAAGCTTCTCCGTTTAGAATCCAGCATATCTCACTGAACCGAAGAAGTGGTAGTTAGAAGGCAGTTAGAGCTGCAAGCAGTTTGGTTTGGGAAATTAGACGCGAAATGAAACTGCAAATGCCTTCCAACAGGCTTGGAAAAGTGTGTTCTATATCTCTGCCAAACAGACTCCCTGGAGGTTGAGCTTTCACAAGCTAGTTTAACTCTAAGGGAGGAAGCAGCAGAATGTGCCTCTCACATCTAGCCTGTAGGAATTCAGGTTGGCAAGTTCTATGGGGAAGCCCATTGCTGGCTATGGTGGAAACAGCATGGGAGATTTCAGTTTCAAAATCTCTGTGAAAAAGCGTCAGAGAAGCTTCTCCGTTTAGAATCCAGCATATCTCACTGAACCGAAGAAGTGGTAGTTAGAAGGGAGTTAGAGCTGCAAGCAGTTTGGTTTGGGAAATTAGACGCGAAATGAAACTGCAAATGCCTTCCAACAGGCTTGGAAAAGTGTGTTCTATATCTCTGCCAAATAAACTCCCCGGAGGTTGAGCTTTCAGAAGCTAGTTTAACTCTAAGGGAGGAAGCAGCAGAATGTGCCTCTCACATCTAGCCTGTAGGAATTCAGGTTGGCAAGTTCTATGGGGAAGCCCATTGGCGCCTTCGTTGGAAACGGGTTTGGAAATTTCAGTTTCAAAATCTCTGTGAAAAAGCGTCAGAGAAGCTTCTCCGTTTAGAATCCAGCATATCTCACTGAACCGAAGAAGTGGTAGTTAGAAGGGAGTTAGAGCTACAAGCAGTTTGGTTTGGGAAATTAGACGCGAAATGAAACTGCAAATGCCTTCCAACAGGCTTGGAAAAGTGTGTTCTATATCTCTGCCAAACAAACTCCCCGGAGCTTGAGCTTTCAGAAGCAAGTTTAACTCTAAGGGAGGAAGCAGCAGAATGTGCCTCTCACATCTAGCCTGTAGGAATTCAGGTTGGCAAGTTCTATGGGGAAGCCCATTGCTGCCTATGGTGGAAACGGCATGGGAGATTTCAGTTTCAAAATCTCTGTGAAAAAGCGTCAGAGAAGCTTCTCCGTTTAGAATCCAGCATATCTCACTGAACCGAAGAAGTGGTAGTTAGAAGGGAGTTAGAGCTGCAAGCAGTTTGGTTTGGGAAATTAGACGCGAAATGAAACTGCAAATGCCTTCCAACAGGCTGGGAAAAGTGTGTTCTATATCTCTGCCAAACAAACTCCCCGGCGGTTGAGCTTTCAGAAGCTAGTTTAACTCTAAGGGAGGAAGCAGCAGAATGTGCCTCTCACATCTAGCCTGTAGGAATTCAGGTTGGCAAGTTCTATGGGGAAGCCCATTGCTGCCTATGGTGGAAACGGCATGGGAGATTTCAGTTTCAAAATCTCTGTGAAAAAGCGTCAGAGAAGCTTCTCCGTTTAGAATCCAGCATATCTCACTGAACCGAAGAAGTGGTAGTTAGAAGGGAGTTAGAGCTGCAAGCAGTTTGGTTTGGGAAATTAGACGCGAAATGAAACTGCAAATGCCTTCCAACAGGCTTGGAAAAGTGTGTTCTATATCTCTGCCAAACAAACTCCCCGGCGGTTGAGCTTTCAGAAGCTAGTTTAACTCTAAGGGAGGAAGCAGCAGAATGTGCCTCTCACATCTAGCCTGTAGGAATTCAGGTTGGCAAGTTCTATGGGGAAGCCCATTGCTGCCTATGGTGGAAACGGCATGGGAGATTTCAGTTTCAAAATCTCTGTGAAAAAGCGTCAGAGAAGCTTCTCCGTTTAGAATCCAGCATATCTCACTGAACCGAAGAAGTGGTAGTTAGAAGGGAGTTAGAGCTGCAAGCAGTTTGGTTTGGGAAATTAGACGCGAAATGAAACTGCAAATGCCTTCCAACAGGCTTGGAAAAGTGTGTTCTATATCTCTGCCAAACAAACTCCCCGGAGGTTGAGCTTTCAGAAGCTAGTTTAACTCTAAGGGAGGAAGCAGCAGAATGTGCCTCTCACATCTAGCCTGTAGGAATTCAGGTTGGCAAGTTCTATGGGGAAGCCCATTGGCGCCTTCGTTGGAAACGGGTTTGGAAATTTCAGTTTCAAAATCTCTGTGAAAAAGCGTCAGAGAAGCTTCTCCGTTTAGAATCCAGCATATCTCACTGAACCGAAGAAGTGGTAGTTAGAAGGGAATTAGAGCTGCAAGCAGTTTGGTTTGGGAAATTAGACGCGAAATGAAACTGCAAATGCCTTCCAACAGGCTTGGAAAAGTGTGTTCTATATCTCTGCCAAACAAACTCCCCGGAGGTTGAGCTTTCAGAAGCAAGTTTAACTCTAAGGGAGGAAGCAGCAGAATGTGCCTCTCACATCTAGCCTGTAGGAATTCAGGTTGGCAAGTTCTATGGGGAAGCCCATTGCTGCCTATGGTGGAAACGGCATGGGAGATTTCAGTTTCAAAATCTCTGTGAAAAAGCGTCAGAGAAGCTTCTCCGTTTAGAATCCAGCATATCTCACTGAACCGAAGAAGTGGTAGTTAGAAGGGAATTAGAGCTGCAAGCAGTTTGGTTTGGGAAATTAGACGCGAAATGAAACTGCAAATGCCTTCCAACAGGCTTGGAAAAGTGTGTTCTATATCTCTGCCAAACAAACTCCCCGGAGGTTGAGCTTTCAGAAGCAAGTTTAACTCTAAGGGAGGAAGCAGCAGAATGTGCCTCTCACATCTAGCCTGTAGGAATTCAGGTTGGCAAGTTCTATGGGGAAGCCCATTGCTGCCTATGGTGGAAACGGCATGGGAGATTTCAGTTTCCAAATCTCTGTGAAAAAGCGTCAGAGAAGCTTCTCCGTTTAGAATCCAGCATATCTCACTGAACCGAAGAAGTGGTAGTTAGAAGGGAGTTAGAGCTGCAAGCAGTTTGGTTTGGGAAATTAGACGCGAAATGAAACTGCAAATGCCTTCCAACAGGCTTGGAAAAGTGTGTTCTATATCTCTGCCAAACAAACTCCCCGGAGGTTGAGCTTTCAGAAGCAAGTTTAACTCTAAGGGAGGAAGCAGCAGAATGTGCCTCTCACATCTAGCCTGTAGGAATTCAGGTTGGCAAGTTCTATGGGGAAGCCCATTGCTGCCTATGGTGGAAACAGCATGGGAGATTTCAGTTTCAAAATCTCTGTGAAAAAGCGTCAGAGAAGCTTCTCCGTTTAGAATCCAGCATATCTCACTGAACCGAAGAAGTGGTAGTTAGAAGGCAGTTAGAGCTGCAAGCAGTTTGGTTTGGGAAATTAGACGCGAAATGAAACTGCACATGCCTTCCAACAGGCTTGGAAAAGTGTGTTCTATATCTCTGCCAAACAAACTCCCCGGAGGTTGAGCTTTCAGAAGCTAGTTTAACTCTAAGGGAGGAAGCAGCAGAATGTGCCTCTCACATCTAGCCTGTAGGAATTCAGGTTGGCAAGTTCTATGGGGAAGCCCATTGGCGCCTTCGTTGGAAACGGGTTTGGAAATTTCAGTTTCAAAATCTCTGTGAAAAAGCGTCAGAGAAGCTTCTCCGTTTAGAATCCAGCATATCTCACTGAACCGAAGAAGTGGTAGTTAGAAGGCAGTTAGAGCTGCAAGCAGTTTGGTTTGGGAAATTAGACGCGAAATGAAACTGCAAATGCCTTCCAACAGGCTTGGAAAAGAGTGTTCTATATCTCTCCCAAACAAACTCCCCGGAGGTTGAGCTTTCAGAAGCAAGTTTAACTCTAAGGGAGGAAGCAGCAGAATGTGCCTCTCACATCTAGCCTGTAGGAATTCAGGTTGGCAAGTTCTATGGGGAAGCCCATTGCTGCCTATGGTGGAAACGGCATGGGAGATTTCAGTTTCAAAATCTCTGTGAAAAAGCGTCAGAGAAGCTTCTCCGTTTAGAATCCAGCATATCTCACTGAACCGAAGAAGTGGTAGTTAGAAGGGAGTTAGAGCTGCAAGCAGTTTGGTTTGGGAAATAAGACGCGAAATGAAACTGCAAATGCCTTCCAACAGGCTTGGAAAAGTGTGTTCTATATCTCTGCCAAACAAACTCCCCGGAGGTTGAGCTTTCAGAAGCTAGTTTAACTCTAAGGGAGGAAGCAGCAGAATGTGCCTCTCACATCTAGCCTGTAGGAATTCAGGTTGGCAAGTTCTATGGGGAAGCCCATTGCTGGCTATGGTGGAAACGGCATGGGAGATTTCAGTTTCAAAATCTCTGTGAAAAAGCGTCAGAGAAGCTTCTCCGTTTAGAATCCAGCATATCTCACTGAACCGAAGAAGTGGTAGTTAGAAGGCAGTTAGAGCTGCAAGCAGTTTGGTTTGGGAAATTAGACGCGAAATGAAACTGCAAATGCCTTCCAACAGGCTTGGAAAAGTGTGTTCTATATCTCTGCCAAACAGACTCCCTGGAGGTTGAGCTTTCAGAAGCAAGTTTAACTCTAAGGGAGGAAGCAGCAGAATGTGCCTCTCACATCTAGCCTGTAGGAATTCAGGTTGGCAAGTTCTATGGGGAAGCCCATTGCTGGCTATGGTGGAAACAGCATGGGAGATTTCAGTTTCAAAATCTCTGTGAAAAAGCGTCAGAGAAGCTTCTCCGTTTAGAATCCAGCATATCTCACTGAACCGAAGAAGTGGTAGTTATAAGGCAGTTAGAGCTGCAAGCCGTTTGGTTTGGGAACTTAGACGCGAAATGAAACTGCAAATGCCTTCCAACAGGCTGGGAAAAGTGTGTTCTATATCTCTGCCAAACAAACTCCCCGGAGGTTGAGCTTTCAGAAGCAAGTTTAACTCTAAGGGAGGAAGCAGCAGAATGTGCCTCTCACATCTAGCCTGTAGGAATTCAGGTTGGCAAGTTCTATGGGGAAGCCCATTGCTGCCTATGGTGGAAACGGCATGGGAGATTTCAGTTTCCAAATCTCTGTGAAAAAGCGTCAGAGAAGCTTCTCCGTTTAGAATCCAGCATATCTCACTGAACCGAAGAAGTGGTAGTTAGAAGGGAGTTAGAGCTGCAAGCAGTTTGGTTTGGGAAATTAGACGCGAAATGAAACTGCAAATGCCTTCCAACAGGCTTGGAAAAGTGTGTTCTATATCTCTGCCAAACAAACTCCCCGGAGGTTGAGCTTTCAGAAGCAAGTTTAACTCTAAGGGAGGAAGCAGCAGAATGTGCCTCTCACATCTAGCCTGTAGGAATTCAGGTTGGCAAGTTCTATGGGGAAGCCCATTGCTGCCTATGGTGGAAACGGCATGGGAGATTTCAGTTTCCAAATCTCTGTGAAAAAGCGTCAGAGAAGCTTCTCCGTTTAGAATCCAGCATATCTCACTGAACCGAAGAAGTGGTAGTTAGAAGGGAGTTAGAGCTGCAAGCAGTTTGGTTTGGGAAATTAGACGCGAAATGAAACTGCAAATGCCTTCCAACAGGCTTGGAAAAGTGTGTTCTATATCTCTGCCAAACAAACTCCCCGGCGGTTGAGCTTTCAGAAGCTAGTTTAACTCTAAGGGAGGAAGCAGCAGAATGTGCCTCTCACATCTAGCCTGTAGGAATTCAGGTTGGCAAGTTCTATGGGGAAGCCCATTGCTGCCTATGGTGGAAACGGCATGGGAGATTTCAGTTTCAAAATCTCTGTGAAAAAGCGTCAGAGAAGCTTCTCCGTTTAGAATCCAGCATATCTCACTGAACCGAAGAAGTGGTAGTTAGAAGGCAGTTAGAGCTGCAAGCAGTTTGGTTTGGGAAATTAGACGCGAAATGAAACTGCAAATGCCTTCCAACAGGCTTGGAAAAGTGTGTTCTATATCTCTGCCAAACAGACTCCCTGGAGGTTGAGCTTTCAGAAGCTAGTTTAACTCTAAGGGAGGAAGCAGCAGAATGTGCCTCTCACATCTAGCCTGTAGGAATTCAGGTTGGCAAGTTCTATGGGGAAGCCCATTGCTGCCTATGGTGGAAACAGCATGGGAGATTTCAGTTTCAAAATCTCTGTGAAAAAGCGTCAGAGAAGCTTCTCCGTTTAGAATCCAGCATATCTCACTGAACCGAAGAATTGGTAGTTAGAAGGCAGTTAGAGCTGCAAGCAGTTTGGTTTGGGAAATTAGACGCGAAATGAAACTGCACATGCCTTCCAACAGGCTTGGAAAAGTGTGTTCTATATCTCTGCCAAACAAACTCCCCGGAGGTTGAGCTTTCAGAAGCTAGTTTAACTCTAAGGGAGGAAGCAGCAGAATGTGCCTCTCACATCTAGCCTGTAGGCATTCAGGTTGGCAAGTTCTATGGGGAAGCCCATTGGCGCCTTCGTTGGAAACGGGTTTGGAAATTTCAGTTTCAAAATCTCTGTGAAAAAGCGTCAGAGAAGCTTCTCCGTTTAGAATCCAGCATATCTCACTGAACCGAAGAAGTGGTAGTTAGAAGGGAGTTAGAGCTGCAAGCAGTTTGGTTTGGGAAATTAGACGCGAAATGAAACTGCAAATGCCTTCCAACAGGCTTGGAAAAGTGTGTTCTATATCTCTCCCAAACAAACTCCCCGGAGGTTGAGCTTTCAGAAGCAAGTTTAACTCTAAGGGAGGAAGCAGCAGAATGTGCCTCTCACATCTAGCCTGTAGGAATTCAGGTTGGCAAGTTCTATGGGGAAGCCCATTGCTGCCTATGGTGGAAACGGCATGGGAGATTTCAGTTTCAAAATCTCTGTGAAAAAGCGTCAGAGAAGCTTCTCCGTTTAGAATCCAGCATATCTCACTGAACCGAAGAAGTGGTAGTTAGAAGGGAGTTAGAGCTGCAAGCAGTTTGGTTTGGGAAATTAGACGCGAAATGAAACTGCAAATGCCTTCCAACAGGCTTGGAAAAGTGTGTTCTATATCTCTGCCAAACAGACTCCCCGGAGGTTGAGCTTTCAGAAGCAAGTTTAACTCTAAGGGAGGAAGCAGCAGAATGTGCCTCTCACATCTAGCCTGTAGGATTTCAGGTTGGCAAGTTCTATGGGGAAGCCCTTTGCTGCCTATGGTGGAAACGGCATGGGAGATTTCAGTTTCAAAATGTCTGTGAAAAAGCGTCAGAGAAGCTTCTCCGTTTAGAATCCAGCATATCTCACTGAACCGAAGAAGTGGTAGTTATAAGGCAGTTAGAGCTGCAAGCAGTTTGGTTTGGGAACTTAGACGCGAAATGAAACTGCAAATGCCTTCCAACAGGCTGGGAAAAGTGTGTTCTATATCTCTGCCAAACAAACTCCCCGGAGGTTGAGCTTTCAGAAGCAAGTTTAACTCTAAGGGAGGAAGCAGCAGAATGTGCCTCTCACATCTAGCCTGTAGGAATTCAGGTTGGCAAGTTCTATGGGGAAGCCCATTGCTGCCTATGGTGGAAACGGCATGGGAGATTTCAGTTTCCAAATCTCTGTGAAAAAGCGTCAGAGAAGCTTCTCCGTTTAGAATCCAGCATATCTCACTGAACCGAAGAAGTGGTAGTTAGAAGGGAGTTAGAGCTGCAAGCAGTTTGGTTTGGGAAATTAGACGCGAAATGAAACTGCAAATGCCTTCCAACAGGCTTGGAAAAGTGTGTTCTATATCTCTGCCAAACAAACTCCCCGGAGGTTGAGCTTTCAGAAGCAAGTTTAACTCTAAGGGAGGAAGCAGCAGAATGTGCCTCTCACATCTAGCCTGTAGGAATTCAGGTTGGCAAGTTCTATGGGGAAGCCCATTGCTGCCTATGGTGGAAACGGCATGGGAGATTTCAGTTTCCAAATCTCTGTGAAAAAGCGTCAGAGAAGCTTCTCCGTTTAGAATCCAGCATATCTCACTGAACCGAAGAAGTGGTAGTTAGAAGGGAGTTAGAGCTGCAAGCAGTTTGGTTTGGGAAATTAGACGCGAAATGAAACTGCAAATGCCTTCCAACAGGCTTGGAAAAGTGTGTTCTATATCTCTGCCAAACAAACTCCCCGGAGGTTGAGCTTTCAGAAGCTAGTTTAACTCTAAGGGAGGAAGCAGCAGAATGTGCCTCTCACATCTAGCCTGTAGGAATTCAGGTTGGCAAGTTCTATGGGGAAGCCCATTGCTGGCTATGGTGGAAACGGCATGGGAGATTTCAGTTTCAAAATCTCTGTGAAAAAGCGTCAGAGAAGCTTCTCCGTTTAGAATCCAGCATATCTCACTGAACCGAAGAAGTGGTAGTTAGAAGGCAGTTAGAGCTGCAAGCAGTTTGGTTTGGGAAATTAGACGCGAAATGAAACTGCAAATGCCTTCCAACAGGCTTGGAAAAGTGTGTTCTATATCTCTGCCAAACAGACTCCCTGGAGGTTGAGCTTTCAGAAGCTAGTTTAACTCTAAGGGAGGAAGCAGCAGAATGTGCCTCTCACATCTAGCCTGTAGGAATTCAGGTTGGCAAGTTCTATGGGGAAGCCCATTGCTGGCTATGGTGGAAACAGCATGGGAGATTTCAGTTTCAAAATCTCTGTGAAAAAGCGTCAGAGAAGCTTCTCCGTTTAGAATCCAGCATATCTCACTGAACCGAAGAAGTGGTAGTTATAAGGCAGTTAGAGCTGCAAGCAGTTTGGTTTGGGAACTTAGACGCGAAATGAAACTGCAAATGCCTTCCAACAGGCTGGGAAAAGTGTGTTCTATATCTCTGCCAAACAAACTCCCCGGAGGTTGAGCTTTCAGAAGCAAGTTTAACTCTAAGGGAGGAAGCAGCAGAATGTGCCTCTCACATCTAGCCTGTAGGAATTCAGGTTGGCAAGTTCTATGGGGAAGCCCATTGGCGCCTTCGTTGGAAACGGGTTTGGAAATTTCAGTTTCAAAATCTCTGTGAAAAAGCGTCAGAGAAGCTTCTCCGTTTAGAATCCAGCATATCTCACTGAACCGAAGAAGTGGTAGTTAGAAGGGAGTTAGAGCTACAAGCAGTTTGGTTTGGGAAATTAGACGCGAAATGAAACTGCAAATGCCTTCCAACAGGCTTGGAAAAGTGTGTTCTATATCTCTGCCAAACAAACTCCCCGGAGCTTGAGCTTTCAGAAGCAAGTTTAACTCTAAGGGAGGAAGCAGCAGAATGTGCCTCTCACATCTAGCCTGTAGGAATTCAGGTTGGCAAGTTCTATGGGGAAGCCCATTGCTGCCTATGGTGGAAACGGCATGGGAGATTTCAGTTTCAAAATCTCTGTGAAAAAGCGTCAGAGAAGCTTCTCCGTTTAGAATCCAGCATATCTCACTGAACCGAAGAAGTGGTAGTTAGAAGGGAGTTAGAGCTGCAAGCAGTTTGGTTTGGGAAATTAGACGCGAAATGAAACTGCAAATGCCTTCCAACAGGCTTGGAAAAGTGTGTTCTATATCTCTGCCAAACAAACTCCCCGGCGGTTGAGCTTTCAGAAGCTAGTTTAACTCTAAGGGAGGAAGCAGCAGAATGTGCCTCTCACATCTAGCCTGTAGGAATTCAGGTTGGCAAGTTCTATGGGGAAGCCCATTGCTGCCTATGGTGGAAACGGCATGGGAGATTTCAGTTTCAAAATCTCTGTGAAAAAGCGTCAGAGAAGCTTCTCCGTTTAGAATCCAGCATATCTCACTGAACCGAAGAAGTGGTAGTTAGAAGGGAGTTAGAGCTGCAAGCAGTTTGGTTTGGGAAATTAGACGCGAAATGAAACTGCAAATGCCTTCCAACAGGCTTGGAAAAGTGTGTTCTATATCTCTGCCAAACAAACTCCCCGGCGGTTGAGCTTTCAGAAGCTAGTTTAACTCTAAGGGAGGAAGCAGCAGAATGTGCCTCTCACATCTAGCCTGTAGGAATTCAGGTTGGCAAGTTCTATGGGGAAGCCCATTGCTGCCTATGGTGGAAACGGCATGGGAGATTTCAGTTTCAAAATCTCTGTGAAAAAGCGTCAGAGAAGCTTCTCCGTTTAGAATCCAGCATATCTCACTGAACCGAAGAAGTGGTAGTTAGAAGGGAGTTAGAGCTGCAAGCAGTTTGGTTTGGGAAATTAGACGCGAAATGAAACTGCAAATGCCTTCCAACAGGCTTGGAAAAGTGTGTTCTATATCTCTGCCAAACAAACTCCCCGGAGGTTGAGCTTTCAGAAGCAAGTTTAACTCTAAGGGAGGAAGCAGCAGAATGTGCCTCTCACATCTAGCCTGTAGGAATTCAGGTTGGCAAGTTCTATGGGGAAGCCCATTGGCGCCTTCGTTGGAAACGGGTTTGGAAATTTCAGTTTCAAAATCTCTGTGAAAAAGCGTCAGAGAAGCTTCTCCGTTTAGAATCCAGCATATCTCACTGAACCGAAGAAGTGGTAGTTAGAAGGGAGTTAGAGCTACAAGCAGTTTGGTTTGGGAAATTAGACGCGAAATGAAACTGCAAATGCCTTCCAACAGGCTTGGAAAAGTGTGTTCTATATCTCTGCCAAACAAACTCCCCGGAGCTTGAGCTTTCAGAAGCAAGTTTAACTCTAAGGGAGGAAGCAGCAGAATGTGCCTCTCACATCTAGCCTGTAGGAATTCAGGTTGGCAAGTTCTATGGGGAAGCCCATTGCTGCCTATGGTGGAAACGGCATGGGAGATTTCAGTTTCAAAATCTCTGTGAAAAAGCGTCAGAGAAGCTTCTCCGTTTAGAATCCAGCATATCTCACTGAACCGAAGAAGTGGTAGTTAGAAGGGAGTTAGAGCTGCAAGCAGTTTGGTTTGGGAAATTAGACGCGAAATGAAACTGCAAATGCCTTCCAACAGGCTTGGAAAAGTGTGTTCTATATCTCTGCCAAACAAACTCCCCGGCGGTTGAGCTTTCAGAAGCTAGTTTAACTCTAAGGGAGGAAGCAGCAGAATGTGCCTCTCACATCTAGCCTGTAGGAATTCAGGTTGGCAAGTTCTATGGGGAAGCCCATTGCTGCCTATGGTGGAAACGGCATGGGAGATTTCAGTTTCAAAATCTCTGTGAAAAAGCGTCAGAGAAGCTTCTCCGTTTAGAATCCAGCATATCTCACTGAACCGAAGAAGTGGTAGTTAGAAGGGAGTTAGAGCTGCAAGCAGTTTGGTTTGGGAAATTAGACGCGAAATGAAACTGCAAATGCCTTCCAACAGGCTTGGAAAAGTGTGTTCTATATCTCTGCCAAACAAACTCCCCGGCGGTTGAGCTTTCAGAAGCTAGTTTAACTCTAAGGGAGGAAGCAGCAGAATGTGCCTCTCACATCTAGCCTGTAGGAATTCAGGTTGGCAAGTTCTATGGGGAAGCCCATTGCTGCCTATGGTGGAAACGGCATGGGAGATTTCAGTTTCAAAATCTCTGTGAAAAAGCGTCAGAGAAGCTTCTCCGTTTAGAATCCAGCATATCTCACTGAACCGAAGAAGTGGTAGTTAGAAGGGAGTTAGAGCTGCAAGCAGTTTGGTTTGGGAAATTAGACGCGAAATGAAACTGCAAATGCCTTCCAACAGGCTTGGAAAAGTGTGTTCTATATCTCTGCCAAACAAACTCCCCGGCGGTTGAGCTTTCAGAAGCTAGTTTAACTCTAAGGGAGGAAGCAGCAGAATGTGCCTCTCACATCTAGCCTGTAGGAATTCAGGTTGGCAAGTTCTATGGGGAAGCCCATTGGCGCCTTCGTTGGAAACGGGTTTGGAAATTTCAGTTTCAAAATCTCTGTGAAAAAGCGTCAGAGAAGCTTCTCCGTTTAGAATCCAGCATATCTCACTGAACCGAAGAAGTGGTAGTTAGAAGGGAATTAGAGCTGCAAGCAGTTTGGTTTGGGAAATTAGACGCGAAATGAAACTGCAAATGCCTTCCAACAGGCTTGGAAAAGTGTGTTCTATATCTCTGCCAAACAAACTCCCCGGAGGTTGAGCTTTCAGAAGCAAGTTTAACTCTAAGGGAGGAAGCAGCAGAATGTGCCTCTCACATCTAGCCTGTAGGAATTCAGGTTGGCAAGTTCTATGGGGAAGCCCATTGCTGCCTATGGTGGAAACGGCATGGGAGATTTCAGTTTCAAAATCTCTGTGAAAAAGCGTCAGAGAAGCTTCTCCGTTTAGAATCCAGCATATCTCACTGAACCGAAGAAGTGGTAGTTAGAAGGGAATTAGAGCTGCAAGCAGTTTGGTTTGGGAAATTAGACGCGAAATGAAACTGCAAATGCCTTCCAACAGGCTTGGAAAAGTGTGTTCTATATCTCTGCCAAACAAACTCCCCGGAGGTTGAGCTTTCAGAAGCAAGTTTAACTCTAAGGGAGGAAGCAGCAGAATGTGCCTCTCACATCTAGCCTGTAGGAATTCAGGTTGGCAAGTTCTATGGGGAAGCCCATTGCTGCCTATGGTGGAAACGGCATGGGAGATTTCAGTTTCCAAATCTCTGTGAAAAAGCGTCAGAGAAGCTTCTCCGTTTAGAATCCAGCATATCTCACTGAACCGAAGAAGTGGTAGTTAGAAGGGAGTTAGAGCTGCAAGCAGTTTGGTTTGGGAAATTAGACGCGAAATGAAACTGCAAATGCCTTCCAACAGGCTTGGAAAAGTGTGTTCTATATCTCTGCCAAACAAACTCCCCGGAGGTTGAGCTTTCAGAAGCAAGTTTAACTCTAAGGGAGGAAGCAGCAGAATGTGCCTCTCACATCTAGCCTGTAGGAATTCAGGTTGGCAAGTTCTATGGGGAAGCCCATTGCTGCCTATGGTGGAAACAGCATGGGAGATTTCAGTTTCAAAATCTCTGTGAAAAAGCGTCAGAGAAGCTTCTCCGTTTAGAATCCAGCATATCTCACTGAACCGAAGAAGTGGTAGTTAGAAGGCAGTTAGAGCTGCAAGCAGTTTGGTTTGGGAAATTAGACGCGAAATGAAACTGCACATGCCTTCCAACAGGCTTGGAAAAGTGTGTTCTATATCTCTGCCAAACAAACTCCCCGGAGGTTGAGCTTTCAGAAGCTAGTTTAACTCTAAGGGAGGAAGCAGCAGAATGTGCCTCTCACATCTAGCCTGTAGGAATTCAGGTTGGCAAGTTCTATGGGGAAGCCCATTGGCGCCTTCGTTGGAAACGGGTTTGGAAATTTCAGTTTCAAAATCTCTGTGAAAAAGCGTCAGAGAAGCTTCTCCGTTTAGAATCCAGCATATCTCACTGAACCGAAGAAGTGGTAGTTAGAAGGCAGTTAGAGCTGCAAGCAGTTTGGTTTGGGAAATTAGACGCGAAATGAAACTGCAAATGCCTTCCAACAGGCTTGGAAAAGAGTGTTCTATATCTCTCCCAAACAAACTCCCCGGAGGTTGAGCTTTCAGAAGCAAGTTTAACTCTAAGGGAGGAAGCAGCAGAATGTGCCTCTCACATCTAGCCTGTAGGAATTCAGGTTGGCAAGTTCTATGGGGAAGCCCATTGCTGCCTATGGTGGAAACGGCATGGGAGATTTCAGTTTCAAAATCTCTGTGAAAAAGCGTCAGAGAAGCTTCTCCGTTTAGAATCCAGCATATCTCACTGAACCGAAGAAGTGGTAGTTAGAAGGGAGTTAGAGCTGCAAGCAGTTTGGTTTGGGAAATAAGACGCGAAATGAAACTGCAAATGCCTTCCAACAGGCTTGGAAAAGTGTGTTCTATATCTCTGCCAAACAAACTCCCCGGAGGTTGAGCTTTCAGAAGCTAGTTTAACTCTAAGGGAGGAAGCAGCAGAATGTGCCTCTCACATCTAGCCTGTAGGAATTCAGGTTGGCAAGTTCTATGGGGAAGCCCATTGCTGGCTATGGTGGAAACGGCATGGGAGATTTCAGTTTCAAAATCTCTGTGAAAAAGCGTCAGAGAAGCTTCTCCGTTTAGAATCCAGCATATCTCACTGAACCGAAGAAGTGGTAGTTAGAAGGCAGTTAGAGCTGCAAGCAGTTTGGTTTGGGAAATTAGACGCGAAATGAAACTGCAAATGCCTTCCAACAGGCTTGGAAAAGTGTGTTCTATATCTCTGCCAAACAGACTCCCTGGAGGTTGAGCTTTCAGAAGCAAGTTTAACTCTAAGGGAGGAAGCAGCAGAATGTGCCTCTCACATCTAGCCTGTAGGAATTCAGGTTGGCAAGTTCTATGGGGAAGCCCATTGCTGGCTATGGTGGAAACAGCATGGGAGATTTCAGTTTCAAAATCTCTGTGAAAAAGCATCAGAGAAGCTTCTCCGTTTAGAATCCAGCATATCTCACTGAACCGAAGAAGTGGTAGTTATAAGGCAGTTAGAGCTGCAAGCCGTTTGGTTTGGGAACTTAGACGCGAAATGAAACTGCAAATGCCTTCCAACAGGCTGGGAAAAGTGTGTTCTATATCTCTGCCAAACAAACTCCCCGGAGGTTGAGCTTTCAGAAGCAAGTTTAACTCTAAGGGAGGAAGCAGCAGAATGTGCCTCTCACATCTAGCCTGTAGGAATTCAGGTTGGCAAGTTCTATGGGGAAGCCCATTGCTGCCTATGGTGGAAACGGCATGGGAGATTTCAGTTTCCAAATCTCTGTGAAAAAGCGTCAGAGAAGCTTCTCCGTTTAGAATCCAGCATATCTCACTGAACCGAAGAAGTGGTAGTTAGAAGGGAGTTAGAGCTGCAAGCAGTTTGGTTTGGGAAATTAGACGCGAAATGAAACTGCAAATGCCTTCCAACAGGCTTGGAAAAGTGTGTTCTATATCTCTGCCAAACAAACTCCCCGGAGGTTGAGCTTTCAGAAGCAAGTTTAACTCTAAGGGAGGAAGCAGCAGAATGTGCCTCTCACATCTAGCCTGTAGGAATTCAGGTTGGCAAGTTCTATGGGGAAGCCCATTGCTGCCTATGGTGGAAACGGCATGGGAGATTTCAGTTTCCAAATCTCTGTGAAAAAGCGTCAGAGAAGCTTCTCCGTTTAGAATCCAGCATATCTCACTGAACCGAAGAAGTGGTAGTTAGAAGGGAGTTAGAGCTGCAAGCAGTTTGGTTTGGGAAATTAGACGCGAAATGAAACTGCAAATGCCTTCCAACAGGCTTGGAAAAGTGTGTTCTATATCTCTGCCAAACAAACTCCCCGGCGGTTGAGCTTTCAGAAGCTAGTTTAACTCTAAGGGAGGAAGCAGCAGAATGTGCCTCTCACATCTAGCCTGTAGGAATTCAGGTTGGCAAGTTCTATGGGGAAGCCCATTGCTGCCTATGGTGGAAACGGCATGGGAGATTTCAGTTTCAAAATCTCTGTGAAAAAGCGTCAGAGAAGCTTCTCCGTTTAGAATCCAGCATATCTCACTGAACCGAAGAAGTGGTAGTTAGAAGGCAGTTAGAGCTGCAAGCAGTTTGGTTTGGGAAATTAGACGCGAAATGAAACTGCAAATGCCTTCCAACAGGCTTGGAAAAGTGTGTTCTATATCTCTGCCAAACAGACTCCCTGGAGGTTGAGCTTTCAGAAGCTAGTTTAACTCTAAGGGAGGAAGCAGCAGAATGTGCCTCTCACATCTAGCCTGTAGGAATTCAGGTTGGCAAGTTCTATGGGGAAGCCCATTGCTGCCTATGGTGGAAACAGCATGGGAGATTTCAGTTTCAAAATCTCTGTGAAAAAGCGTCAGAGAAGCTTCTCCGTTTAGAATCCAGCATATCTCACTGAACCGAAGAAGTGGTAGTTAGAAGGCAGTTAGAGCTGCAAGCAGTTTGGTTTGGGAAATTAGACGCGAAATGAAACTGCACATGCCTTCCAACAGGCTTGGAAAAGTGTGTTCTATATCTCTGCCAAACAAACTCCCCGGAGGTTGAGCTTTCAGAAGCTAGTTTAACTCTAAGGGAGGAAGCAGCAGAATGTGCCTCTCACATCTAGCCTGTAGGCATTCAGGTTGGCAAGTTCTATGGGGAAGCCCATTGGCGCCTTCGTTGGAAACGGGTTTGGAAATTTCAGTTTCAAAATCTCTGTGAAAAAGCGTCAGAGAAGCTTCTCCGTTTAGAATCCAGCATATCTCACTGAACCGAAGAAGTGGTAGTTAGAAGGGAGTTAGAGCTGCAAGCAGTTTGGTTTGGGAAATTAGACGCGAAATGAAACTGCAAATGCCTTCCAACAGGCTTGGAAAAGTGTGTTCTATATCTCTCCCAAACAAACTCCCCGGAGGTTGAGCTTTCAGAAGCAAGTTTAACTCTAAGGGAGGAAGCAGCAGAATGTGCCTCTCACATCTAGCCTGTAGGAATTCAGGTTGGCAAGTTCTATGGGGAAGCCCATTGCTGCCTATGGTGGAAACGGCATGGGAGATTTCAGTTTCAAAATCTCTGTGAAAAAGCGTCAGAGAAGCTTCTCCGTTTAGAATCCAGCATATCTCACTGAACCGAAGAAGTGGTAGTTAGAAGGGAGTTAGAGCTGCAAGCAGTTTGGTTTGGGAAATTAGACGCGAAATGAAACTGCAAATGCCTTCCAACAGGCTTGGAAAAGTGTGTTCTATATCTCTGCCAAACAGACTCCCCGGAGGTTGAGCTTTCAGAAGCAAGTTTAACTCTAAGGGAGGAAGCAGCAGAATGTGCCTCTCACATCTAGCCTGTAGGATTTCAGGTTGGCAAGTTCTATGGGGAAGCCCTTTGCTGCCTATGGTGGAAACGGCATGGGAGATTTCAGTTTCAAAATGTCTGTGAAAAAGCGTCAGAGAAGCTTCTCCGTTTAGAATCCAGCATATCTCACTGAACCGAAGAAGTGGTAGTTATAAGGCAGTTAGAGCTGCAAGCAGTTTGGTTTGGGAACTTAGACGCGAAATGAAACTGCAAATGCCTTCCAACAGGCTGGGAAAAGTGTGTTCTATATCTCTGCCAAACAAACTCCCCGGAGGTTGAGCTTTCAGAAGCAAGTTTAACTCTAAGGGAGGAAGCAGCAGAATGTGCCTCTCACATCTAGCCTGTAGGAATTCAGGTTGGCAAGTTCTATGGGGAAGCCCATTGCTGCCTATGGTGGAAACGGCATGGGAGATTTCAGTTTCCAAATCTCTGTGAAAAAGCGTCAGAGAAGCTTCTCCGTTTAGAATCCAGCATATCTCACTGAACCGAAGAAGTGGTAGTTAGAAGGGAGTTAGAGCTGCAAGCAGTTTGGTTTGGGAAATTAGACGCGAAATGAAACTGCAAATGCCTTCCAACAGGCTTGGAAAAGTGTGTTCTATATCTCTGCCAAACAAACTCCCCGGAGGTTGAGCTTTCAGAAGCTAGTTTAACTCTAAGGGAGGAAGCAGCAGAATGTGCCTCTCACATCTAGCCTGTAGGAATTCAGGTTGGCAAGTTCTATGGGGAAGCCCATTGCTGGCTATGGTGGAAACGGCATGGGAGATTTCAGTTTCAAAATCTCTGTGAAAAAGCGTCAGAGAAGCTTCTCCGTTTAGAATCCAGCATATCTCACTGAACCGAAGAAGTGGTAGTTAGAAGGCAGTTAGAGCTGCAAGCAGTTTGGTTTGGGAAATTAGACGCGAAATGAAACTGCAAATGCCTTCCAACAGGCTTGGAAAAGTGTGTTCTATATCTCTGCCAAACAGACTCCCTGGAGGTTGAGCTTTCAGAAGCTAGTTTAACTCTAAGGGAGGAAGCAGCAGAATGTGCCTCTCACATCTAGCCTGTAGGAATTCAGGTTGGCAAGTTCTATGGGGAAGCCCATTGCTGGCTATGGTGGAAACAGCATGGGAGATTTCAGTTTCAAAATCTCTGTGAAAAAGCGTCAGAGAAGCTTCTCCGTTTAGAATCCAGCATATCTCACTGAACCGAAGAAGTGGTAGTTATAAGGCAGTTAGAGCTGCAAGCAGTTTGGTTTGGGAACTTAGACGCGAAATGAAACTGCAAATGCCTTCCAACAGGCTTGGAAAAGTGTGTTCTATATCTCTGCCAAACAAACTCCCCGGAGGTTGAGCTTTCAGAAGCAAGTTTAACTCTAAGGGAGGAAGCAGCAGAATGTGCCTCTCACATCTAGCCTGTAGGAATTCAGGTTGGCAAGTTCTATGGGGAAGCCCATTGCTGCCTATGGTGGAAACGGCATGGGAGATTTCAGTTTCCAAATCTCTGTGAAAAAGCGTCAGAGAAGCTTCTCCGTTTAGAATCCAGCATATCTCACTGAACCGAAGAAGTGGTAGTTAGAAGGGAGTTAGAGCTGCAAGCAGTTTGGTTTGGGAAATTAGACGCGAAATGAAACTGCAAATGCCTTCCAACAGGCTTGGAAAAGTGTGTTCTATATCTCTGCCAAACAAACTCCCCGGAGGTTGAGCTTTCAGAAGCAAGTTTAACTCTAAGGGAGGAAGCAGCAGAATGTGCCTCTCACATCTAGCCTGTAGGAATTCAGGTTGGCAAGTTCTATGGGGAAGCCCATTGCTGCCTATGGTGGAAACGGCATGGGAGATTTCAGTTTCCAAATCTCTGTGAAAAAGCGTCAGAGAAGCTTCTCCGTTTAGAATCCAGCATATCTCACTGAACCGAAGAAGTGGTAGTTAGAAGGGAGTTAGAGCTGCAAGCAGTTTGGTTTGGGAAATTAGACGCGAAATGAAACTGCAAATGCCTTCCAACAGGCTTGGAAAAGTGTGTTCTATATCTCTTTCAAACAAACTCCCCGGAGGTTGAGCTTTCAGAAGCTAGTTTAACTCTAAGGGAGGAAGCAGCAGAATGTGCCTCTCACATCTAGCCTGTAGGAATTCAGGTTGGCAAGTTCTATGGGGAAGCCCATTGGCGCCTTCGTTGGAAACGGGTTTGGAAATTTCAGTTTCAAAATCTCTGTGAAAAAGCGTCAGAGAAGCTTCTCCGTTTAGAATCCAGCATATCTCACTGAACCGAAGAAGTGGTAGTTAGAAGGGAATTAGAGCTGCAAGCAGTTTGGTTTGGGAAATTAGACGCGAAATGAAACTGCAAATGCCTTCCAACAGGCTTGGAAAAGTGTGTTCTATATCTCTGCCAAACAAACTCCCCGGAGGTTGAGCTTTCAGAAGCAAGTTTAACTCTAAGGGAGGAAGCAGCAGAATGTGCCTCTCACATCTAGCCTGTAGGAATTCAGGTTGGCAAGTTCTATGGGGAAGCCCATTGCTGCCTATGGTGGAAACAGCATGGGAGATTTCAGTTTCAAAATCTCTGTGAAAAAGCGTCAGAGAAGCTTCTCCGTTTAGAATCCAGCATATCTCACTGAACCGAAGAAGTGGTAGTTAGAAGGCAGTTAGAGCTGCAAGCAGTTTGGTTTGGGAAATTAGACGCGAAATGAAACTGCAAATGCCTTCCAACAGGCTTGGAAAAGTGTGTTCTATATCTCTGCCAAACAAACTCCCCGGAGGTTGAGCTTTCAGAAGCAAGTTTAACTCTAAGGGAGGAAGCAGCAGAATGTGCCTCTCACATCTAGCCTTTAGGAATTCAGGTTGGCAAGTTCTATGGGGAAGCCCATTGCTGCCTATGGTGGAAACGGCATGGGAGATTTCAGTTTCAAAATCTCTGTGAAAAAGCGTCAGAGAAGCTTCTCCGTTTAGAATCCAGCATATCTCACTGAACCGAAGAAGTGGTAGTTAGAAGGGAGTTAGAGCTGCAAGCAGTTTGGTTTGGGAAATTAGATGCGAAATGACACTGCAAAGGCCTTCCAACAGGCTTGGAAAAGTGTGTTCTATATCTATGCCAAACAGAGTCCCCGGAGGTTGAGCTTTCAGAAGCAAGCTTAACTGTTAGGGAGGAAGCAGCAGAATGTGCCTCTCACATCTAGCCTGTAGGAATTCAGGTTGGCAAGTTCTATGTGGAAGCCCATTGCTGGCTATGGTCGAAACAGCATGGGAGATTTCAGTTTCAAAATCTCTGTGAAAAAGCATCAGAGAAGCTTCTCCGTTTAGAATCCAGCATATCTCACTGAACCGAAGAAGTGGTAGTTAGAAGGCAGTTAGAGCTGCAAGCAGTTTGGTTTGGGAAATTAGACGCGAAATGAAACTGCAAATGCCTTCCAAAAGGCTTGGAAAAGTGTGTTCTATATCTCTGCCAAACAAACTCCCCGGAGGTTGAGCTTTCAGAAGCTAGTTTAACTCTAAGGGAGGAAGCAGCAGAATGTGCCTCTCACATCTAGCCTGTAGGAATTCAGGTTGGCAAGTTCTATGGGGAAGCCCATTGGCGCCTTCGTTGGAAACGGGTTTGGAAATTTCATTTTCAAAATCTCTGTGAAAAAGCGTCAGAGAAGCTTCTCCGTTTAGAATCCAGCATATCTCACTGAACCGAAGAAGTGGTAGTTAGAAGGGAGTTAGAGCTGCAAGCAGTTTTGTTTGGGAAATTAGACGCGAAATGAAACTGCAAATGCCTTCCAACAGGCTTGGAAAAGTGTGTTCTATATCTCTGCCAAACAAACTCCCCGGAGGTTGAGCTTTCAGAAGCAAGTTTAACTCTAAGGGAGGAAGCAGCAGAATGTGCCTCTCACATCTAGCCTGTAGGAATTCAGGTTGGCAAGTTCTATGGGGAAGCCCATTGCTGCCTATGGTGGAAACGGGTTTGGAAATTTCAGTTTCAAAATCACTGTGAAAAAGTGTCAGAGAAGCTTCTCCGTTTAGAATCCAGCATATCTCACTGAACCGAAGAAGTGGTAGTTAGAAGGGAGTTAGAGCTGCAAGCAGTTTGGTTTGGGAAATTAGACGCGAAATGAAACTGCAAATGCCTTCCAACAGGCTTGGAAAAGTGTGTTCTATATCTCTGCCAAACAAACTCCCCGGAGGTTGAGCTTTCAGAAGCAAGTTTAACTCTAAGGGAGGAAGCAGCAGAATGTGCCTCTCACACCTAGCCTGTAGGAATTCAGGTTGGCAAGTTCTATGGGGAAGCCCATTGCTGCCTATGGTGGAAACGGCATGGGAGATTTCAGTTTCAAAATCTCTGTGAAAAAGCGTCAGAGAAGCTTCTCCGTTTAGAATCCAGCATATCTCACTGAACCGAAGAAGTGGTAGTTAGAAGGGAGTTAGAGCTGCAAGCAGTTTGGTTTGGGAAATTAGACGCGAAATGAAACTGCAAATGCCTTCCAACAGGCTTGGAAAAGTGTGTTCTATATCTCTGCCAAACAAACTCCCCGGAGGTTGAGCTTTCAGAAGCTAGTTTAACTCTAAGGGAGGAAGCAGCAGAATGTGCCTCTCACATCTAGCCTGTAGGAATTCAGGTTGGCAAGTTCTATGGGGAAGCCCATTGGCGCCTTCGTTGGAAACGGGTTTGGAAATTTCAGTTTCAAAATCTCTGTGAAAAAGCGTCAGAGAAGCTTCTCCGTTTAGAATCCAGCATATCTCACTGAACCGAAGAAGTGGTAGTTAGAAGGGAATTAGAGCTGCAAGCAGTTTGGTTTGGGAAATTAGACGCGAAATGAAACTGCAAATGCCTTCCAACAGGCTTGGAAAAGTGTGTTCTATATCTCTGCCAAACAAACTCCCCGGAGGTTGAGCTTTCAGAAGCAAGTTTAACTCTAAGGGAGGAAGCAGCAGAATGTGCCTCTCACATCTAGCCTGTAGGAATTCAGGTTGGCAAGTTCTATGGGGAAGCCCATTGCTGCCTATGGTGGAAACGGCATGGGAGATTTCAGTTTCAAAATCTCTGTGAAAAAGCGTCAGAGAAGCTTCTCCGTTTAGAATCCAGCATATCTCACTGAACCGAAGAAGTGGTAGTTAGAAGGGAGTTAGAGCTGCAAGCAGTTTGGTTTGGGAAATTAGACGCGAAATGAAACTGCAAATGCCTTCCAACAGGCTTGGAAAAGTGTGTTCTATATCTCTGCCAAACAAACTCCCCGGAGGTTGAGCTTTCAGAAGCTAGTTTAACTCTAAGGGAGGAAGCAGCAGAATGTGCCTCTCACATCTAGACTGTAGGAATTCAGGTTGGCAAGTTCTATGGGGAAGCCCATTGTCGCCTTCGTTGGAAACGGGTTTGGAAATTTCATTTTCAAAATCTCTGTGAAAAAGCGTCAGAGAAGCTTCTCCGTTTAGAATCCAGCATATCTCACTGAACCGAAGAAGTGGTAGTTAGAAGGGAGTTAGAGCTGCAAGCAGTTTGGTTTGGGAAATTAGACGCGAAATGAAACTGCAAATGCCTTCCAACAGGCTTGGAAAAGTGTGTTCTATATCTCTGCCAAAGAAACTCCCCGGAGGTTGAGCTTTCAGAAGCAAGTATAACTCTAAGGGTGGAAGCAGCAGAATGTGCCTCTCACATCTACCCTGTAGGAATTCAGGTTGGCAAGTTCTATGGGGAAGCCCATTGCTGCCTATGGTGGAAACGGCATGGGAGATTTCAGTTTCAAAATCTCTGTGAAAAAGCGTCAGAGAAGCTTCTCCGTTTAGAATCCAGCATATCTCACTGAACCGAAGAAGTGGTAGTTAGAAGGGAGTTAGAGCTGCAAGCAGTTTGGTTTGGGAAATTAGACGCGAAATGAAACTGCAAATGCCTTCCAACAGGCTTGGAAAAGTGTGTTCTATATCTCTGCCAAACAAACTCCCCGGAGGTTGAGCTTTCACAAGCTAGTTTAACTCTAAGGGAGGAAGCAGCAGAATGTGCCTCTCACATCTAGCCTGTAGGAATTCAGGTTGGCAAGTTCTATGGTGAAGCCCATTGGCGCCTTCGTTGGAAACGGGTTTGGAAATTTCAGTTTCAAAATCTCTGTGAAAAAGCGTCAGAGAAGCTTCTCCGTTTAGAATCCAGCATATCTCACTGAACCGAAGAAGTGGTAGTTAGAAGGGAGATAGAGCTGCAAGCAGTTTGGTTTGGGAAATTAGACGCGAAATGACACTGCAAAGGCCTTCCAACAGGCTTGGAAAAGTGTGTTCTATATCTCTGACAAACAGACTCCCTGGAGGTTGAGCTTTCAGAAGCAAGCTTAAGTCTTAGGGAGGAAGCAGCAGAATGTGCCTCTCACATCTAGCCTGTAGGAATTCAGGTTGGCAAGTTCTATGGGGAAGCCCATTGCTGCCTATGGTGGAAACGGTATGGGAGATTTCAGTTTCAAAATCTCTGTGAAAAAGCGTCAGAGAAGCTTCTCCGTTTAGAATCCAGCATATCTCACTGAACCGAAGAAGTGGTAGTTAGAAGGGAGTTAGAGCTGCAAGCAGTTTGGTTGGGGAAATTACACGCGAAATGAAACTGCAAATGCCTTCCAACAGGCTTGGAAAAGTGTGTTCTATATCTCTGCCAAACAAACTCCCCGGAGGTTGAGCTTTCAGAAGCTAGTTTAACTCTAAGGGAGGAAGCAGCAGAATGTGCCTCTCACATCTAGCCTGTAGGAATTCAGGTTGGCAAGTTCTATGGGGAAGCCCATTGCTGGCTATGGTGGAAACGGCATGGGAGATTTCAGTTTCAAAATCTCTGTGAAAAAGCGTCAGAGAAGCTTCTCCGTTTAGAATCCAGCATATCTCACTGAACCGAAGAAGTGGTAGTTAGAAGGCAGTTAGAGCTGCAAGCAGTTTGGTTTGGGAAATTAGACGCGAAATGAAACTGCAAATGCCTTCCAACAGGCTTGGAAAATTGTGTTCTATATCTCTGCCAAACAGACTCCCTGGAGGTTGAGCTTTCACAAGCTAGTTTAACTCTAAGGGAGGAAGCAGCAGAATGTGCCTCTCACATCTAGCCTGTAGGAATTCAGGTTGGCAAGTTCTATGGGGAAGCCCATTGCTGGCTATGGTGGAAACAGCATGGGAGATTTCAGTTTCAAAATCTCTGTGAAAAAGCGTCAGAGAAGCTTCTCCGTTTAGAATCCAGCATATCTCACTGAACCGAAGAAGTGGTAGTTAGAAGGCAGTTAGAGCTGCAAGCAGTTTGGTTTGGGAAATTAGACGCGAAATGAAACTGCAAATGCCTTCCAACAGGCTTGGAAAAGTGTGTTCTATATCTCTGCCAAACAAACTCCCCGGAGGTTGAGCTTTCAGAAGCTAGTTTAACTCTAAGGGAGGAAGCAGCAGAATGTGCCTCTCACATCTAGCCTGTAGGAATTCAGGTTGGCAAGTTCTATGGGGAAGCCCATTGGCGCCTTCTTTGGAAACGGGTTTGGAAATTTCAGTTTCTAAATCTCTGTGAAAAAGCGTCAGAGAAGCTTCTCCGTTTAGAATCCAGCATATCTCACTGAACCGAAGAAGTGGTAGTTAGAAGGGAGTTAGAGCTGCAAGCAGTTTGGTTTGGGAAATTAGACGTGAAATGAAACTGGAAATGCCTTCCAACAGGCTTGGAAAATTGTGTTCTATATCTCTGCCAAACAAACTCCCCGGAGGTTGAGCTTTCAGAAGCAAGTTTAACTCTAAGGGAGGAAGCAGCAGAATGTGCCTCTCACATCTAGCCTGTAGGAATTCAGGTTGGCAAGTTCTATGGGGAAGCCCATTGCTGCCTATGGTGGAAACGGCATGGGAGATTTCAGTTTCAAAATCTCTGTGAAAAAGCGTCAGAGAAGCTTCTCCGTTTAGAATCCAGCATATCTCACTGAACCGAAGAAGTGGTAGTTAGAAGGGAGTTAGAGCTGCAAGCAGTTTGGTTTGGGAAATTAGACGCGAAATGAAACTGCAAATGCCTTCCAACAGGCTTGGAAAAGTGTGTTCTATATCTCTGCCAAACAAACTCCCCGGAGGTTGAGCTTTCAGAAGCTAGTTTAACTCTAAGGGAGGAAGCAGCAGAATGTGCCTCTCACATCTAGCCTGTAGGAATTCAGGTTGGCAAGTTCTATGGGGAAGCCCATTGCTGGCTATGGTGGAAACGGCATGGGAGATTTCAGTTTCAAAATCTCTGTGAAAAAGCGTCAGAGAAGCTTCTCCGTTTAGAATCCAGCATATCTCACTGAACTGAAGAAGTGGTAGTTAGAAGGCAGTTAGAGCTGCAAGCAGTTTGGTTTGGGAAATTAGACGCGAAATGAAACTGCAAATGCCTTCCAACAGGCTTGGAAAAGTGTGTTCTATATCTCTGCCAAACAGACTCCCTGGAGGTTGAGCTTTCACAAGCTAGTTTAACTCTAAGGGAGGAAGCAGCAGAATGTGCCTCTCACATCTAGCCTGTAGGAATTCAGGTTGGCAAGTTCTATGGGGAAGCCCATTGGCGCCTTCGTTGGAAACGGGTTTGGAAATTTCAGTTTCAAAATCTCTGTGAAAAAGCGTCAGAGAAGCTTCTCCGTTTAGAATCCAGCATATCTCACTGAACCGAAGAAGTGGTAGTTAGAAGGGAATTAGAGCTGCAAGCAGTTTGGTTTGGGAAATTAGACGCGAAATGAAACTGCAAATGCCTTCCAACAGGCTTGGAAAAGTGTGTTCTATATCTCTGCCAAACAAACTCCCCGGAGGTTGAGCTTTCAGAAGCAAGTTTAACTCTAAGGGAGGAAGCAGCAGAATGTGCCTCTCACATCTAGCCTGTAGGAATTCAGGTTGGCAAGTTCTATGGGGAAGCCCATTGCTGCCTATGGTGGAAACGGCATGGGAGATTTCAGTTTCAAAATCTCTGTGAAAAAGCGTCAGAGAAGCTTCTCCGTTTAGAATCCAGCATATCTCACTGAACCGAAGAAGTGGTAGTTAGAAGGGAATTAGAGCTGCAAGCAGTTTGGTTTGGGAAATTAGACGCGAAATGAAACTGCAAATGCCTTCCAACAGGCTTGGAAAAGTGTGTTCTATATCTCTTCCAAACAGACTCCCTGGAGGTTGAGCTTTCACAAGCTAGTTTAACTCTAAGGGAGGAAGCAGCAGAATGTGCCTCTCACATCTAGCCTGTAGGAATTCAGGTTGGCAAGTTCTATGGGGAAGCCCATTGCTGGCTATGGTGGAAACAGCATGGGAGATTTCAGTTTCAAAATCTCTGTGAAAAAGCGTCAGAGAAGCTTCTCCGTTTAGAATCCAGCATATCTCACTGAACCGAAGAAGTGGTAGTTAGAAGGGAGTTAGAGCTGCAAGCAGTTTGGTTTGGGAAATTAGACACGAAATGAAACTGCAAATGCCTTCCAACAGGCTTGGAAAAGTGTGTTCTATATCTCTGCCAAATAAACTCCCCGGAGGTTGAGCTTTCAGAAGCTAGTTTAACTCTAAGGGAGGAAGCAGCAGAATGTGCCTCTCAGATCTAGCCTGTAGGAATTCAGGTTGGCAAGTTCTATGGGGAAGCCCATTGGCGCCTTCGTTGGAAACGGGTTTGGAAATTTCAGTTTCAAAATCTCTGTGAAAAAGCGTCAGAGAAGCTTCTCCGTTTAGAATCCAGCATATCTCACTGAACCGAAGAAGTGGTAGTTAGAAGGGAGTTAGAGCTACAAGCAGTTTGGTTTGGGAAATTAGACGCGAAATGAAACTGCAAATGCCTTCCAACAGGCTTGGAAAAGTGTGTTCTATATCTCTGCCAAATAAACTCCCCGGAGGTTGAGCTTTCAGAAGCTAGTTTAACTCTAAGGGAGGAAGCAGCAGAACGTGCCTCTCACATCTAGCCTGTAGGAATTCAGGTTGGCAAGTTCTATGGGGAAGCCCATTGGCGCCTTCGTTGGAAACGGGTTTGGAAATTTCAGTTTCAAAATCTCTGTGAAAAAGCGTCAGAGAAGCTTCTCCGTTTAGAATCCAGCATATCTCACTGAACCGAAGAAGTGGTAGTTAGAAGGGAGTTAGAGCTACAAGCAGTTTGGTTTGGGAAATTAGACGCGAAATGAAACTGCAAATGCCTTCCAACAGGCTTGGAAAAGTGTGTTCTATATCTCTGCCAAACAAACTCCCCGGAGGTTGAGCTTTCAGAAGCAAGTTTAACTCTAAGGGAGGAAGCAGCAGAATGTGCCTCTCACATCTAGCCTGTAGGAATTCAGGTTGGCAAGTTCTATGGGGAAGCCCATTGCTGGCTATGGTGGAAACGGCATGGGAGATTTCAGTTTCAAAATCTCTGTGAAAAAGCGTCAGAGAAGCTTCTCCGTTTAGAATCCAGCATATCTCACTGAACCGAAGAAGTGGTAGTTAGAAGGCAGTTAGAGCTGCAAGCAGTTTGGTTTGGGAAATTAGACGCGAAATGAAACTGCAAATGCCTTCCAACAGGCTTGGAAAAGTGTGTTCTATATCTCTGCCAAACAGACTCCCTGGAGGTTGAGCTTTCAGAAGCAAGTTTAACTCTAAGGGAGGAAGCAGCAGAATGTGCCTCTCACATCTAGCCTGTAGGAATTCAGGTTGGCAAGTTCTATGGGGAAGCCCATTGCTGCCTATGGTGGAAACAGCATGGGAGATTTCAGTTTCAAAATCTCTGTGAAAAAGCGTCAGAGAAGCTTCTCCGTTTAGAATCCAGCATATCTCACTGAACCGAAGAAGTGGTAGTTAGAAGGCAGTTAGAGCTGCAAGCAGTTTGGTTTGGGAAATTAGACGCGAAATGAAACTGCACATGCCTTCCAACAGGCTTGGAAAAGTGTGTTCTATATCTCTGCCAAACAAACTCCCCGGAGGTTGAGCTTTCAGAAGCTAGTTTAACTCTAAGGGAGGAAGCAGCACAATGTGCCTCTCACATCTAGCCTGTAGGAATTCAGGTTGGCAAGTTCTATGGGGAAGCCCATTGGCGCCTTCGTTGGAAACGGGTTTGGAAATTTCAGTTTCAAAATCTCTGTGAAAAAGCGTCAGAGAAGCTTCTCCGTTTAGAATCCAGCATATCTCACTGAACCGAAGAAGTGGTAGTTAGAAGGGAGTTAGAGATGCAAGCAGTTTGGTTTGGGAAATTAGACGCGAAATGAAACTGCAAATGCCTTCCAACAGGCTTGGAAAAGTGTGTTCTATATCTCTGCCAAACAAACTCCCCGGAGGTTGAGCTTTCAGAAGCAAGTTTAACTCTAAGGGAGGAAGCCGCAGAATGTGCCTCTCACATCTAGCCTGTAGGAATTCAGGTTGGCAAGTTCTATGGGGAAGCCCATTGCTGCCTATGGTGGAAACGGCATGGGAGATTTCAGTTTCAAAATCTCTGTGAAAAAGCGTCAGAGAAGCTTCTCCGTTTAGAATCCAGCATATCTCACTGAACCGAAGAAGTGGTAGTTAGAAGGGAGTTAGAGCTGCAAGCAGTTTGGTTTGGGAAATTAGACGCGAAATGAAACTGCAAATGCCTTCCAACAGGCTTGGAAAAGTGTGTTCTATATCTCTGCCAAACAAACTCCCCGGAGGTTGAGCTTTCAGAAGCTAGTTTAACTCTAAGGGAGGAAGCAGCAGAATGTGCCTCTCACATCTAGCCTGTAGGAATTCAGGTTGGCAAGTTCTATGGGGAAGCCCATTGCTGGCTATGGTGGAAACGGCATGGGAGATTTCAGTTTCAAAATCTCTGTGAAAAAGCGTCAGAGAAGCTTCTCCGTTTAGAATCCAGCATATCTCACTGAACCGAAGAAGTGGTAGTTAGAAGGCAGTTAGAGCTGCAAGCAGTTTGGTTTGGGAAATTAGACGCGAAATGAAACTGCAAATGCCTTCCAACAGGCTTGGAAAAGTGTGTTCTATATCTCTGCCAAACAGACTCCCTGGAGGTTGAGCTTTCAGAAGCTAGTTTAACTCTAAGGGAGGAAGCAGCAGAATGTGCCTCTCACATCTAGCCTGTAGGAATTCAGGTTGGCAAGTTCTATGGGGAAGCCCATTGCTGGCTATGGTGGAAACAGCATGGGAGATTTCAGTTTCAAAATCTCTGTGAAAAAGCGTCAGAGAAGCTTCTCCGTTTAGAATCCAGCATATCTCACTGAACCGAAGAAGTGGTAGTTATAAGGCAGTTAGAGCTGCAAGCAGTTTGGTTTGGGAACTTAGACGCGAAATGAAACTGCAAATGCCTTCCAACAGGCTGGGAAAAGTGTGTTCTATATCTCTGCCAAACAAACTCCCCGGAGGTTGAGCTTTCAGAAGCAAGTTTAACTCTAAGGGAGGAAGCAGCAGAATGTGCCTCTCACATCTAGCCTGTAGGAATTCAGGTTGGCAAGTTCTATGGGGAAGCCCATTGCTGCCTATGGTGGAAACGGCAAGGGAGATTTCAGTTTCCAAATCTCTGTGAAAAAGCGTCAGAGAAGCTTCTCCGTTTAGAATCCAGCATATCTCACTGAACCGAAGAAGTGGTAGTTAGAAGGGAGTTAGAGCTGCAAGCAGTTTGGTTTGGGAAATTAGACGCGAAATGAAACTGCAAATGCCTTCCAACAGGCTTGGAAAAGTGTGTTCTATATCTCTGCCAAACAAACTCCCCGGAGCTTGAGCTTTCAGAAGCAAGTTTAACTCTAAGGGAGGAAGCAGCAGAATGTGCCTCTCACATCTAGCCTGTAGGAATTCAGGTTGGCAAGTTCTATGGGGAAGCCCATTGCTGCCTATGGTGGAAACGGCATGGGAGATTTCAGTTTCCAAATCTCTGTGAAAAAGCGTCAGAGAAGCTTCTCCGTTTAGAATCCAGCATATCTCACTGAACCGAAGAAGTGGTAGTTAGAAGGGAGTTAGAGCTGCAAGCAGTTTGGTTTGGGAAATTAGACGCGAAATGAAACTGCAAATGCCTTCCAACAGGCTTGGAAAAGTGTGTTCTATATCTCTGCCAAACAAACTCCCCGGAGGTTGAGCTTTCAGAAGCTAGTTTAACTCTAAGGGAGGAAGCAGCAGAATGTGCCTCTCACATCTAGCCTGTAGGAATTCAGGTTGGCAAGTTCTATGGGGAAGCCCATTGGCGCCTTCGTTGGAAACGGGTTTGGAAATTTCAGTTTCAAAATCTCTGTGAAAAAGCGTCAGAGAAGCTTCTCCGTTTAGAATCCAGCATATCTCACTGAACCGAAGAAGTGGTAGTTAGAAGGGAATTAGAGCTGCAAGCAGTTTGGTTTGGGAAATTAGACGCGAAATGAAACTGCAAATGCCTTCCAACAGGCTTGGAAAAGTGTGTTCTATATCTCTGCCAAATAAACTCCCCGGAGGTTGAGCTTTCAGAAGCAAGTTTAACTCTAAGGCAGGAAGCAGCAGAATGTGCCTCTCACATCTAGCCTGTAGGAATTCAGGTTGGCAAGTTCTATGGGGAAGCCCATTGCTGCCTATGGTGGAAACGGCATGGGAGATTTCAGTTTCAAAATCTCTGTGAAAAAGCGTCAGAGAAGCTTCTCCGTTTAGAATCCAGCATATCTCACTGAACCGAAGAAGTGGTAGTTAGAAGGGAGTTAGAGCTGCAAGCAGTTTGGTTTGGGAAATTAGACGCGAAATGAAACTGCAAATGCCTTCCAACAGGCTTGGAAAAGTGTGTTCTATATCTCTGCCAAACAAACTCCCCGGCGGTTGAGCTTTCAGAAGCTAGTTTAACTCTAAGGGAGGAAGCAGCAGAATGTGCCTCTCATATCTAGCCTGTAGGAATTCAGGTTGGCAAGTTCTATGGGGAAGCCCATTGCTGGCTATGGTGGAAACGGCATGGGAGATTTCAGTTTCAAAATCTCTGTGAAAAAGCGTCAGAGAAGCTTCTCCGTTTAGAATCCAGCATATCTCACTGAACCGAAGAAGTGGTAGTTAGAAGGCAGTTAGAGCTGCAAGCAGTTTGGTTTGGGAAATTAGACGCGAAATGAAACTGCAAATGCCTTCCAACAGGCTTGGAAAAGTGTGTTCTATATCTCTGCCAAACAAACTCCCCGGAGGTTGAGCTTTCAGAAGCTAGTTTAACTCTAAGGGAGGAAGCAGCAGAATGTGCCTCTCACATCTAGCCTGTAGGAATTCAGGTTGGCAAGTTCTATGGGGAAGCCCATTGCTGCCTATGGTGGAAACGGCATGGGAGATTTCAGTTTCAAAATCTCTGTGAAAAAGCGTCAGAGAAGCTTCTCCGTTTAGAATCCAGCATATCTCACTGAACCGAAGAAGTGGTAGTTAGAAGGGAATTAGAGCTGCAAGCAGTTTGGTTTGGGAAATTAGACGCGAAATGAAACTGCAAATGCCTTCCAACAGGCTTGGAAAAGTGTGTTCTATATCTCTGCCAAACAAACTCCCCGGAGGTTGAGCTTTCAGAAGCAAGTTTAACTCTAAGGGAGGAAGCAGCAGAATGTGCCTCTCACATCTAGCCTGTAGGAATTCAGGTTGGCAAGTTCTATGGGGAAGCCCATTGCTGCCTATGGTGGAAACGGCATGGGAGATTTCAGTTTCAAAATCTCTGTGAAAAAGCGTCAGAGAAGCTTCTCCGTTTAGAATCCAGCATATCTCACTGAACCGAAGAAGTGGTAGTTAGAAGGGAGTTAGAGCTGCAAGCAGTTTGGTTTGGGAAATTAGACGCGAAATGAAACTGCAAATGCCTTCCAACAGGCTTGGAAAAGTGTGTTCTATATCTCTGCCAAACAAACTCCCCGGAGGTTGAGCTTTCAGAAGCTAGTTTAACTCTAAGGGAGGAAGCAGCAGAATGTGCCTCTCACATCTAGCCTGTAGGAATTCAGGTTGGCAAGTTCTATGGGGAAGCCCATTGGCGCCTTCGTTGGAAACGGGTTTGGAAATTTCAGTTTCAAAATCTCTGTGAAAAAGCGTCAGAGAAGCTTCTCCGTTTAGAATCCAGCATATCTCACTGAACCGAAGAAGTGGTAGTTAGAAGGCAGTTAGAGCTGCAAGCAGTTTGGTTTGGGAAATTAGACGCGAAATGAAACTGCAAATGCCTTCCAACAGGCTTGGAAAAGTGTGTTCTATATCTCTGCCAAACAGACTCCCTGGAGGTTGAGCTTTCAGAAGCTAGTTTAACTCTAAGGGCGGAAGCAGCAGAATGTGCCTCTCACATCTAGCCTGTAGGAATTCAGGTTGGCAAGTTCTATGGGGAAGCCCATTGCTGGCTATGGTGGAAACAGCATGGGAGATTTCAGTTTCAAAATCTCTGTGAAAAAGCGTCAGAGAAGCTTCTCCGTTTAGAATCCAGCATATCTCACTGAACCGAAGAAGTGGTAGTTAGAAGGGAGTTAGAGCTGCAAGCAGTTTGGTTTGGGAAATTAGACACGAAATGAAACTGCAAATGCCTTCCAACAGGCTTGGAAAAGTGTGTTCTATATCTCTGCCAAATAAACTCCCCGGAGGTTGAGCTTTCAGAAGCTAGTTTAACTCTAAGGGAGGAAGCAGCAGAATGTGCCTCTCACATCTAGCCTGTAGGAATTCAGGTTGGCAAGTTCTATGGGGAAGCCCATTGGCGCCTTCGTTGGAAACGGGTTTGGAAATTTCAGTTTCAAAATCTCTGTGAAAAAGCGTCAGAGAAGCTTCTCCGTTTAGAATCCAGCATATCTCACTGAACCGAAGAAGTGGTAGTTAGAAGGGAGTTAGAGCTACAAGCAGTTTGGTTTGGGAAATTAGACGCGAAATGAAACTGCAAATGCCTTCCAACAGGCTTGGAAAAGTGTGTTCTATATCTCTGCCAAACAAACTCCCCGGAGGTTGAGCTTTCAGAAGCAAGTTTAACTCTAAGGGAGGAAGCAGCAGAATGTGCCTCTCACATCTAGCCTGTAGGAATTCAGGTTGGCAAGTTCTATGGGGAAGCCCATTGCTGCCTATGGTGGAAACGGCATGGGAGATTTCAGTTTCAAAATCTCTGTGAAAAAGCGTCAGAGAAGCTTCTCCGTTTAGAATCCAGCATATCTCACTGAACCGAAGAAGTGGTAGTTAGAAGGGAGTTAGAGCTGCAAGCAGTTTGGTTTGGGAAATTAGACGCGAAATGAAACTGCAAATGCCTTCCAACAGGCTTGGAAAAGTGTGTTCTATATCTCTGCCAAACAAACTCCCCGGCGGTTGAGCTTTCAGAAGCTAGTTTAACTCTAAGGGAGGAAGCAGCAGAATGTGCCTCTCACATCTAGCCTGTAGGAATTCAGGTTGGCAAGTTCTATGGGGAAGCCCATTGCTGGCTATGGTGGAAACGGCATGGGAGATTTCAGTTTCAAAATCTCTGTGAAAAAGCGTCAGAGAAGCTTCTCCGTTTAGAATCCAGCATATCTCACTGAACCGAAGAAGTGGTAGTTAGAAGGCAGTTAGAGCTGCAAGCAGTTTGGTTTGGGAAATTAGACGCGAAATGAAACTGCACATGCCTTCCAACAGGCTTGGAAAAGTGTGTTCTATATCTCTGCCAAACAAACTCCCCGGAGGTTGAGCTTTCAGAAGCTAGTTTAACTCTAAGGGAGGAAGCAGCAGAATGTGCCTCTCACATCTAGCCTGTAGGAATTCAGGTTGGCAAGTTCTATGGGGAAGCCCATTGGCGCCTTCGTTGGAAACGGGTTTGGAAATTTCAGTTTCAAAATCTCTGTGAAAAAGCGTCAGAGAAGCTTCTCCGTTTAGAATCCAGCATATCTCACTGAACCGAAGAAGTGGTAGTTAGAAGGGAGTTAGAGCTGCAAGCAGTTTGGTTTGGGAAATTAGACGCGAAATGAAACTGCAAATGCCTTCCAACAGGCTTGGAAAAGTGTGTTCTATATCTCTCCCAAACAAACTCCCCGGAGGTTGAGCTTTCAGAAGCAAGTTTAACTCTAAGGGAGGAAGCAGCAGAATGTGCCTCTCACATCTAGCCTGTAGGAATTCAGGTTGGCAAGTTCTATGGGGAAGCCCATTGCTGCCTATGGTGGAAACGGCATGGGAGATTTCAGTTTCAAAATCTCTGTGAAAAAGCGTCAGAGAAGCTTCTCCGTTTAGAATCCAGCATATCTCACTGAACCGAAGAAGTGGTAGTTAGAAGGGAGTTAGAGCTGCAAGCAGTTTGGTTTGGGAAATAAGACGCGAAATGAAACTGCAAATGCCTTCCAACAGGCTTGGAAAAGTGTGTTCTATATCTCTGCCAAACAAACTCCCCGGAGGTTGAGCTTTCAGAAGCTAGTTTAACTCTAAGGGAGGAAGCAGCAGAATGTGCCTCTCACATCTAGCCTGTAGGAATTCAGGTTGGCAAGTTCTATGGGGAAGCCCATTGCTGGCTATGGTGGAAACGGCATGGGAGATTTCAGTTTCAAAATCTCTGTGAAAAAGCGTCAGAGAAGCTTCTCCGTTTAGAATCCAGCATATCTCACTGAACCGAAGAAGTGGTAGTTAGAAGGCAGTTAGAGCTGCAAGCAGTTTGGTTTGGGAAATTAGACGCCAAATGAAACTGCAAATGCCTTCCAACAGGCTTGGAAAAGTGTGTTCTATATCTCTGCCAAACAGACTCCCTGGAGGTTGAGCTTTCAGAAGCTAGTTTAACTCTAAGGGAGGAAGCAGCAGAATGTGCCTCTCACATCTAGCCTGTAGGAATTCAGGTTGGCAAGTTCTATGGGGAAGCCCATTGCTGGCTATGGTGGAAACAGCATGGGAGATTTCAGTTTCAAAATCTCTGTGAAAAAGCGTCAGAGAAGCTTCTCCGTTTAGAATCCAGCATATCTCACTGAACCGAAGAAGTGGTAGTTATAAGGCAGTTAGAGCTGCAAGCAGTTTGGTTTGGGAACTTAGACGCGAAATGAAACTGCAAATGCCTTCCAACAGGCTGGGAAAAGTGTGTTCTATATCTCTGCCAAACAAACTCCCCGGAGGTTGAGCTTTCAGAAGCAAGTTTAACTCTAAGGGAGGAAGCAGCAGAATGTGCCTCTCACATCTAGCCTGTAGGAATTCAGGTTGGCAAGTTCTATGGGGAAGCCCATTGCTGCCTATGGTGGAAACGGCATGGGAGATTTCAGTTTCAAAATCTCTGTGAAAAAGCGTCAGAGAAGCTTCTCCGTTTAGAATCCAGCATATCTCACTGAACCGAAGAAGTGGTAGTTAGAAGGGAGTTAGAGCTGCAAGCAGTTTGGTTTGGGAAATTAGACGCGAAATGAAACTGCAAATGCCTTCCAACAGGCTTGGAAAAGTGTGTTCTATATCTCTGCCAAACAAACTCCCCGGAGGTTGAGCTTTCAGAAGCAAGTTTAACTCTAAGGGAGGAAGCAGCAGAATGTGCCTCTCACATCTAGCCTGTAGGAATTCAGGTTGGCAAGTTCTATGGGGAAGCCCATTGCTGCCTATGGTGGAAACGGCATGGGAGATTTCAGTTTCCAAATCTCTGTGAAAAAGCGTCAGAGAAGCTTCTCCGTTTAGAATCCAGCATATCTCACTGAACCGAAGAAGTGGTAGTTAGAAGGGAGTTAGAGCTGCAAGCAGTTTGGTTTGGGAAATTAGACGCGAAATGAAACTGCAAATGCCTTCCAACAGGCTTGGAAAAGTGTGTTCTATATCTCTGCCAAACAAACTCCCCGGCGGTTGAGCTTTCAGAAGCTAGTTTAACTCTAAGGGAGGAAGCAGCAGAATGTGCCTCTCACATCTAGCCTGTAGGAATTCAGGTTGGCAAGTTCTATGGGGAAGCCCATTGCTGGCTATGGTGGAAACGGCATGGGAGATTTCAGTTTCAAAATCTCTGTGAAAAAGCGTCAGAGAAGCTTCTCCGTTTAGAATCCAGCATATCTCACTGAACCGAAGAAGTGGTAGTTAGAAGGCAGTTAGAGCTGCAAGCAGTTTGGTTTGGGAAATTAGACGCGAAATGAAACTGCAAATGCCTTCCAACAGGCTTGGAAAAGTGTGTTCTATATCTCTGCCAAACAGACTCCCTGGAGGTTGAGCTTTCAGAAGCTAGTTTAACTCTAAGGGAGGAAGCAGCAGAATGTGCCTCTCACATCTAGCCTGTAGGAATTCAGGTTGGCAAGTTCTATGGGGAAGCCCATTGCTGCCTATGGTGGAAACAGCATGGGAGATTTCAGTTTCAAAATCTCTGTGAAAAAGCGTCAGAGAAGCTTCTCCGTTTAGAATCCAGCATATCTCACTGAACCGAAGAAGTGGTAGTTAGAAGGCAGTTAGAGCTGCAAGCAGTTTGGTTTGGGAAATTAGACGCGAAATGAAACTGCACATGCCTTCCAACAGGCTTGGAGAAGTGTGTTCTATATCTCTGCCAAACAAACTCCCCGGAGGTTGAGCTTTCAGAAGCTAGTTTAACTCTAAGGGAGGAAGCAGCAGAATGTGCCTCTCACATCTAGCCTGTAGGCATTCAGGTTGGCAAGTTCTATGGGGAAGCCCATTGGCGCCTTCGTTGGAAACGGGTTTGGAAATTTCAGTTTCAAAATCTCTGTGAAAAAGCGTCAGAGAAGCTTCTCCGTTTAGAATCCAGCATATCTCACTGAACCGAAGAAGTGGTAGTTAGAAGGGAGTTAGAGCTGCAAGCAGTTTGGTTTGGGAAATTAGACGCGAAATGAAACTGCAAATGCCTTCCAACAGGCTTGGAAAAGTGTGTTCTATATCTCTCCCAAACAAACTCCCCGGAGGTTGAGCTTTCAGAAGCAAGTTTAACTCTAAGGGAGGAAGCAGCAGAATGTGCCTCTCACATCTAGCCTGTAGGAATTCAGGTTGGCAAGTTCTATGGGGAAGCCCATTGCTGCCTATGGTGGAAACGGCATGGGAGATTTCAGTTTCAAAATCTCTGTGAAAAAGCGTCAGAGAAGCTTCTCCGTTTAGAATCCAGCATATCTCACTGAACCGAAGAAGTGGTAGTTAGAAGGGAGTTAGAGCTGCAAGCAGTTTGGTTTGGGAAATAAGACGCGAAATGAAACTGCAAATGCCTTCCAACAGGCTTGGAAAAGTGTGTTCTATATCTCTGCCAAACAAACTCCCCGGAGGTTGAGCTTTCAGAAGCTAGTTTAACTCTAAGGGAGGAAGCAGCAGAATGTGCCTCTCACATCTAGCCTGTAGGAATTCAGGTTGGCAAGTTCTATGGGGAAGCCCATTGCTGGCTATGGTGGAAACGGCATGGGAGATTTCAGTTTCAAAATCTCTGTGAAAAAGCGTCAGAGAAGCTTCTCCGTTTAGAATCCAGCATATCTCACTGAACCGAAGAAGTGGTAGTAAGAAGGCAGTTAGAGCTGCAAGCAGTTTGGTTTGGGAAATTAGACGCGAAATGAAACTGCAAATGCCTTCCAACAGGCTTGGAAAAGTGTGTTCTATATCTCTGCCAAACAGACTCCCTGGAGGTTGAGCTTTCAGAAGCTAGTTTAACTCTAAGGGAGGAAGCAGCAGAATGTGCCTCTCACATCTAGCCTGTAGGAATTCAGGTTGGCAAGTTCTATGGGGAAGCCCATTGCTGGCTATGGTGGAAACAGCATGGGAGATTTCAGTTTCAAAATCTCTGTGAAAAAGCGTCAGAGAAGCTTCTCCGTTTAGAATCCAGCATATCTCACTGAACCGAAGAAGTGGTAGTTATAAGGCAGTTAGAGCTGCAAGCAGTTTGGTTTGGGAACTTAGACGCGAAATGAAACTGCAAAAGCCTTCCAACAGGCTGGGAAAAGTGTGTTCTATATCTCTGCCAAACAAACTCCCCGGAGGTTGAGCTTTCAGAAGCAAGTTTAACTCTAAGGGAGGAAGCAGCAGAATGTGCCTCTCACATCTAGCCTGTAGGAATTCAGGTTGGCAAGTTCTATGGGGAAGCCCATTGCTGCCTATGGTGGAAACGGCATGGGAGATTTCAGTTTCCAAATCTCTGTGAAAAAGCGTCAGAGAAGCTTCTCCGTTTAGAATCCAGCATATCTCACTGAACCGAAGAAGTGGTAGTTAGAAGGGAGTTAGAGCTGCAAGCAGTTTGGTTTGGGAAATTAGACGCGAAATGAAACTGCAAATGCCTTCCAACAGGCTTGGAAAAGTGTGTTCTATATCTCTGCCAAACAAACTCCCCGGAGGTTGAGCTTTCAGAAGCAAGTTTAACTCTAAGGGAGGAAGCAGCAGAATGTGCCTCTCACATCTAGCCTGTAGGAATTCAGGTTGGCAAGTTCTATGGGGAAGCCCATTGCTGCCTATGGTGGAAACGGCATGGGAGATTTCAGTTTCCAAATCTCTGTGAAAAAGCGTCAGAGAAGCTTCTCCGTTTAGAATCCAGCATATCTCACTGAACCGAAGAAGTGGTAGTTAGAAGGGAGTTAGAGCTGCAAGCAGTTTGGTTTGGGAAATTAGACGCGAAATGAAACTGCAAATGCCTTCCAACAGGCTTGGAAAAGTGTGTTCTATATCTCTGCCAAACAAACTCCCCGGAGGTTGAGCTTTCAGAAGCTAGTTTAACTCTAAGGGAGGAAGCAGCAGAATGTGCCTCTCACATCTAGCCTGTAGGAATTCAGGTTGGCAAGTTCTATGGGGAAGCCCATTGCTGGCTATGGTGGAAACGGCATGGGAGATTTCAGTTTCCAAATCTCTGTGAAAAAGCGTCAGAGAAGCTTCTCCGTTTAGAATCCAGCATATCTCACTGAACCGAAGAAGTGGTAGTTAGAAGGCAGTTAGAGCTGCAAGCAGTTTGGTTTGGGAAATTAGACGCGAAATGAAACTGCAAATGCCTTCCAACAGGCTTGGAAAAGTGTGTTCTATATCTCTGCCAAACAGACTCCCTGGAGGTTGAGCTTTCAGAAGCTAGTTTAACTCTAAGGGAGGAAGCAGCAGAATGTGCCTCTCACATCTAGCCTGTAGGAATTCAGGTTGGCAAGTTCTATGGGGAAGCCCATTGCTGGCTATGGTGGAAACAGCATGGGAGATTTCAGTTTCAAAATCTCTGTGAAAACGCGTCAGAGAAGCTTCTCCGTTTAGAATCCAGCATATCTCACTGAACCGAAGAAGTGGTAGTTATAAGGCAGTTAGAGCTGCAAGCAGTTTGGTTTGGGAACTTAGACGCGAAATGAAACTGCAAATGCCTTCCAACAGGCTGGGAAAAGTGTGTTCTATATCTCTGCCAAACAAACTCCCCGGAGGTTGAGCTTTCAGAAGCAAGTTTAACTCTAAGGGAGGAAGCAGCAGAATGTGCCTCTCACATCTAGCCTGTAGGAATTCAGGTTGGCAAGTTCTATGGGGAAGCCCATTGCTGCCTATGGTGGAAACGGCATGGGAGATTTCAGTTTCCAAATCTCTGTGAAAAAGCGTCAGAGAAGCTTCTCCGTTTAGAATCCAGCATATCTCACTGAACCGAAGAAGTGGTAGTTAGAAGGGAGTTAGAGCTGCAAGCAGTTTGGTTTGGGAAATTAGACGCGAAATGAAACTGCAAATGCCTTCCAACAGGCTTGGAAAAGTGTGTTCTATATCTCTGCCAAACAAACTCCCCGGAGGTTGAGCTTTCAGAAGCAAGTTTAACTCTAAGGGAGGAAGCAGCAGAATGTGCCTCTCACATCTAGCCTGTAGGAATTCAGGTTGGCAAGTTCTATGGGGAAGCCCATTGCTGCCTATGGTGGAAACGGCATGGGAGATTTCAGTTTCCAAATCTCTGTGAAAAAGCGTCAGAGAAGCTTCTCCGTTTAGAATCCAGCATATCTCACTGAACCGAAGAAGTGGTAGTTAGAAGGGAGTTAGAGCTGCAAGCAGTTTGGTTTGGGAAATTAGACGCGAAATGAAACTGCAAATGCCTTCCAACAGGCTTGGAAAAGTGTGTTCTATATCTCTGCCAAACAAACTCCCCGGAGGTTGAGCTTTCAGAAGCTAGTTTAACTCTAAGGGAGGAAGCAGCAGAATGTGCCTCTCACATCTAGCCTGTAGGAATTCAGGTTGGCAAGTTCTATGGGGAAGCCCATTGGCGCCTTCGTTGGAAACGGGTTTGGAAATTTCAGTTTCAAAATCTCTGTGAAAAAGCGTCAGAGAAGCTTCTCCGTTTAGAATCCAGCATATCTCACTGAACCGAAGAAGTGGTAGTTAGAAGGGAATTAGAGCTGCAAGCAGTTTGGTTTGGGAAATTAGACGCGAAATGAAACTGCAAATGCCTTCCAACAGGCTTGGAAAAGTGTGTTCTATATCTCTGCCAAACAAACTCCCCGGAGGTTGAGCTTTCAGAAGCAAGTTTAACTCTAAGGGAGGAAGCAGCAGAATGTGCCTCTCACATCTAGCCTGTAGGAATTCAGGTTGGCAAGTTCTATGGGGAAGCCCATTGCTGCCTATGGTGGAAACAGCATGGGAGATTTCAGTTTCAAAATCTCTGTGAAAAAGCGTCAGAGAAGCTTCTCCGTTTAGAATCCAGCTTATCTCACTGAACCGAAGAAGTGGTAGTTAGAAGGGAGTTAGAGCTGCAAGCAGTTTGGTTTGGGAAATTAGACGCGAAATGAAACTGCAAATGCCTTCCAACAGGCTTGGAAAAGTGTGTTCTATATCTCTGCCAAACAAACTCCCCGGAGGTTCAGCTTTCAGAAGCAAGTTTAACTCTAAGGGAGGAAGCAGCAGAATGTGCCTCTCACATCTAGCCTTTAGGAATTCAGGTTGGCAAGTTCTATGGGGAAGCCCATTGCTGCCTATGGTGGAAACGGCATGGGAGATTTCAGTTTCAAAATCTCTGTGAAAAAGCGTCAGAGAAGCTTCTCCGTTTAGAATCCAGCATATCTCACTGAACCGAAGAAGTGGTAGTTAGAAGGGAGTTAGAGCTGCAAGCAGTTTGGTTTGGGAAATTAGATGCGAAATGACACTGCAAAGGCCTTCCAACAGGCTTGGAAAAGTGTGTTCTATATCTATGCCAAACAGAGTCCCCGGAGGTTGAGCTTTCAGAAGCAAGCTTAACTGTTAGGGAGGAAGCAGCAGAATGTGCCTCTCACATCTAGCCTGTAGGAATTCAGGTTGGCAAGTTCTATGTGGAAGCCCATTGCTGGCTATGGTCGAAACAGCATGGGAGATTTCAGTTTCAAAATCTCTGTGAAAAAGCGTCAGAGAAGCTTCTCCGTTTAGAATCCAGCATATCTCACTGAACCGAAGAAGTGGTAGTTAGAAGGCAGTTAGAGCTGCAAGCAGTTTGGTTTGGGAAATTAGACGCGAAATGAAACTGCAAATGCCTTCCAACAGGCTTGGAAAAGTGTGTTCTATATCTCTGCCAAACAAACTCCCCGGAGGTTGAGCTTTCAGAAGCTAGTTTAACTCTAAGGGAGGAAGCAGCAGAATGTGCCTCTCACATCTAGCCTGTAGGAATTCAGGTTGGCAAGTTCTATGGGGAAGCCCATTGGCGCCTTCGTTGGAAACGGGTTTGGAAATTTCAGTTTCAAAATCTCTGTGAAAAAGCGTCAGAGAAGCTTCTCCGTTTAGAATCCAGCATATCTCACTGAACCGAAGAAGTGGTAGTTAGAAGGGAGTTAGAGCTGCAAGCAGTTTGGTTTGGGAAATTAGACGCGAAATGAAACTGCAAATGCCTTCCAACAGGCTTGGAAAAGTGTGTTCTATATCTCTGCCAAACAAACTCCCCGGAGGTTGAGCTTTCAGAAGCAAGTTTAACTCTAAGGGAGGAAGCAGCAGAATGTGCCTCTCACATCTAGCCTGTAGGAATTCAGGTTGGCAAGTTCTATGGGGAAGCCCATTGCTGCCTATGGTGGAAACGGGTTTGGAAATTTCAGTTTCAAAATCTCTGTGAAAAAGTGTCAGAGAAGCTTCTCCGTTTAGAATCCAGCATATCTCACTGAACCGAAGAAGTGGTAGTTAGAAGGGAGTTAGAGCTGCAAGCAGTTTGGTTTGGGAAATTAGACGCGAAATGAAACTGCAAATGCCTTCCAACAGGCTTGGAAAAGTGTGTTCTATATCTCTGCCAAACAAACTCCCCGGAGGTTGAGCTTTCAGAAGCAAGTTTAACTCTAAGGGAGGAAGCAGCAGAATGTGCCTCTCACACCTAGCCTGTAGGAATTCAGGTTGGCAAGTTCTATGGGGAAGCCCATTGCTGCCTATGGTGGAAACGGCATGGGAGATTTCAGTTTCAAAATCTCTGTGAAAAAGCGTCAGAGAAGCTTCTCCGTTTAGAATCCAGCATATCTCACTGAACCGAAGAAGTGGTAGTTAGAAGGCAGTTAGAGCTGCAAGCAGTTTGGTTTGGGAAATTAGACGCGAAATGAAACTGCAAATGCCTTCCAACAGGCTTGGAAAAGTGTGTTCTATATCTCTGCCAAACAAACTCCCCGGAGGTTGAGCTTTCAGAAGCTAGTTTAACTCTAAGGGAGGAAGCAGCAGAATGTGCCTCTCACATCTAGCCTGTAGGAATTCAGGTTGGCAAGTTCTATGGGGAAGCCCATTGGCGCCTTCGTTGGAAACGGGTTTGGAAATTTCAGTTTCAAAATCTCTGTGAAAAAGCGTCAGAGAAGCTTCTCCGTTTAGAATCCAGCATATCTCACTGAACCGAGGAAGTGGTAGTTAGAAGGGAATTAGAGCTGCAAGCAGTTTGGTTTGGGAAATTAGACGCGAAATGAAACTGCAAATGCCTTCCAACAGGCTTGGAAAAGTGTGTTCTATAACTCTGCCAAACAAACTCCCCGGAGGTTGAGCTTTCAGAAGCAAGTTTAACTCTAAGGGAGGAAGCAGCAGAATGTGCCTCTCACATCTAGCCTGTAGGAATTCAGGTTGGCAAGTTCTATGGGGAAGCCCATTGCTGCCTATGGTGGAAACGGCATGGGAGATTTCAGTTTCAAAATCTCTGTGAAAAAGCGTCAGAGAAGCTTCTCCGTTTAGAATCCAGCATATCTCACTGAACCGAAGAAGTGGTAGTTAGAAGGGAGTTAGAGCTGCAAGCAGTTTGGTTTGGGAAATTAGACGCGAAATGAAACTGCAAATGCCTTCCAACAGGCTTGGAAAAGTGTGTTCTATATCTCTGCTAAACAAACTCCCCGGAGGTTGAGCTTTCAGAAGCTAGTTTAACTCTAAGGGAGGAAGCAGCAGAATGTGCCTCTCACATCTAGACTGTAGGAATTCAGGTTGGCAAGTTCTATGGGGAAGCCCATTGGCGCCTTCGTTGGAAACGGGTTTGGAAATTTCAGTTTCAAAATCTCTGTGAAAAAGCGTCAGAGAAGCTTCTCCGTTTAGAATCCAGCATATCTCACTGAACCGAAGAAGTGGTAGTTAGAAGGGAGATAGAGCTGCAAGCAGTTTGGTTTGGGAAATTAGACGCGAAATGACACTGCAAAGGCCTTCCAACAGGCTTGGAAAAGTGTGTTCTATATCTCTGACAAACAGACTCCCTGGAGGTTGAGCTTTCAGAAGCAAGCTTAAGTCTTAGGGAGGAAGCAGCAGAATGTGCCTCTCACATCTAGCCTGTAGGAATTCAGGTTGGCAAGTTCTATGGGGAAGCCCATTGCTGCCTATGGTGGAAACGGCATGGGAGATTTCAGTTTCCAAATCTCTGTGAAAAAGCGTCCGAGAAGCTTCTCCGTTTAGAATCCAGCATATCTCACTGAACCGAAGAAGTGGTAGTTAGAAGGGAGTTAGAGCTGCAAGCAGTTTGGTTTGGGAAATTAGACGCGAAATGAAACTGCAAATGCCTTCCAACAGGCTTGGAAAAGTGTGTTCTATATCTCTGCCAAACAAACTCCCCGGAGGTTGAGCTTTCAGAAGCAAGTTTAACTCTAAGGGAGGAAGCAGCAGAATGTGCCTCTCACATCTAGCCTGTAGGAATTCAGGTTGGCAAGTTCTATGGGGAAGCCCATTGCTGCCTATGGTGGAAACGGCATGGGAGATTTCAGTTTCCAAATCTCTGTGAAAAAGCGTCAGAGAAGCTTCTCCGTTTAGAATCCAGCATATCTCACTGAACCGAAGAAGTGGTAGTTAGAAGGGAGTTAGAGCTGCAAGCAGTTTGGTTTGGGAAATTAGACGCGAAATGAAACTGCAAATGCCTTCCAACAGGCTTGGAAAAGTGTGTTCTATATCTCTGCCAAACAAACTCCCCGGCGGTTGAGCTTTCAGAAGCTAGTTTAACTCTAAGGGAGGAAGCAGCAGAATGTGCCTCTCACATCTAGCCTGTAGGAATTCAGGTTGGCAAGTTCTATGGGGAAGCCCATTGCTGGCTATGGTGGAAACGGCATGGGAGATTTCAGTTTCAAAATCTCTGTGAAAAAGCGTCAGAGAAGCTTCTCCGTTTAGAATCCAGCATATCTCACTGAACCGAAGAAGTGGTAGTTAGAAGGCAGTTAGAGCTGCAAGCAGTTTGGTTTGGGAAATTAGACGCGAAATGAAACTGCAAATGCCTTCCAACAGGCTTGGAAAAGTGTGTTCTATATCTCTGCCAAACAGACTCCCTGGAGGTTGAGCTTTCAGAAGCTAGTTTAACTCTAAGGGAGGAAGCAGCAGAATGTGCCTCTCACATCTAGCCTGTAGGAATTCAGGTTGGCAAGTTCTATGGGGAAGCCCATTGCTGCCTATGGTGGAAACAGCATGGGAGATTTCAGTTTCAAAATCTCTGTGAAAAAGCGTCAGAGAAGCTTCTCCGTTTAGAATCCAGCATATCTCACTGAACCGAAGAAGTGGTAGTTAGAAGGCAGTTAGAGCTACAAGCAGTTTGGTTTGGGAAATTAGACGCGAAATGAAACTGCACATGCCTTCCAACAGGCTTGGAAAAGTGTGTTCTATATCTCTGCCAAACAAACTCCCCGGAGGTTGAGCTTTCAGAAGCTAGTTTAACTCTAAGGGAGGAAGCAGCAGAATGTGCCTCTCACATCTAGCCTGTAGGCATTCAGGTTGGCAAGTTCTATGGGGAAGCCCATTGGCGCCTTCGTTGGAAACGGGTTTGGAAATTTCAGTTTCAAAATCTCTGTGAAAAAGCGTCAGAGAAGCTTCTCCGTTTAGAATCCAGCATATCTCACTGAACCGAAGAAGTGGTAGTTAGAAGGGAGTTAGAGCTGCAAGCAGTTTGGTTTGGGAAATTAGACGCGAAATGAAACTGCAAATGCCTTCCAACAGGCTTGGAAAATTGTGTTCTATATCTCTCCCAAACAAACTCCCCGGAGGTTGAGCTTTCAGAAGCAAGTTTAACTCTAAGGGAGGAAGCAGCAGAATGTGCCTCTCACATCTAGCCTGTAGGAATTCAGGTTGGCAAGTTCTATGGGGAAGCCCATTGCTGCCTATGGTGGAAACGGCATGGGAGATTTCAGTTTCAAAATCTCTGTGAAAAAGCGTCAGAGAAGCTTCTCCGTTTAGAATCCAGCATATCTCACTGAACCGAAGAAGTGGTAGTTAGAAGGGAGTTAGAGCTGCAAGCAGTTTGGTTTGGGAAATTAGACGCGAAATGAAACTGCAAATGCCTTCCAACAGGCTTGGAAAAGTGTGTTCTATATCTCTGCCAAACAAACTCCCCGGAGGTTGAGCTTTCACAAGCTAGTTTAACTCTAAGGGAGGAAGCAGCAGAATGTGCCTCTCACATCTAGCCTGTAGGAATTCAGGTTGGCAAGTTCTATGGTGAAGCCCATTGGCGCCTTCGTTGGAAACGGGTTTGGAAATTTCAGTTTCAAAATCTCTGTGAAAAAGCGTCAGAGAAGCTTCTCCGTTTAGAATCCAGCATATCTCACTGAACCGAAGAAGTGGTAGTTAGAAGGGAGATAGAGCTGCAAGCAGTTTGGTTTGGGAAATTAGACGCGAAATGACACTGCAAAGGCCTTCCAACAGGCTTGGAAAAGTGTGTTCTATATCTCTGACAAACAGACTCCCTGGAGGTTGAGCTTTCAGAAGCAAGCTTAAGTCTTAGGGAGGAAGCAGCAGAATGTGCCTCTCACATCTAGCCTGTAGGAATTCAGGTTGGCAAGTTCTATGGGGAAGCCCATTGCTGCCTATGGTGGAAACGGTATGGGAGATTTCAGTTTCAAAATCTCTGTGAAAAAGCGTCAGAGAAGCTTCTCCGTTTAGAATCCAGCATATCTCACTGAACCGAAGAAGTGGTAGTTAGAAGGGAGTTAGAGCTGCAAGCAGTTTGGTTTGGGAAATTACACGCGAAATGAAACTGCAAATGCCTTCCAACAGGCTTGGAAAAGTGTGTTCTATATCTCTGCCAAACAAACTCCCCGGAGGTTGAGCTTTCAGAAGCTAGTTTAACTCTAAGGGAGGAAACAGCAGAATGTGCCTCTCACATCTAGCCTGTAGGAATTCAGGTTGGCAAGTTCTATGGGGAAGCCCATTGCTGGCTATGGTGGAAACGGCATGGGAGATTTCAGTTTCAAAATCTCTGTGAAAAAGCGTCAGAGAAGCTTCTCCGTTTAGAATCCAGCATATCTCACTGAACCGAAGAAGTGGTAGTTAGAAGGCAGTTAGAGCTGCAAGCAGTTTGGTTTGGGAAATTAGACGCGAAATGAAACTGCAAATGCCTTCCAACAGGCTTGGAAAAGTGTGTTCTATATCTCTGCCAAACAGACTCCCTGGAGGTTGAGCTTTCACAAGCTAGTTTAACTCTAAGGGAGGAAGCAGCAGAATGTGCCTCTCACATCTAGCCTGTAGGAATTCAGGTTGGCAAGTTCTATGGGGAAGCCCATTGCTGGCTATGGTGGAAACAGCATGGGAGATTTCAGTTTCAAAATCTCTGTGAAAAAGCGTCAGAGAAGCTTCTCCGTTTAGAATCCAGCATATCTCACTGAACCGAAGAAGTGGTAGTTAGAAGGCAGTTAGAGCTGCAAGCAGTTTGGTTTGGGAAATTAGACGCGAAATGAAACTGCAAATGCCTTCCAACAGGCTTGGAAAAGTGTGTTCTATATCTCTGCCAAACAAACTCCCCGGAGGTTGAGCTTTCAGAAGCTAGTTTAACTCTAAGGGAGGAAGCAGCAGAATGTGCCTCTCACATCTAGCCTGTAGGAATTCAGGTTGGCAAGTTCTATGGGGAAGCCCATTGGCGCCTTCTTTGGAAACGGGTTTGGAAATTTCAGTTTCTAAATCTCTGTGAAAAAGCGTCAGAGAAGCTTCTCCGTTTAGAATCCAGCATATCTCACTGAACCGAAGAAGTGGTAGTTAGAAGGGAGTTAGAGCTGCAAGCAGTTTGGTTTGGGAAATTAGACGTGAAATGAAACTGGAAATGCCTTCCAACAGGCTTGGAAAATTGTGTTCTATATCTCTGCCAATCAAACTCCCCGGAGGTTGAGCTTTCAGAAGCAAGTTTAACTCTAAGGGAGGAAGCAGCAGAATGTGCCTCTCACATCTAGCCTGTAGGAATTCAGGTTGGCAAGTTCTATGGGGAAGCCCATTGCTGGCTATGGTGGAAACGGCATGGGAGATTTCAGTTTCAAAATCTCTGTGAAAAAGCGTCAGAGAAGCTTCTCCGTTTAGAATCCAGCATATCTCACTGAACCGAAGAAGTGGTAGTTAGAAGGGAGTTAGAGCTGCAAGCAGTTTGGTTTGGGAAATTAGACGCGAAATGAAACTGCAAATGCCTTCCAACAGGCTTGGAAAAGTGTGTTCTATATCTCTGCCAAACAAACTCCCCGGAGGTTGAGCTTTCAGAAGCTAGTTTAACTCTAAGGGAGGAAGCAGCAGAATGTGCCTCTCACATCTAGCCTGTAGGAATTCAGGTTGGCAAGTTCTATGGGGAAGCCCATTGGCGCCTTCGTTGGAAACGGGTTTGGAAATTTCAGTTTCAAAATCTCTGTGAAAAAGCGTCAGAGAAGCTTCTCCGTTTAAAATCCAGCATATCTCACTGAACCGAAGAAGTGGTAGTTAGAAGGGAATTAGAGCTGCAAGCAGTTTGGTTTGGGAAATTAGACGCGAAATGAAACTGCAAATGCCTTCCAACAGGCTTGGAAAAGTGTGTTCTATATCTCTGCCAAACAAACTCCCCGGAGGTTGAGCTTTCAGAAGCAAGTTTAACTCTAAGGGAGGAAGCAGCAGAATGTGCCTCTCACATCTAGCCTGTAGGAATTCAGGTTGGCAAGTTCTATGGGGAAGCCCATTGCTGCCTATGGTGGAAACGGCATGGGAGATTTCAGTTTCAAAATCTCTGTGAAAAAGCGTCAGAGAAGCTTCTCCGTTTAGAATCCAGCATATCTCACTGAACCGAAGAAGTGGTAGTTAGAAGGGAATTAGAGCTGCAAGCAGTTTGGTTTGGGAAATTAGACGCGAAATGAAACTGCAAATGCCTTCCAACAGGCTTGGAAAAGTGTGTTCTATATCTCTGCCAAACAGACTCCCTGGAGGTTGAGCTTTCACAAGCTAGTTTAACTCTAAGGGAGGAAGCAGCAGAATGTGCCTCTCACATCTAGCCTGTAGGAATTCAGGTTGGCAAGTTCTATGGGGAAGCCCATTGCTGGCTATGGTGGAAACAGCATGGGAGATTTCAGTTTCAAAATCTCTGTGAAAAAGCGTCAGAGAAGCTTCTCCGTTTAGAATCCAGCATATCTCACTGAACCGAAGAAGTGGTAGTTAGAAGGGAGTTAGAGCTGCAAGCAGTTTGGTTTGGGAAATTAGACACGAAATGAAACTGCAAATGCCTTCCAACAGGCTTGGAAAAGTGTGTTCTATATCTCTGCCAAATAAACTCCCCGGAGGTTGAGCTTTCAGAAGCTAGTTTAACTCTAAGGGAGGAAGCAGCAGAATGTGCCTCTCAGATCTAGCCTGTAGGAATTCAGGTTGGCAAGTTCTATGGGGAAGCCCATTGGCGCCTTCGTTGGAAACGGGTTTGGAAATTTCAGTTTCAAAATCTCTGTGAAAAAGCGTCAGAGAAGCTTCTCCGTTTAGAATCCAGCATATCTCACTGAACCGAAGAAGTGGTAGTTAGAAGGGAGTTAGAGCTACAAGCAGTTTGGTTTGGGAAATTAGACGCGAAATGAAACTGCAAATGCCTTCCAACAGGCTTGGAAAAGTGTGTTCTATATCTCTGCCAAACAAACTCCCCGGAGGTTGAGCTTTCAGAAGCAAGTTTAACTCTAAGGGAGGAAGCAGCAGAATGTGCCTCTCACATCTAGCCTGTAGGAATTCAGGTTGGCAAGTTCTATGGGGAAGCCCATTGCTGCCTATGGTGGAAACGGCATGGGAGATTTCAGTTTCAAAATCTCTGTGAAAAAGCGTCAGAGAAGCTTCTCCGTTTAGAATCCAGCATATCTCACTGAACCGAAGAAGTGGTAGTTAGAAGGGAGTTAGAGCTGCAAGCAGTTTGGTTTGGGAAATTAGACGCGAAATGAAACTGCAAATGCCTTCCAACAGGCTTGGAAAAGTGTGTTCTATATCTCTGCCAAACAAACTCCCCGGCGGTTGAGCTTTCAGAAGCTAGTTTAACTCTAAGGGAGGAAGCAGCAGAATGTGCCTCTCACATCTAGCCTGTAGGAATTCAGGTTGGCAAGTTCTATGGGGAAGCCCATTGCTGGCTATGGTGGAAACGGCATGGGAGATTTCAGTTTCAAAATCTCTGTGAAAAAGCGTCAGAGAAGCTTCTCCGTTTAGAATCCAGCATATCTCACTGAACCGAAGAAGTGGTAGTTAGAAGGCAGTTAGAGCTGCAAGCAGTTTGGTTTGGGAAATTAGACGCGAAATGAAACTGCAAATGCCTTCCAACAGGCTTGGAAAAGTGTGTTCTATATCTCTGCCAAACAGACTCCCTGGAGGTTGAGCTTTCAGAAGCTAGTTTAACTCTAAGGGAGGAAGCAGCAGAATGTGCCTCTCACATCTAGCCTGTAGGAATTCAGGTTGGCAAGTTCTATGGGGAAGCCCATTGCTGCCTATGGTGGAAACAGCATGGGAGATTTCAGTTTCAAAATCTCTGTGAAAAAGCGTCAGAGAAGCTTCTCCGTTTAGAATCCAGCATATCTCACTGAACCGAAGAAGTGGTAGTTAGAAGGCAGTTAGAGCTGCAAGCAGTTTGGTTTGGGAAATTAGACGCGAAATGAAACTGCACATGCCTTCCAACAGGCTTGGAAAAGTGTGTTCTATATCTCTGCCAAACAAACTCCCCGGAGGTTGAGCTTTCAGAAGCTAGTTTAACTCTAAGGGAGGAAGCAGCAGAATGTGCCTCTCACATCTAGCCTGTAGGAATTCAGGTTGGCAAGTTCTATGGGGAAGCCCATTGGCGCCTTCGTTGGAAACGGGTTTGGAAATTTCAGTTTCAAAATCTCTGTGAAAAAGCGTCAGAGAAGCTTCTCCGTTTAGAATCCAGCATATCTCACTGAACCGAAGAAGTGGTAGTTAGAAGGGAGTTAGAGCTGCAAGCAGTTTGGTTTGGGAAATTAGACGCGAAATGAAACTGCAAATGCCTTCCAACAGGCTTGGAAAAGTGTGTTCTATATCTCTGCCAAACAAACTCCCCGGAGGTTGAGCTTTCAGAAGCAAGTTTAACTCTAAGGGAGGAAGCCGCAGAATGTGCCTCTCACATCTAGCCTGTAGGAATTCAGGTTGGCAAGTTCTATGGGGAAGCCCATTGCTGCCTATGGTGGAAACGGCATGGGAGATTTCAGTTTCAAAATCTCTGTGAAAAAGCGTCAGAGAAGCTTCTCCATTTAGAATCCAGCATATCTCACTGAACCGAAGAAGTGGTAGTTAGAAGGGAGTTAGAGCTGCAAGCAGTTTGGTTTGGGAAATTAGACGCGAAATGAAACTGCAAATGCCTTCCAACAGGCTTGGAAAAGTGTGTTCTATATCTCTGCCAAACAGACTCCCTGGAGGTTGAGCTTTCACAAGCTAGTTTAACTCTAAGGGAGGAAGCAGCAGAATGTGCCTCTCACATCTAGCCTGTAGGAATTCAGGTTGGCAAGTTCTATGGGGAAGCCCATTGGCGCCTTCGTTGGAAACGGGTTTGGAAATTTCAGTTTCAAAATCTCTGTGAAAAAGCGTCAGAGAAGCTTCTCCGTTTAGAATCCAGCATATCTCACTGAACCGAAGAAGTGGTAGTTAGAAGGGAATTAGAGCTGCAAGCAGTTTGGTTTGGGAAATTAGACGCGAAATGAAACTGCAAATGCCTTCCAACAGGCTTGGAAAAGTGTGTTCTATATCTCTGCCAAACAAACTCCCCGGAGGTTGAGCTTTCAGAAGCAAGTTTAACTCTAAGGGAGGAAGCAGCAGAATGTGCCTCTCACATCTAGCCTGTAGGAATTCAGGTTGGCAAGTTCTATGGGGAAGCCCATTGCTGCCTATGGTGGAAACGGCATGGGAGATTTCAGTTTCAAAATCTCTGTGAAAAAGCGTCAGAGAAGCTTCTCCGTTTAGAATCCAGCATATCTCACTGAACCGAAGAAGTGGTAGTTAGAAGGGAATTAGAGCTGCAAGCAGTTTGGTTTGGGAAATTAGACGCGAAATGAAACTGCAAATGCCTTCCAACAGGCTTGGAAAAGTGTGTTCTATATCTCTGCCAAACAGACTCCCTGGAGGTTGAGCTTTCACAAGCTAGTTTAACTCTAAGGGAGGAAGCAGCAGAATGTGCCTCTCACATCTAGCCTGTAGGAATTCAGGTTGGCAAGTTCTATGGGGAAGCCCATTGCTGGCTATTGTGGAAACAGCATGGGAGATTTCAGTTTCAAAATCTCTGTGAAAAAGCGTCAGAGAAGCTTCTCCGTTTAGAATCCAGCATATCTCACTGAACCGAAGAAGTGGTAGTTAGAAGGGAGTTAGAGCTGCAAGCAGTTTGGTTTGGGAAATTAGACACGAAATGAAACTGCAAATGCCTTCCAACAGGCTTGGAAAAGTGTGTTCTATATCTCTGCCAAATAAACTCCCCGGAGGTTGAGCTTTCAGAAGCTAGTTTAACTCTAAGGGAGGAAGCAGCAGAATGTGCCTCTCAGATCTAGCCTGTAGGAATTCAGGTTGGCAAGTTCTATGGGGAAGCCCATTGGCGCCTTCGTTGGAAACGGGTTTGGAAATTTCAGTTTCAAAATCTCTGTGAAAAAGCGTCAGAGAAGCTTCTCCGTTTAGAATCCAGCATATCTCACTGAACCGAAGAAGTGGTAGTTAGAAGGGAGTTAGAGCTACAAGCAGTTTGGTTTGGGAAATTAGACGCGAAATGAAACTGCAAATGCCTTCCAACAGGCTTGGAAAAGTGTGTTCTATATCTCTGCCAAACAAACTCCCCGGAGGTTGAGCTTTCAGAAGCAAGTTTAACTCTAAGGGAGGAAGCAGCAGAATGTGCCTCTCACATCTAGCCTGTAGGAATTCAGGTTGGCAAGTTCTATGGGGAAGCCCATTGCTGCCTATGGTGGAAACGGCATGGGAGATTTCAGTTTCAAAATCTCTGTGAAAAAGCGTCAGAGAAGCTTCTCCGTTTAGAATCCAGCATATCTCACTGAACCGAAGAAGTGGTAGTTAGAAGGGAGTTAGAGCTGCAAGCAGTTTGGTTTGGGAAATTAGACGCGAAATGAAACTGCAAATGCCTTCCAACAGGCTTGGAAAAGTGTGTTCTATATCTCTGCCAAACAAACTCCCCGGCGGTTGAGCTTTCAGAAGCTAGTTTAACTCTAAGGGAGGAAGCAGCAGAATGTGCCTCTCACATCTAGCCTGTAGGAATTCAGGTTGGCAAGTTCTATGGGGAAGCCCATTGCTGGCTATGGTGGAAACGGCATGGGAGATTTCAGTTTCAAAATCTCTGTGAAAAAGCGTCAGAGAAGCTTCTCCGTTTAGAATCCAGCATATCTCACTGAACCGAAGAAGTGGTAGTTAGAAGGCAGTTAGAGCTGCAAGCAGTTTGGTTTGGGAAATTAGACGCGAAATGAAACTGCAAATGCCTTCCAACAGGCTTGGAAAAGTGTGTTCTATATCTCTGCCAAACAGACTCCCTGGAGGTTGAGCTTTCAGAAGCTAGTTTAACTCTAAGGGAGGAAGCAGCAGAATGTGCCTCTCACATCTAGCCTGTAGGAATTCAGGTTGGCAAGTTCTATGGGGAAGCCCATTGCTGCCTATGGTGGAAACAGCATGGGAGATTTCAGTTTCAAAATCTCTGTGAAAAAGCGTCAGAGAAGCTTCTCCGTTTAGAATCCAGCATATCTCACTGAACCGAAGAAGTGGTAGTTAGAAGGCAGTTAGAGCTGCAAGCAGTTTGGTTTGGGAAATTAGACGCGAAATGAAACTGCACATGCCTTCCAACAGGCTTGGAAAAGTGTGTTCTATATCTCTGCCAAACAAACTCCCCGGAGGTTGAGCTTTCAGAAGCTAGTTTAACTCTAAGGGAGGAAGCAGCAGAATGTGCCTCTCACATCTAGCCTGTAGGAATTCAGGTTGGCAAGTTCTATGGGGAAGCCCATTGGCGCCTTCGTTGGAAACGGGTTTGGAAATTTCAGTTTCAAAATCTCTGTGAAAAAGCGTCAGAGAAGCTTCTCCGTTTAGAATCCAGCATATCTCACTGAACCGAAGAAGTGGTAGTTAGAAGGGACTTAGAGCTGCAAGCAGTTTGGTTTGGGAAATTAGACGCGAAATGAAACTGCAAATGCCTTCCAACAGGCTTGGAAAAGTGTGTTCTATATCTCTGCCAAACAAACTCCCCGGAGGTTGAGCTTTCAGAAGCAAGTTTAACTCTAAGGGAGGAAGCCGCAGAATGTGCCTCTCACATCTAGCCTGTAGGAATTCAGGTTGGCAAGTTCTATGGGGAAGCCCATTGCTGCCTATGGTGGAAACGGCATGGGAGATTTCAGTTTCAAAATCTCTGTGAAAAAGCGTCAGAGAAGCTTCTCCATTTAGAATCCAGCATATCTCACTGAACCGAAGAAGTGGTAGTTAGAAGGGAGTTAGAGCTGCAAGCAGTTTGGTTTGGGAAATTAGACGCGAAATGAAACTGCAAATGCCTTCCAACAGGCTTGGAAAAGTGTGTTCTATATCTCTGCCAAACAAACTCCCCGGAGGTTGAGCTTTCAGAAGCTAGTTTAACTCTAAGGGAGGAAGCAGCAGAATGTGCCTCTCACATCTAGCCTGTAGGAATTCAGGTTGGCAAGTTCTATGGGGAAGCCCATTGCTGGCTATGGTGGAAACGGCATGGGAGATTTCAGTTTCAAAATCTCTGTGAAAAAGCGTCAGAGAAGCTTCTCCGTTTAGAATCCAGCATATCTCACTGAACTGAAGAAGTGGTAGTTAGAAGGCAGTTAGAGCTGCAAGCAGTTTGGTTTGGGAAATTAGACGCGAAATGAAACTGCAAATGCCTTCCAACAGGCTTGGAAAAGTGTGTTCTATATCTCTGCCAAACAGACTCCCTGGAGGTTGAGCTTTCACAAGCTAGTTTAACTCTAAGGGAGGAAGCAGCAGAATGTGCCTCTCACATCTAGCCTGTAGGAATTCAGGTTGGCAAGTTCTATGGGGAAGCCCATTGGCGCCTTCGTTGGAAACGGGTTTGGAAATTTCAGTTTCAAAATCTCTGTGAAAAAGCGTCAGAGAAGCTTCTCCGTTTAGAATCCAGCATATCTCACTGAACCGAAGAAGTGGTAGTTAGAAGGGAATTAGAGCTGCAAGCAGTTTGGTTTGGGAAATTAGACGCGAAATGAAACTGCAAATGCCTTCCAACAGGCTTGGAAAAGTGTGTTCTATATCTCTGCCAAACAAACTCCCCGGAGGTTGAGCTTTCAGAAGCAAGTTTAACTCTAAGGGAGGAAGCAGCAGAATGTGCCTCTCACATCTAGCCTGTAGGAATTCAGGTTGGCAAGTTCTATGGGGAAGCCCATTGCTGCCTATGGTGGAAACGGCATGGGAGATTTCAGTTTCAAAATCTCTGTGAAAAAGCGTCAGAGAAGCTTCTCCGTTTAGAATCCAGCATATCTCACTGAACCGAAGAAGTGGTAGTTAGAAGGGAATTAGAGCTGCAAGCAGTTTGGTTTGGGAAATTAGACGCGAAATGAAACTGCAAATGCCTTCCAACAGGCTTGGAAAAGTGTGTTCTATATCTCTGCCAAACAGACTCCCTGGAGGTTGAGCTTTCACAAGCTAGTTTAACTCTAAGGGAGGAAGCAGCAGAATGTGCCTCTCACATCTAGCCTGTAGGAATTGAGGTTGGCAAGTTCTATGGGGAAGCCCATTGCTGGCTATGGTGGAAACAGCATGGGAGATTTCAGTTTCAAAATCTCTGTGAAAAAGCGTCAGAGAAGCTTCTCCGTTTAGAATCCAGCATATCTCACTGAACCGAAGAAGTGGTAGTTAGAAGGGAGTTAGAGCTGCAAGTAGTTTGGTTTGGGAAATTAGACACGAAATGAAACTGCAAATGCCTTCCAACAGGCTTGGAAAAGTGTGTTCTATATCTCTGCCAAATAAACTCCCCGGAGGTTGAGCTTTCAGAAGCTAGTTTAACTCTAAGGGAGGAAGCAGCAGAATGTGCCTCTCACATCTAGCCTGTAGGAATTCAGGTTGGCAAGTTCTATGGGGAAGCCCATTGGCGCCTTCGTTGGAAACGGGTTTGGAAATTTCAGTTTCAAAATCTCTGTGAAAAAGCGTCAGAGAAGCTTCTCCGTTTAGAATCCAGCATATCTCACTGAACCGAAGAAGTGGTAGATAGAAGGGAGTTAGAGCTACAAGCAGTTTGGTTTGGGAAATTAGACGCGAAATGAAACTGCAAATGCCTTCCAACAGGCTTGGAAAAGTGTGTTCTATATCTCTGCCAAACAAACTCCCCGGAGGTTGAGCTTTCAGAAGCAAGTTTAACTCTAAGGGAGGAAGCAGCAGAATGTGCCTCTCACATCTAGCCTGTAGGAATTCAGGTTGGCAAGTTCTATGGGGAAGCCCATTGCTGGCTATGGTGGAAACGGCATGGGAGATTTCAGTTTCAAAATCTCTGTGAAAAAGCGTCAGAGAAGCTTCTCCGTTTAGAATCCAGCATATCTCACTGAACCGAAGAAGTGGTAGTTAGAAGGCAGTTAGAGCTGCAAGCAGTTTGGTTTGGGAAATTAGACGCGAAATGAAACTGCAAATGCCTTCCAACAGGCTTGGAAAAGTGTGTTCTATATCTCTGCCAAACAGACTCCCTGGAGGTTGAGCTTTCAGAAGCTAGTTTAACTCTAAGGGAGGAAGCAGCAGAATGTGCCTCTCACATCTAGCCTGTAGGAATTCAGGTTGGCAAGTTCTATGGGGAAGCCCATTGCTGCCTATGGTGCAAACAGCATCGGAGATTTCAGTTTCAAAATCTCTGTGAAAAAGCGTCAGAGAAGCTTCTCCGTTTAGAATCCAGCATATCTCACTGAACCGAAGAAGTGGTAGTTAGAAGGCAGTTAGAGCTGCAAGCAGTTTGGTTTGGGAAATTAGACGCGAAATGAAACTGCACATGCCTTCCAACAGGCTTGGAAAAGTGTGTTCTATATCTCTGCCAAACAAACTCCCCGGAGGTTGAGCTTTCAGAAGCTAGTTTAACTCTAAGGGAGGAAGCAGCAGAATGTGCCTCTCACATCTAGCCTGTAGGAATTCAGGTTGGCAAGTTCTATGGGGAAGCCCATTGGCGCCTTCGTTGGAAACGGGTTTGGAAATTTCAGTTTCAAAATCTCTGTGAAAAAGCGTCAGAGAAGCTTCTCCGTTTAGAATCCAGCATATCTCACTGAACCGAAGAAGTGGTAGTTAGAAGGGAGTTAGAGCTGCAAGCAGTTTGGTTTGGGAAATTAGACGCGAAATGAAACTGCAAATGCCTTCCAACAGGCTTGGAAAAGTGTGTTCTATATCTCTGCCAAACAAACTCCCCGGAGGTTGAGCTTTCAGAAGCAAGTTTAACTCTAAGGGAGGAAGCCGCAGAATGTGCCTCTCACATCTAGCCTGTAGGAATTCAGGTTGGCAAGTTCTATGGGGAAGCCCATTGCTGCCTATGGTGGAAACGGCATGGGAGATTTCAGTTTCAAAATCTCTGTGAAAAAGCGTCAGAGAAGCTTCTCCGTTTAGAATCCAGCATATCTCACTGAACCGAAGAAGTGGTAGTTAGAAGGGAGTTAGAGCTGCAAGCAGTTTGGTTTGGGAAATAAGACGCGAAATGAAACTGCAAATGCCTTCCAACAGGCTTGGAAAAGTGTGTTCTATATCTCTGCCAAACAAACTCCCCGGAGGTTGAGCTTTCAGAAGCTAGTTTAACTCTAAGGGAGGAAGCAGCAGAATGTGCCTCTCACATCTAGCCTGTAGGAATTCAGGTTGGCAAGTTCTATGGGGAAGCCCATTGCTGGCTATGGTGGAAACGGCATGGGAGATTTCAGTTTCAAAATCTCTGTGAAAAAGCGTCAGAGAAGCTTCTCCGTTTAGAATCCAGCATATCTCACTGAACCGAAGAAGTGGTAGTTAGAAGGCAGTTAGAGCTGCAAGCAGTTTGGTTTGGGAAATTAGACGCGAAATGAAACTGCAAATGCCTTCCAACAGGCTTGGAAAAGTGTGTTCTATATCTCTGCCAAACAGACTCCCTGGAGGTTGAGCTTTCAGAAGCTAGTTTAACTCTAAGGGAGGAAGCAGCAGAATGTGCCTCTCACATCTAGCCTGTAGGAATTCAGGTTGGCAAGTTCTATGGGGAAGCCCATTGCTGGCTATGGTGGAAACAGCATGGGAGATTTCAGTTTCAAAATCTCTGTGAAAAAGCGTCAGAGAAGCTTCTCCGTTTAGAATCCAGCATATCTCACTGAACCGAAGAAGTGGTAGTTATAAGGCAGTTAGAGCTGCAAGCAGTTTGGTTTGGGAAATTAGACGCGAAATGAAACTGCAAATGCCTTCCAACAGGCTGGGAAAAGTGTGTTCTATATCTCTGCCAAACAAACTCCCCGGAGGTTGAGCTTTCAGAAGCAAGTTTAACTCTAAGGGAGGAAGCAGCAGAATGTGCCTCTCACATCTAGCCTGTAGGAATTCAGGTTGGCAAGTTCTATGGGGAAGCCCATTGCTGCCTATGGTGGAAACGGCAAGGGAGATTTCAGTTTCCAAATCTCTGTGAAAAAGCGTCAGAGAAGCTTCTCCGTTTAGAATCCAGCATATCTCACTGAACCGAAGAAGTGGTAGTTAGAAGGGAGTTAGAGCTGCAAGCAGTTTGGTTTGGGAAATTAGACGCGAAATGAAACTGCAAATGCCTTCCAACAGGCTTGGAAAAGTGTGTTCTATATCTCTGCCAAACAAACTCCCCGGAGGTTGAGCTTTCAGAAGCAAGTTTAACTCTAAGGGAGGAAGCAGCAGAATGTGCCTCTCACATCTAGCCTGTAGGAATTCAGGTTGGCAAGTTCTATGGGGAAGCCCATTGCTGCCTATGGTGGAAACGGCATGGGAGATTTCAGTTTCCAAATCTCTGTGAAAAAGCGTCAGAGAAGCTTCTCCGTTTAGAATCCAGCATATCTCACTGAACCGAAGAAGTGGTAGTTAGAAGGGAGTTAGAGCTGCAAGCAGTTTGGTTTGGGAAATTAGACGCGAAATGAAACTGCAAATGCCTTCCAACAGGCTTGGAAAAGTGTGTTCTATATCTCTGCCAAACAAACTCCCCGGAGGTTGAGCTTTCAGAAGCTAGTTTAACTCTAAGGGAGGAAGCAGCAGAATGTGCCTCTCACATCTAGCCTGTAGGAATTCAGGTTGGCAAGTTCTATGGGGAAGCCCATTGGCGCCTTCGTTGGAAACGGGTTTGGAAATTTCAGTTTCAAAATCTCTGTGAAAAAGCGTCAGAGAAGCTTCTCCGTTTAGAATCCAGCATATCTCACTGAACCGAAGAAGTGGTAGTTAGAAGGGAATTAGAGCTGCAAGCAGTTTGGTTTGGGAAATTAGACGCGAAATGAAACTGCAAATGCCTTCCAACAGGCTTGGAAAAGTGTGTTCTATATCTCTGCCAAATAAACTCCCCGGAGGTTGAGCTTTCAGAAGCAAGTTTAACTCTAAGGGAGGAAGCAGCAGAATGTGCCTCTCACATCTAGCCTGTAGGAATTCAGGTTGGCAAGTTCTATGGGGAAGCCCATTGCTGCCTATGGTGGAAACGGCATGGGAGATTTCAGTTTCAAAATCTCTGTGAAAAAGCGTCAGAGAAGCTTCTCCGTTTAGAATCCAGCATATCTCACTGAACCGAAGAAGTGGTAGTTAGAAGGGAGTTAGAGCTGCAAGCAGTTTGGTTTGGGAAATTAGACGCGAAATGAAACTGCAAATGCCTTCCACAAGGCTTGGAAAAGTGTGTTCTATATCTCTGCCAAACAAACTCCCCGGCGGTTGAGCTTTCAGAAGCTAGTTTAACTCTAAGGGAGGAAGCAGCAGAATGTGCCTCTCATATCTAGCCTGTAGGAATTCAGGTTGGCAAGTTCTATGGGGAAGCCCATTGCTGGCTATGGTGGAAACGGCATGGGAGATTTCAGTTTCAAAATCTCTGTGAAAAAGCGTCAGAGAAGCTTCTCCGTTTAGAATCCAGCATATCTCACTGAACCGAAGAAGTGGTAGTTAGAAGGCAGTTAGAGCTGCAAGCAGTTTGTTTTGGGAAATTAGACGCGAAATGAAACTGCAAATGCCTTCCAACAGGCTTGGAAAAGTGTGTTCTATATCTCTGCCAAACAAACTCCCCGGAGGTTGAGCTTTCAGAAGCTAGTTTAACTCTAAGGGAGGAAGCAGCAGAATGTGCCTCTCACATCTAGCCTGTAGGAATTCAGGTTGGCAAGTTCTATGGGGAAGCCCATTGGCGCCTTCGTTGGAAACGGGTTTGGAAATTTCAGTTTCAAAATCTCTGTGAAAAAGCGTCAGAGAAGCTTCTCCGTTTAGAATCCAGCATATCTCACTGAACCGAAGAAGTGGTAGTTAGAAGGGAATTAGAGCTGCAAGCAGTTTGGTTTGGGAAATTAGACGCGAAATGAAACTGCAAATGCCTTCCAACAGGCTTGGAAAAGTGTGTTCTATATCTCTGCCAAACAAACTCCCCGGAGGTTGAGCTTTCAGAAGCAAGTTTAACTCTAAGGGAGGAAGCAGCAGAATGTGCCTCTCACATCTAGCCTGTAGGAATTCAGGTTGGCAAGTTCTATGGGGAAGCCCATTGCTGCCTATGGTGGAAACGGCATGGGAGATTTCAGTTTCAAAATCTCTGTGAAAAAGCGTCAGAGAAGCTTCTCCGTTTAGAATCCAGCATATCTCACTGAACCGAAGAAGTGGTAGTTAGAAGGGAATTAGAGCTGCAAGCAGTTTGGTTTGGGAAATTAGACGCGAAATGAAACTGCAAATGCCTTCCAACAGGCTTGGAAAAGTGTGTTCTATATCTCTGCCAAACAAACTCCCCGGAGGTTGAGCTTTCAGAAGCAAGTTTAACTCTAAGGGAGGAAGCAGCAGAATGTGCCTCTCACATCTAGCCTGTAGGAATTCAGGTTGGCAAGTTCTATGGGGAAGCCCATTGCTGCCTATGGTGGAAACGGCATGGGAGATTTCAGTTTCAAAATCTCTGTGAAAAAGCGTCAGAGAAGCTTCTCCGTTTAGAATCCAGCATATCTCACTGAACCGAAGAAGTGGTAGTTAGAAGGGAGTTAGAGCTGCAAGCAGTTTGGTTTGGGAAATTAGACGCGAAATGAAACTGCAAATGCCTTCCAACAGGCTTGGAAAAGTGTGTTCTATATCTCTGCCAAACAAACTCCCCGGCGGTTGAGCTTTCAGAAGCTAGTTTAACTCTAAGGGAGGAAGCAGCAGAATGTGCCTCTCACATCTAGCCTGTAGGAATTCAGGTTGGCAAGTTCTATGGGGAAGCCCATTGCTGCCTATGGTGGAAACGGCATGGGAGATTTCAGTTTCAAAATCTCTGTGAAAAAGCGTCAGAGAAGCTTCTCCGTTTAGAATCCAGCATATCTCACTGAACCGAAGAAGTGGTAGTTAGAAGGGAGTTAGAGCTGCAAGCAGTTTGGTTTGGGAAATTAGACGCGAAATGAAACTGCAAATGCCTTCCAACAGGCTTGGAAAAGTGTGTTCTATATCTCTGCCAAACAAACTCCCCGGCGGTTGAGCTTTCAGAAGCTAGTTTAACTCTAAGGGAGGAAGCAGCAGAATGTGCCTCTCACATCTAGCCTGTAGGAATTCAGGTTGGCAAGTTCTATGGGGAAGCCCATTGGCGCCTTCGTTGGAAACGGGTTTGGAAATTTCAGTTTCAAAATCTCTGTGAAAAAGCGTCAGAGAAGCTTCTCCGTTTAGAATCCAGCATATCTCACTGAACCGAAGAAGTGGTAGTTAGAAGGGAATTAGAGCTGCAAGCAGTTTGGTTTGGGAAATTAGACGCGAAATGAAACTGCAAATGCCTTCCAACAGGCTTGGAAAAGTGTGTTCTATATCTCTGCCAAACAAACTCCCCGGAGGTTGAGCTTTCAGAAGCAAGTTTAACTCTAAGGGAGGAAGCAGCAGAATGTGCCTCTCACATCTAGCCTGTAGGAATTCAGGTTGGCAAGTTCTATGGGGAAGCCCATTGCTGCCTATGGTGGAAACGGCATGGGAGATTTCAGTTTCAAAATCTCTGTGAAAAAGCGTCAGAGAAGCTTCTCCGTTTAGAATCCAGCATATCTCACTGAACCGAAGAAGTGGTAGTTAGAAGGGAATTAGAGCTGCAAGCAGTTTGGTTTGGGAAATTAGACGCGAAATGAAACTGCAAATGCCTTCCAACAGGCTTGGAAAAGTGTGTTCTATATCTCTGCCAAACAAACTCCCCGGAGGTTGAGCTTTCAGAAGCAAGTTTAACTCTAAGGGAGGAAGCAGCAGAATGTGCCTCTCACATCTAGCCTGTAGGAATTCAGGTTGGCAAGTTCTATGGGGAAGCCCATTGCTGCCTATGGTGGAAACGGCATGGGAGATTTCAGTTTCCAAATCTCTGTGAAAAAGCGTCAGAGAAGCTTCTCCGTTTAGAATCCAGCATATCTCACTGAACCGAAGAAGTGGTAGTTAGAAGGGAGTTAGAGCTGCAAGCAGTTTGGTTTGGGAAATTAGACGCGAAATGAAACTGCAAATGCCTTCCCACAGGCTTGGAAAAGTGTGTTCTATATCTCTGCCAAACAAACTCCCCGGAGGTTGAGCTTTCAGAAGCAAGTTTAACTCTAAGGGAGGAAGCAGCAGAATGTGCCTCTCACATCTAGCCTGTAGGAATTCAGGTTGGCAAGTTCTATGGGGAAGCCCATTGCTGCCTATGGTGGAAACGGCATGGGAGATTTCAGTTTCAAAATCTCTGTGAAAAAGCGTCAGAGAAGCTTCTCCGTTTAGAATCCAGCATATCTCACTGAACCGAAGAAGTGGTAGTTAGAAGGCAGTTAGAGCTGCAAGCAGTTTGGTTTGGGAAATTAGACGCGAAATGAAACTGCACATGCCTTCCAACAGGCTTGGAAAAGTGTGTTCTATATCTCTGCCAAACAAACTCCCCGGAGGTTGAGCTTTCAGAAGCTAGTTTAACTCTAAGGGAGGAAGCAGCAGAATGTGCCTCTCACATCTAGCCTGTAGGAATTCAGGTTGGCAAGTTCTATGGGGAAGCCCATTGGCGCCTTCGTTGGAAACGGGTTTGGAAATTTCAGTTTCAAAATCTCTGTGAAAAAGCGTCAGAGAAGCTTCTCCGTTTAGAATCCAGCATATCTCACTGAACCGAAGAAGTGGTAGTTAGAAGGCAGTTAGAGCTGCAAGCAGTTTGGTTTGGGAAATTAGACGCGAAATGAAACTGCAAATGCCTTCCAACAGGCTTGGAAAAGAGTGTTCTATATCTCTCCCAAACAAACTCCCCGGAGGTTGAGCTTTCAGAAGCAAGTTTAACTCTAAGGGAGGAAGCAGCAGAATGTGCCTCTCACATCTAGCCTGTAGGAATTCAGGTTGGCAAGTTCTATGGGGAAGCCCATTGCTGCCTATGGTGGAAACGGCATGGGAGATTTCAGTTTCAAAATCTCTGTGAAAAAGCGTCAGAGAAGCTTCTCCGTTTAGAATCCAGCATATCTCACTGAACCGAAGAAGTGGTAGTTAGAAGGGAGTTAGAGCTGCAAGCAGTTTGGTTTGGGAAATAAGACGCGAAATGAAACTGCAAATGCCTTCCAACAGGCTTGGAAAAGTGTGTTCTATATCTCTGCCAAACAAACTCCCCGGAGGTTGAGCTTTCAGAAGCTAGTTTAACTCTAAGGGAGGAAGCAGCAGAATGTGCCTCTCACATCTAGCCTGTAGGAATTCAGGTTGGCAAGTTCTATGGGGAAGCCCATTGCTGGCTATGGTGGAAACGGCATGGGAGATTTCAGTTTCAAAATCTCTGTGAAAAAGCGTCAGAGAAGCTTCTCCGTTTAGAATCCAGCATATCTCACTGAACCGAAGAAGTGGTAGTTAGAAGGCAGTTAGAGCTGCAAGCAGTTTGGTTTGGGAAATTAGACGCGAAATGACACTGCAAAGGCCTTCCAACAGGCTTGGAAAAGTGTGTTCTATATCTCTGCCAAACAGACTCCCTGGAGGTTGAGCTTTCAGAAGCAAGTTTAACTCTAAGGGAGGAAGCAGCAGAATGTGCCTCTCACATCTAGCCTGTAGGAATTCAGGTTGGCAAGTTCTATGGGGAAGCCCATTGCTGGCTATGGTGGAAACAGCATGGGAGATTTCAGTTTCAAAATCTCTGTGAAAAAGCGTCAGAGAAGCTTCTCCGTTTAGAATCCAGCATATCTCACTGAACCGAAGAAGTGGTAGTTATAAGGCAGTTAGAGCTGCAAGCCGTTTGGTTTGGGAACTTAGACGCGAAATGAAACTGCAAATGCCTTCCAACAGGCTGGGAAAAGTGTGTTCTATATCTCTGCCAAACAAACTCCCCGGAGGTTGAGCTTTCAGAAGCAAGTTTAACTCTAAGGGAGGAAGCAGCAGAATGTGCCTCTCACATCTAGCCTGTAGGAATTCAGGTTGGCAAGTTCTATGGGGAAGCCCATTGCTGCCTATGGTGGAAACGGCATGGGAGATTTCAGTTTCCAAATCTCTGTGAAAAAGCGTCAGAGAAGCTTCTCCGTTTAGAATCCAGCATATCTCACTGAACCGAAGAAGTGGTAGTTAGAAGGGAGTTAGAGCTGCAAGCAGTTTGGTTTGGGAAATTAGACGCGAAATGAAACTGCAAATGCCTTCCAACAGGCTTGGAAAAGTGTGTTCTATATCTCTGCCAAACAAACTCCCCGGAGGTTGAGCTTTCAGAAGCAAGTTTAACTCTAAGGGAGGAAGCAGCAGAATGTGCCTCTCACATCTAGCCTGTAGGAATTCAGGTTGGCAAGTTCTATGGGGAAGCCCATTGCTGCCTATGGTGGAAACGGCATGGGAGATTTCAGTTTCCAAATCTCTGTGAAAAAGCGTCAGAGAAGCTTCTCCGTTTAGAATCCAGCATATCTCACTGAACCGAAGAAGTGGTAGTTAGAAGGGAGTTAGAGCTGCAAGCAGTTTGGTTTGGGAAATTAGACGCGAAATGAAACTGCAAATGCCTTCCAACAGGCTTGGAAAAGTGTGTTCTATATCTCTGCCAAACAAACTCCCCGGCGGTTGAGCTTTCAGAAGCTAGTTTAACTCTAAGGGAGGAAGCAGCAGAATGTGCCTCTCACATCTAGCCTGTAGGAATTCAGGTTGGCAAGTTCTATGGGGAAGCCCATTGCTGCCTATGGTGGAAACGGCATGGGAGATTTCAGTTTCAAAATCTCTGTGAAAAAGCGTCAGAGAAGCTTCTCCGTTTAGAATCCAGCATATCTCACTGAACCGAAGAAGTGGTAGTTAGAAGGCAGTTAGAGCTGCAAGCAGTTTGGTTTGGGAAATTAGACGCGAAATGAAACTGCAAATGCCTTCCAACAGGCTTGGAAAAGTGTGTTCTATATCTCTGCCAAACAGACTCCCTGGAGGTTGAGCTTTCAGAAGCTAGTTTAACTCTAAGGGAGGAAGCAGCAGAATGTGCCTCTCACATCTAGCCTGTAGGAATTCAGGTTGGCAAGTTCTATGGGGAAGCCCATTGCTGCCTATGGTGGAAACAGCATGGGAGATTTCAGTTTCAAAATCTCTGTGAAAAAGCGTCAGAGAAGCTTCTCCGTTTAGAATCCAGCATATCTCACTGAACCGAAGAAGTGGTAGTTAGAAGGCAGTTAGAGCTGCAAGCAGTTTGGTTTGGGAAATTAGACGCGAAATGAAACTGCACATGCCTTCCAACAGGCTTGGAAAAGTGTGTTCTATATCTCTGCCAAACAAACTCCCCGGAGGTTGAGCTTTCAGAAGCTAGTTTAACTCTAAGGGAGGAAGCAGCAGAATGTGCCTCTCACATCTAGCCTGTAGGCATTCAGGTTGGCAAGTTCTATGGGGAAGCCCATTGGCGCCTTCGTTGGAAACGGGTTTGGAAATTTCAGTTTCAAAATCTCTGTGAAAAAGCGTCAGAGAAGCTTCTCCGTTTAGAATCCAGCATATCTCACTGAACCGAAGAAGTGGTAGTTAGAAGGGAGTTAGAGCTGCAAGCAGTTTGGTTTGGGAAATTAGACGCGAAATGAAACTGCAAATGCCTTCCAACAGGCTTGGAAAAGTGTGTTCTATATCTCTCCCAAACAAACTCCCCGGAGGTTGAGCTTTCAGAAGCAAGTTTAACTCTAAGGGAGGAAGCAGCAGAATGTGCCTCTCACATCTAGCCTGTAGGAATTCAGGTTGGCAAGTTCTATGGGGAAGCCCATTGCTGCCTATGGTGGAAACGGCATGGGAGATTTCAGTTTCAAAATCTCTGTGAAAAAGCGTCAGAGAAGCTTCTCCGTTTAGAATCCAGCATATCTCACTGAACCGAAGAAGTGGTAGTTAGAAGGGAGTTAGAGCTGCAAGCAGTTTGGTTTGGGAAATTAGACGCGAAATGAAACTGCAAATGCCTTCCAACAGGCTTGGAAAAGTGTGTTCTATATCTCTGCCAAACAGACTCCCCGGAGGTTGAGCTTTCAGAAGCAAGTTTAACTCTAAGGGAGGAAGCAGCAGAATGTGCCTCTCACATCTAGCCTGTAGGATTTCAGGTTGGCAAGTTCTATGGGGAAGCCCTTTGCTGCCTATGGTGGAAACGGCATGGGAGATTTCAGTTTCAAAATGTCTGTGAAAAAGCGTCAGAGAAGCTTCTCCGTTTAGAATCCAGCATATCTCACTGAACCGAAGAAGTGGTAGTTATAAGGCAGTTAGAGCTGCAAGCAGTTTGGTTTGGGAACTTAGACGCGAAATGAAACTGCAAATGCCTTCCAACAGGCTGGGAAAACTGTGTTCTATATCTCTGCCAAACAAACTCCCCGGAGGTTGAGCTTTCAGAAGCAAGTTTAAGTCTAAGGGAGGAAGCAGCAGAATGTGCCTCTCACATCTAGCCTGTAGGAATTCAGGTTGGCAAGTTCTATGGGGAAGCCCATTGCTGCCTATGGTGGAAACGGCATGGGAGATTTCAGTTTCCAAATCTCTGTGAAAAAGCGTCAGAGAAGCTTCTCCGTTTAGAATCCAGCATATCTCACTGAACCGAAGAAGTGGTAGTTAGAAGGGAGTTAGAGCTGCAAGCAGTTTGGTTTGGGAAATTAGACGCGAAATGAAACTGCAAATGCCTTCCAACAGGCTTGGAAAAGTGTGTTCTATATCTCTGCCAAACAAACTCCCCGGAGGTTGAGCTTTCAGAAGCAAGTTTAACTCTAAGGGAGGAAGCAGCAGAATGTGCCTCTCACATCTAGACTGTAGGAATTCAGGTTGGCAAGTTCTATGGGGAAGCCCATTGTCGCCTTCGTTGGAAACGGGTTTGGAAATTTCATTTTCAAAATCTCTGTGAAAAAGCGTCAGAGAAGCTTCTCCGTTTAGAATCCAGCATATCTCACTGAACCGAAGAAGTGGTAGTTAGAAGGGAGTTAGAGCTGCAAGCAGTTTGGTTTGGGAAATTATACGCGAAATGAAACTGCAAATGCCTTCCAACAGGCTTGGAAAAGTGTGTTCTATATCTCTGCCAAAGAAACTCCCCGGAGGTTGAGCTTTCAGAAGCAAGTTTAACTCTAAGGGTGGAAGCAGCAGAATGTGCCTCTCACATCTACCCTGTAGGAATTCAGGTTGGCAAGTTCTATGGGGAAGCCCATTGCTGCCTATGGTGGAAACGGCATGGGAGATTTCAGTTTCAAAATCTCTGTGAAAAAGCGTCAGAGAAGCTTCTCCGTTTAGAATCCAGCATATCTCACTGAACCGAAGAAGTGGTAGTTAGAAGGGAGTTAGAGCTGCAAGCAGTTTGGTTTGGGAAATTAGACGCGAAATGAAACTGCAAATGCCTTCCAACAGGCTTGGAAAAGTGTGTTCTATATCTCTGCCAAACAAACTCCCCGGAGGTTGAGCTTTCACAAGCTAGTTTAACTCTAAGGGAGGAAGCAGCAGAATGTGCCTCTCACATCTAGCCTGTAGGAATTCAGGTTGGCAAGTTCTATGGTGAAGCCCATTGGCGCCTTCGTTGGAAACGGGTTTGGAAATTTCAGTTTCAAAATCTCTGTGAAAAAGCGTCAGAGAAGCTTCTCCGTTTAGAATCCAGCATATCTCACTGAACCGAAGAAGTGGTAGTTAGAAGGGAGATAGAGCTGCAAGCAGTTTGGTTTGGGAAATTAGACGCGAAATGACACTGCAAAGGCCTTCCAACAGGCTTGGAAAAGTGTGTTCTATATCTCTGACAAACAGACTCCCTGGAGGTTGAGCTTTCAGAAGCAAGCTTAAGTCTTAGGGAGGAAGCAGCAGAATGTGCCTCTCACATCTAGCCTGTAGGAATTCAGGTTGGCAAGTTCTATGGGGAAGCCCATTGCTGCCTATGGTGGAAACGGTATGGGAGATTTCAGTTTCAAAATCTCTGTGAAAAAGCGTCAGAGAAGCTTCTCCGTTTAGAATCCAGCATATCTCACTGAACCGAAGAAGTGGTAGTTAGAAGGGAGTTAGAGCTGCAAGCAGTTTGGTTTGGGAAATTACACGCGAAATGAAACTGCAAATGCCTTCCAACAGGCTTGGAAAAGTGTGTTCTATATCTCTGCCAAACAAACTCCCCGGAGGTTGAGCTTTCAGAAGCTAGTTTAACTCTAAGGGAGGAAGCAGCAGAATGTGCCTCTCACATCTAGCCTGTAGGAATTCAGGTTGGCAAGTTCTATGGGGAAGCCCATTGCTGGCTATGGTGGAAACGGCATGGGAGATTTCAGTTTCAAAATCTCTGTGAAAAAGCGTCAGAGAAGCTTCTCCGTTTAGAATCCAGCATATCTCACTGAACCGAAGAAGTGGTAGTTAGAAGGCAGTTAGAGCTGCAAGCAGTTTGGTTTGGGAAATTAGACGCGAAATGAAACTGCAAATGCCTTCCAACAGGCTTGGAAAATTGTGTTCTATATCTCTGCCAAACAGACTCTTTGGAGGTTGAGCTTTCACAAGCTAGTTTAACTCTAAGGGAGGAAGCAGCAGAATGTGCCTCTCACATCTAGCCTGTAGGAATTCAGGTTGGCAAGTTCTATGGGGAAGCCCATTGCTGGCTATGGTGGAAACAGCATGGGAGATTTCAGTTTCAAAATCTCTGTGAAAAAGCGTCAGAGAAGCTTCTCCGTTTAGAATCCAGCATATCTCACTGAACCGAAGAAGTGGTAGTTAGAAGGCAGTTAGAGCTGCAAGCAGTTTGGTTTGGGAAATTAGACGCGAAATGAAACTGCAAATGCCTTCCAACAGGCTTGGAAAAGTGTGTTCTATATCTCTGCCAAACAAACTCCCCGGAGGTTGAGCTTTCAGAAGCTAGTTTAACTCTAAGGGAGGAAGCAGCAGAATGTGCCTCTCACATCTAGCCTGTAGGAATTCAGGTTGGCAAGTTCTATGGGGAAGCCCATTGGCGCCTTCTTTGGAAACGGGTTTGGAAATTTCAGTTTCTAAATCTCTGTGAAAAAGCGTCAGAGAAGCTTCTCCGTTTAGAATCCAGCATATCTCACTGAACCGAAGAAGTGGTAGTTAGAAGGGAGTTAGAGCTGCAAGCAGTTTGGTTTGGGAAATTAGACGTGAAATGAAACTGGAAATGCCTTCCAACAGGCTTGGAAAATTGTGTTCTATATCTCTGCCAAACAAACTCCCCGGAGGTTGAGCTTTCAGAAGCAAGTTTAACTCTAAGGGAGGAAGCAGCAGAATGTGCCTCTCACATCTAGCCTGTAGGCATTCAGGTTGGCAAGTTCTATGGGGAAGCCCATTGCTGCCTATGGTGGAAACGGCATGGGAGATTTCAGTTTCAAAATCTCTGTGAAAAAGCGTCAGAGAAGCTTCTCCGTTTAGAATCCAGCATATCTCACTGAACCGAAGAAGTGGTAGTTAGAAGGGAGTTAGAGCTGCAAGCAGTTTGGTTTGGGAAATTAGACGCGAAATGAAACTGCAAATGCCTTCCAACAGGCTTGGAAAAGTGTGTTCTATATCTCTGCCAAACAAACTCCCCGGAGGTTGAGCTTTCAGAAGCTAGTTTAACTCTAAGGGAGGAAGCAGCAGAATGTGCCTCTCACATCTAGCCTGTAGGAATTCAGGTTGGCAAGTTCTATGGGGAAGCCCATTGCTGGCTATGGTGGAAACGGCATGGGAGATTTCAGTTTCAAAATCTCTGTGAAAAAGCGTCAGAGAAGCTTCTCCGTTTAGAATCCAGCATATCTCACTGAACTGAAGAAGTGGTAGTTAGAAGGCAGTTAGAGCTGCAAGCAGTTTGGTTTGGGAAATTAGACGCGAAATGAAACTGCAAATGCCTTCCAACAGGCTTGGAAAAGTGTGTTCTATATCTCTGCCAAACAGACTCCCTGGAGGTTGAGCTTTCACAAGCTAGTTTAACTCTAAGGGAGGAAGCAGCAGAATGTGCCTCTCACATCTAGCCTGTAGGAATTCAGGTTGGCAAGTTCTATGGGGAAGCCCATTGGCGCCTTCGTTGGAAACGGGTTTGGAAATTTCAGTTTCAAAATCTCTGTGAAAAAGCGTCAGAGAAGCTTCTCCGTTTAGAATCCAGCATATCTCACTGAACCGAAGAAGTGGTAGTTAGAAGGGAATTAGAGCTGCAAGCAGTTTGGTTTGGGAAATTAGACGCGAAATGAAACTGCAAATGCCTTCCAACAGGCTTGGAAAAGTGTGTTCTATATCTCTGCCAAACAAACTCCCCGGAGGTTGAGCTTTCAGAAGCAAGTTTAACTCTAAGGGAGGAAGCAGCAGAATGTGCCTCTCACATCTAGCCTGTAGGAATTCAGGTTGGCAAGTTCTATGGGGAAGCCCATTGCTGCCTATGGTGGAAACGGCATGGGAGATTTCAGTTTCAAAATCTCTGTGAAAAAGCGTCAGAGAAGCTTCTCCGTTTAGAATCCAGCATATCTCACTGAACCGAAGAAGTGGTAGTTAGAAGGGAATTAGAGCTGCAAGCAGTTTGGTTTGGGAAATTAGACGCGAAATGAAACTGCAAATGCCTTCCAACAGGCTTGGAAAAGTGTGTTCTATATCTCTGACAAACAGACTCCCTGGAGGTTGAGCTTTCACAAGCTAGTTTAACTCTAAGGGAGGAAGCAGCAGAATGTGCCTCTCACATCTAGCCTGTAGGAATTCAGGTTGGCAAGTTCTATGGGGAAGCCCATTGCTGGCTATGGTGGAAACAGCATGGGAGATTTCAGTTTCAAAATCTCTGTGAAAAAGCGTCAGAGAAGCTTCTCCGTTTAGAATCCAGCATATCTCACTGAACCGAAGAAGTGGTAGTTAGAAGGGAGTTAGAGCTGCAAGCAGTTTGGTTAGGGAAATTAGACACGAAATGAAACTGCAAATGCCTTCCAACAGGCTTGGAAAAGTGTGTTCTATATCTCTGCCAAATAAACTCCCCGGAGGTTGAGCTTTCAGAAGCTAGTTTAACTCTAAGGGAGGAAGCAGCAGAATGTGCCTCTCAGATCTAGCCTGTAGGAATTCAGGTTGGCAAGTTCTATGGGGAAGCCCATTGGCGCCTTCGTTGGAAACGGGTTTGGAAATTTCAGTTTCAAAATCTCTGTGAAAAAGCGTCAGAGAAGCTTCTCCGTTTAGAATCCAGCATATCTCACTGAACCGAAGAAGTGGTAGTTAGAAGGGAGTTAGAGCTACAAGCAGTTTGGTTTGGGAAATTAGACGCGAAATGAAACTGCAAATGCCTTCCAACAGGCTTGGAAAAGTGTGTTCTATATCTCTGCCAAACAAACTCCCCGGAGGTTGAGCTTTCAGAAGCTAGTTTAACTCTAAGGGAGGAAGCAGCAGAATGTGCCTCTCACATCTAGCCTGTAGGAATTCAGGTTGGCAAGTTCTATGGGGAAGCCCATTGCTGGCTATGGTGGAAACGGCATGGGAGATTTCAGTTTCAAAATCTCTGTGAAAAAGCGTCAGAGAAGCTTCTCCGTTTAGAATCCAGCATATCTCACTGAACCGAAGAAGTGGTAGTTAGAAGGCAGTTAGAGCTGCAAGCAGTTTGGTTTGGGAAATTAGACGCGAAATGAAACTGCAAATGCCTTCCAACAGGCTTGGAAAAGTGTGTTCTATATCTCTGCCAAACAGACTCCCTGGAGGTTGAGCTTTCAGAAGCTAGTTTAACTCTAAGGGAGGAAGCAGCAGAATGTGCCTCTCACATCTAGCCTGTAGGAATTCAGGTTGGCAAGTTCTATGGGGAAGCCCATTGCTGCCTATGGTGGAAACAGCATGGGAGATTTCAGTTTCAAAATCTCTGTGAAAAAGCGTCAGAGAAGCTTCTCCGTTTAGAATCCAGCATATCTCACTGAACCGAAGAAGTGGTAGTTAGAAGGCAGTTAGAGCTGCAAGCAGTTTGGTTTGGGAAATTAGACGCGAAATGAAACTGCACATGCCTTCCAACAGGCTTGGAAAAGTGTGTTCTATATCTCTGCCAAACAAACTCCCCGGAGGTTGAGCTTTCAGAAGCTAGTTTAACTCTAAGGGAGGAAGCAGCAGAATGTGCCTCTCACATCTAGCCTGTAGGAATTCAGGTTGGCAAGTTCTATGGGGAAGCCCATTGGCGCCTTCGTTGGAAACGGGTTTGGAAATTTCAGTTTCAAAATCTCTGTGAAAAAGCGTCAGAGAAGCTTCTCCGTTTAGAATCCAGCATATCTCACTGAACCGAAGAAGTGGTAGTTAGAAGGGAATAAGAGCTGCAAGCAGTTTGGTTTGGGAAATTAGACGCGAAATGAAACTGCAAATGCCTTCCAACAGGCTTGGAAAAGTGTGTTCTATATCTCTGCCAAACAGACTCCCTGGAGGTTGAGCTTTCACAAGCTAGTTTAACTCTAAGGGAGGAAGCAGCAGAATGTGCCTCTCACATCTAGCCTGTAGGAATTCAGGTTGGCAAGTTCTATGGGGAAGCCCATTGCTGGCTATGGTGGAAACAGCATGGGAGATTTCAGTTTCAAAATCTCTGTGAAAAAGCGTCAGAGAAGCTTCTCCGTTTAGAATCCAGCATATCTCACTGAACCGAAGAAGTGGTAGTTAGAAGGGAGTTAGAGCTGCAAGCAGTTTGGTTTGGGAAATTAGACACGAAATGAAACTGCAAATGCCTTCCAACAGGCTTGGAAAAGTGTGTTCTATATCTCTGCCAAATAAACTCCCCGGAGGTTGAGCTTTCAGAAGCTAGTTTAACTCTAAGGGAGGAAGCAGCAGAATGTGCCTCTCACATCTAGCCTGTAGGAATTCAGGTTGGCAAGTTCTATGGGGAAGCCCATTGGCGCCTTCGTTGGAAACGGGTTTGGAAATTTCAGTTTCAAAATCTCTGTGAAAAAGCGTCAGAGAAGCTTCTCCGTTTAGAATCCAGCATATCTCACTGAACCGAAGAAGTGGTAGTTAGAAGGGAGTTAGAGCTACAAGCAGTTTGGTTTGGGAAATTAGACGCGAAATGAAACTGCAAATGCCTTCCAACAGGCTTGGAAAAGTGTGTTCTATATCTCTGCCAAACAAACTCCCCGGAGGTTGAGCTTTCAGAAGCAAGTTTAACTCTAAGGGAGGAAGCAGCAGAATGTGCCTCTCACATCTAGCCTGTAGGAATTCAGGTTGGCAAGTTCTATGGGGAAGCCCATTGCTGGCTATGGTGGAAACGGCATGGGAGATTTCAGTTTCAAAATCTCTGTGAAAAAGCGTCAGAGAAGCTTCTCCGTTTAGAATCCAGCATATCTCACTGAACCGAAGAAGTGGTAGTTAGAAGGCAGTTAGAGCTGCAAGCAGTTTGGTTTGGGAAATTAGACGCGAAATGAAACTGCAAATGCCTTCCAACAGGCTTGGAAAAGTGTGTTCTATATCTCTGCCAAACAGACTCCCTGGAGGTTGAGCTTTCAGAAGCAAGTTTAACTCTAAGGGAGGAAGCAGCAGAATGTGCCTCTCACATCTAGCCTGTAGGAATTCAGGTTGGCAAGTTCTATGGGGAAGCCCATTGCTGCCTATGGTGGAAACAGCATGGGAGATTTCAGTTTCAAAATCTCTGTGAAAAAGCGTCAGAGAAGCTTCTCCGTTTAGAATCCAGCATATCTCACTGAACCGAAGAAGTGGTAGTTAGAAGGCAGTTAGAGCTGCAAGCAGTTTGGTTTGGGAAATTAGACGCGAAATGAAACTGCACATGCCTTCCAACAGGCTTGGAAAAGTGTGTTCTATATCTCTGCCAAACAAACTCCCCGGAGGTTGAGCTTTCAGAAGCTAGTTTAACTCTAAGGGAGGAAGCAGCAGAATGTGCCTCTCACATCTAGCCTGTAGGAATTCAGGTTGGCAAGTTCTATGGGGAAGCCCATTGGCGCCTTCGTTGGAAACGGGTTTGGAAATTTCAGTTTCAAAATCTCTGTGAAAAAGCGTCAGAGAAGCTTCTCCGTTTAGAATCCAGCATATCTCACTGAACCGAAGAAGTGGTAGTTAGAAGGGAGTTAGAGCTGCAAGCAGTTTGGTTTGGGAAATTAGACGCGAAATGAAACTGCAAATGCCTTCCAACAGGCTTGGAAAAGTGTGTTCTATATCTCTGCCAAACAAACTCCCCGGAGGTTGAGCTTTCAGAAGCAAGTTTAACTCTAAGGGAGGAAGCCGCAGAATGTGCCTCTCACATCTAGCCTGTAGGAATTCAGGTTGGCAAGTTCTATGGGGAAGCCCATTGCTGCCTATGGTGGAAACGGCATGGGAGATTTCAGTTTCAAAATCTCTGTGAAAAAGCGTCAGAGAAGCTTCTCCGTTTAGAATCCAGCATATCTCACTGAACCGAAGAAGTGGTAGTTAGAAGGGAGTTAGAGCTGCAAGCAGTTTGGTTTGGGAAATAAGACGCGAAATGAAACTGCAAATGCCTTCCAACAGGCTTGGAAAAGTGTGTTCTATATCTCTGCCAAACAAACTCCCCGGAGGTTGAGCTTTCAGAAGCTAGTTTAACTCTAAGGGAGGAAGCAGCAGAATGTGCCTCTCACATCTAGCCTGTAGGAATTCAGGTTGGCAAGTTCTATGGGGAAGCCCATTGCTGGCTATGGTGGAAACGGCATGGGAGATTTCAGTTTCAAAATCTCTGTGAAAAAGCGTCAGAGAAGCTTCTCCGTTTAGAATCCAGCATATCTCACTGAACCGAAGAAGTGGTAGTTAGAAGGCAGTTAGAGCTGCAAGCAGTTTGGTTTGGGAAATTAGACGCGAAATGAAACTGCAAATGCCTTCCAACAGGCTTGGAAAAGTGTGTTCTATATCTCTGCCAAACAGACTCCCTGGAGGTTGAGCTTTCAGAAGCTAGTTTAACTCTAAGGGAGGAAGCAGCAGAATGTGCCTCTCACATCTAGCCTGTAGGAATTCAGGTTGGCAAGTTCTATGGGGAAGCCCATTGCTGGCTATGGTGGAAACAGCATGGGAGATTTCAGTTTCAAAATCTCTGTGAAAAAGCGTCAGAGAAGCTTCTCCGTTTAGAATCCAGCATATCTCACTGAACCGAAGAAGTGGTAGTTATAAGGCAGTTAGAGCTGCAAGCAGTTTGGTTTGGGAACTTAGACGCGAAATGAAACTGCAAATGCCTTCCAACAGGCTGGGAAAAGTGTGTTCTATATCTCTGCCAAACAAACTCCCCGGAGGTTGAGCTTTCAGAAGCAAGTTTAACTCTAAGGGAGGAAGCAGCAGAATGTGCCTCTCACATCTAGCCTGTAGGAATTCAGGTTGGCAAGTTCTATGGGGAAGCCCATTGCTGCCTATGGTGGAAACGGCAAGGGAGATTTCAGTTTCCAAATCTCTGTGAAAAAGCGTCAGAGAAGCTTCTCCGTTTAGAATCCAGCATATCTCACTGAACCGAAGAAGTGGTAGTTAGAAGGGAGTTAGAGCTGCAAGCAGTTTGGTTTGGGAAATTAGACGCGAAATGAAACTGCAAATGCCTTCCAACAGGCTTGGAAAAGTGTGTTCTATATCTCTGCCAAACAAACTCCCCGGAGGTTGAGCTTTCAGAAGCAAGTTTAACTCTAAGGGAGGAAGCAGCAGAATGTGCCTCTCACATCTAGCCTGTAGGAATTCAGGTTGGCAAGTTCTATGGGGAAGCCCATTGCTGCCTATGGTGGAAACGGCATGGGAGATTTCAGTTTCCAAATCTCTGTGAAAAAGCGTCAGAGAAGCTTCTCCGTTTAGAATCCAGCATATCTCACTGAACCGAAGAAGTGGTAGTTAGAAGGGAGTTAGAGCTGCAAGCAGTTTGGTTTGGGAAATTAGACGCGAAATGAAACTGCAAATGCCTTCCAACAGGCTTGGAAAAGTGTGTTCTATATCTCTGCCAAACAAACTCCCCGGAGGTTGAGCTTTCAGAAGCTAGTTTAACTCTAAGGGAGGAAGCAGCAGAATGTGCCTCTCACATCTAGCCTGTAGGAATTCAGGTTGGCAAGTTCTATGGGGAAGCCCATTGGCGCCTTCGTTGGAAACGGGTTTGGAAATTTCAGTTTCAAAATCTCTGTGAAAAAGCGTCAGAGAAGCTTCTCCGTTTAGAATCCAGCATATCTCACTGAACCGAAGAAGTGGTAGTTAGAAGGGAATTAGAGCTGCAAGCAGTTTGGTTTGGGAAATTAGACGCGAAATGAAACTGCAAATGCCTTCCAACAGGCTTGGAAAAGTGTGTTCTATATCTCTGCCAAATAAACTCCCCGGAGGTTGAGCTTTCAGAAGCAAGTTTAACTCTAAGGGAGGAAGCAGCAGAATGTGCCTCTCACATCTAGCCTGTAGGAATTCAGGTTGGCAAGTTCTATGGGGAAGCCCATTGCTGCCTATGGTGGAAACGGCATGGGAGATTTCAGTTTCAAAATCTCTGTGAAAAAGCGTCAGAGAAGCTTCTCCGTTTAGAATCCAGCATATCTCACTGAACCGAAGAAGTGGTAGTTAGAAGGGAGTTAGAGCTGCAAGCAGTTTGGTTTGGGAAATTAGACGCGAAATGAAACTGCAAATGCCTTCCAACAGGCTTGGAAAAGTGTGTTCTATATCTCTGCCAAACAAACTCCCCGGCGGTTGAGCTTTCAGAAGCTAGTTTAACTCTAAGGGAGGAAGCAGCAGAATGTGCCTCTCATATCTAGCCTGTAGGAATTCAGGTTGGCAAGTTCTATGGGGAAGCCCATTGCTGGCTATGGTGGAAACGGCATGGGAGATTTCAGTTTCAAAATCTCTGTGAAAAAGCGTCAGAGAAGCTTCTCCGTTTAGAATCCAGCATATCTCACTGAACCGAAGAAGTGGTAGTTAGAAGGCAGTTAGAGCTGCAAGCAGTTTGGTTTGGGAAATTAGACGCGAAATGAAACTGCAAATGCCTTCCAACAGGCTTGGAAAAGTGTGTTCTATATCTCTGCCAAACAAACTCCCCGGAGGTTGAGCTTTCAGAAGCTAGTTTAACTCTAAGGGAGGAAGCAGCAGAATGTGCCTCTCACATCTAGCCTGTAGGAATTCAGGTTGGCAAGTTCTATGGGGAAGCCCATTGGCGCCTTCGTTGGAAACGGGTTTGGAAATTTCAGTTTCAAAATCTCTGTGAAAAAGCGTCAGAGAAGCTTCTCCGTTTAGAATCCAGCATATCTCACTGAACCGAAGAAGTGGTAGTTAGAAGGGAATTAGAGCTGCAAGCAGTTTGGTTTGGGAAATTAGACGCGAAATGAAACTGCAAATGCCTTCCAACAGGCTTGGAAAAGTGTGTTCTATATCTCTGCCAAACAAACTCCCCGGAGGTTGAGCTTTCAGAAGCAAGTTTAACTCTAAGGGAGGAAGCAGCAGAATGTGCCTCTCACATCTAGCCTGTAGGAATTCAGGTTGGCAAGTTCTATGGGGAAGCCCATTGCTGCCTATGGTGGAAACGGCATGGGAGATTTCAGTTTCCAAATCTCTGTGAAAAAGCGTCAGAGAAGCTTCTCCGTTTAGAATCCAGCATATCTCACTGAACCGAAGAAGTGGTAGTTAGAAGGGAATTAGAGCTGCAAGCAGTTTGGTTTGGGAAATTAGACGCGAAATGAAACTGCAAATGCCTTCCAACAGGCTTGGAAAAGTGTGTTCTATATCTCTGCCAAACAAACTCCCCGGAGGTTGAGCTTTCAGAAGCAAGTTTAACTCTAAGGGAGGAAGCAGCAGAATGTGCCTCTCACATCTAGCCTGTAGGAATTCAGGTTGGCAAGTTCTATGGGGAAGCCCATTGCTGCCTATGGTGGAAACGGCATGGGAGATTTCAGTTTCAAAATCTCTGTGAAAAAGCGTCAGAGAAGCTTCTCCGTTTAGAATCCAGCATATCTCACTGAACCGAAGAAGTGGTAGTTAGAAGGGAGTTAGAGCTGCAAGCAGTTTGGTTTGGGAAATTAGACGCGAAATGAAACTGCAAATGCCTTCCAACAGGCTTGGAAAAGTGTGTTCTATATCTCTGCCAAACAAACTCCCCGGAGGTTGAGCTTTCAGAAGCTAGTTTAACTCTAAGGGAGGAAGCAGCAGAATGTGCCTCTCACATCTAGCCTGTAGGAATTCAGGTTGGCAAGTTCTATGGGGAAGCCCATTGGCGCCTTCGTTGGAAACGGGTTTGGAAATTTCAGTTTCAAAATCTCTGTGAAAAAGCGTCAGAGAAGCTTCTCCGTTTAGAATCCAGCATATCTCACTGAACCGAAGAAGTGGTAGTTAGAAGGCAGTTAGAGCTGCAAGCAGTTTGGTTTGGGAAATTAGACGCGAAATGAAACTGCAAATGCCTTCCAACAGGCTTGGAAAAGTGTGTTCTATATCTCTGCCAAACAGACTCCCTGGAGGTTGAGCTTTCAGAAGCTAGTTTAACTCTAAGGGCGGAAGCAGCAGAATGTGCCTCTCACATCTAGCCTGTAGGAATTCAGGTTGGCAAGTTCTATGGGGAAGCCCATTGCTGGCTATGGTGGAAACAGCATGGGAGATTTCAGTTTCAAAATCTCTGTGAAAAAGCGTCAGAGAAGCTTCTCCGTTTAGAATCCAGCATATCTCACTGAACCGAAGAAGTGGTAGTTAGAAGGGAGTTAGAGCTGCAAGCAGTTTGGTTTGGGAAATTAGACACGAAATGAAACTGCAAATGCCTTCCAACAGGCTTGGAAAAGTGTGTTCTATATCTCTGCCAAATAAACTCCCCGGAGGTTGAGCTTTCAGAAGCTAGTTTAACTCTAAGGGAGGAAGCAGCAGAATGTGCCTCTCACATCTAGCCTGTAGGAATTCAGGTTGGCAAGTTCTATGGGGAAGCCCATTGGCGCCTTCGTTGGAAACGGGTTTGGAAATTTCAGTTTCAAAATCTCTGTGAAAAAGCGTCAGAGAAGCTTCTCCGTTTAGAATCCAGCATATCTCACTGAACCGAAGAAGTGGTAGTTAGAAGGGAGTTAGAGCTACAAGCAGTTTGGTTTGGGAAATTAGACGCGAAATGAAACTGCAAATGCCTTCCAACAGGCTTGGAAAAGTGTGTTCTATATCTCTGCCAAACAAACTCCCCGGAGGTTGAGCTTTCAGAAGCAAGTTTAACTCTAAGGGAGGAAGCAGCAGAATGTGCCTCTCACATCTAGCCTGTAGGAATTCAGGTTGGCAAGTTCTATGGGGAAGCCCATTGCTGCCTATGGTGGAAACGGCATGGGAGATTTCAGTTTCAAAATCTCTGTGAAAAAGCGTCAGAGAAGCTTCTCCGTTTAGAATCCAGCATATCTCACTGAACCGAAGAAGTGGTAGTTAGAAGGGAGTTAGAGCTGCAAGCAGTTTGGTTTGGGAAATTAGACGCGAAATGAAACTGCAAATGCCTTCCAACAGGCTTGGAAAAGTGTGTTCTATATCTCTGCCAAACAAACTCCCCGGCGGTTGAGCTTTCAGAAGCTAGTTTAACTCTAAGGGAGGAAACAGCAGAATGTGCCTCTCACATCTAGCCTGTAGGAATTCAGGTTGGCAAGTTCTATGGGGAAGCCCATTGCTGGCTATGGTGGAAACGGCATGGGAGATTTCAGTTTCAAAATCTCTGTGAAAAAGCGTCAGAGAAGCTTCTCCGTTTAGAATCCAGCATATCTCACTGAACCGAAGAAGTGGTAGTTAGAAGGCAGTTAGAGCTGCAAGCAGTTTGGTTTGGGAAATTAGACGCGAAATGAAACTGCACATGCCTTCCAACAGGCTTGGAAAAGTGTGTTCTATATCTCTGCCAAACAAACTCCCCGGAGGTTGAGCTTTCAGAAGCTAGTTTAACTCTAAGGGAGGAAGCAGCAGAATGTGCCTCTCACATCTAGCCTGTAGGAATTCAGGTTGGCAAGTTCTATGGGGAAGCCCATTGCTGGCTATGGTGGAAACAGCATGGGAGATTTCAGTTTCAAAATCTCTGTGAAAAAGCGTCAGAGAAGCTTCTCCGTTTAGAATCCAGCATATCTCACTGAACCGAAGAAGTGGTAGTTATAAGGCAGTTAGAGCTGCAAGCAGTTTGGTTTGGGAACTTAGACGCGAAATGAAACTGCAAATGCCTTCCAACAGGCTGGGAAAAGTGTGTTCTATATCTCTGCCAAACAAACTCCCCGGAGGTTGAGCTTTCAGAAGCAAGTTTAACTCTAAGGGAGGAAGCAGCAGAATGTGCCTCTCACATCTAGCCTGTAGGAATTCAGGTTGGCAAGTTCTATGGGGAAGCCCATTGCTGCCTATGGTGGAAACGGCATGGGAGATTTCAGTTTCAAAATCTCTGTGAAAAAGCGTCAGAGAAGCTTCTCCGTTTAGAATCCAGCATATCTCACTGAACCGAAGAAGTGGTAGTTAGAAGGGAGTTAGAGCTGCAAGCAGTTTGGTTTGGGAAATTAGACGCGAAATGAAACTGCAAATGCCTTCCAACAGGCTTGGAAAAGTGTGTTCTATATCTCTGCCAAACAAACTCCCCGGAGGTTGAGCTTTCAGAAGCAAGTTTAACTCTAAGGGAGGAAGCAGCAGAATGTGCCTCTCACATCTAGCCTGTAGGAATTCAGGTTGGCAAGTTCTATGGGGAAGCCCATTGCTGCCTATGGTGGAAACGGCATGGGAGATTTCAGTTTCCAAATCTCTGTGAAAAAGCGTCAGAGAAGCTTCTCCGTTTAGAATCCAGCATATCTCACTGAACCGAAGAAGTGGTAGTTAGAAGGGAGTTAGAGCTGCAAGCAGTTTGGTTTGGGAAATTAGACGCGAAATGAAACTGCAAATGCCTTCCAACAGGCTTGGAAAAGTGTGTTCTATATCTCTGCCAAACAAACTCCCCGGCGGTTGAGCTTTCAGAAGCTAGTTTAACTCTAAGGGAGGAAGCAGCAGAATGTGCCTCTCACATCTAGCCTGTAGGAATTCAGGTTGGCAAGTTCTATGGGGAAGCCCATTGCTGGCTATGGTGGAAACGGCATGGGAGATTTCAGTTTCAAAATCTCTGTGAAAAAGCGTCAGAGAAGCTTCTCCGTTTAGAATCCAGCATATCTCACTGAACCGAAGAAGTGGTAGTTAGAAGGCAGTTAGAGCTGCAAGCAGTTTGGTTTGGGAAATTAGACGCGAAATGAAACTGCAAATGCCTTCCAACAGGCTTGGAAAAGTGTGTTCTATATCTCTGCCAAACAGACTCCCTGGAGGTTGAGCTTTCAGAAGCTAGTTTAACTCTAAGGGAGGAAGCAGCAGAATGTGCCTCTCACATCTAGCCTGTAGGAATTCAGGTTGGCAAGTTCTATGGGGAAGCCCATTGCTGCCTATGGTGGAAACAGCATGGGAGATTTCAGTTTCAAAATCTCTGTGAAAAAGCGTCAGAGAAGCTTCTCCGTTTAGAATCCAGCATATCTCACTGAACCGAAGAAGTGGTAGTTAGAAGGCAGTTAGAGCTGCAAGCAGTTTGGTTTGGGAAATTAGACGCGAAATGAAACTGCACATGCCTTCCAACAGGCTTGGAAAAGTGTGTTCTATATCTCTGCCAAACAAACTCCCCGGAGGTTGAGCTTTCAGAAGCTAGTTTAACTCTAAGGGAGGAAGCAGCAGAATGTGCCTCTCACATCTAGCCTGTAGGCATTCAGGTTGGCAAGTTCTATGGGGAAGCCCATTGGCGCCTTCGTTGGAAACGGGTTTGGAAATTTCAGTTTCAAAATCTCTGTGAAAAAGCGTCAGAGAAGCTTCTCCGTTTAGAATCCAGCATATCTCACTGAACCGAAGAAGTGGTAGTTAGAAGGGAGTTAGAGCTGCAAGCAGTTTGGTTTGGGAAATTAGACGCGAAATGAAACTGCAAATGCCTTCCAACAGGCTTGGAAAAGTGTGTTCTATATCTCTCCCAAACAAACTCCCCGGAGGTTGAGCTTTCAGAAGCAAGTTTAACTCTAAGGGAGGAAGCAGCAGAATGTGCCTCTCACATCTAGCCTGTAGGAATTCAGGTTGGCAAGTTCTATGGGGAAGCCCATTGCTGCCTATGGTGGAAACGGCATGGGAGATTTCAGTTTCAAAATCTCTGTGAAAAAGCGTCAGAGAAGCTTCTCCGTTTAGAATCCAGCATATCTCACTGAACCGAAGAAGTGGTAGTTAGAAGGGAGTTAGAGCTGCAAGCAGTTTGGTTTGGGAAATAAGACGCGAAATGAAACTGCAAATGCCTTCCAACAGGCTTGGAAAAGTGTGTTCTATATCTCTGCCAAACAAACTCCCCGGAGGTTGAGCTTTCAGAAGCTAGTTTAACTCTAAGGGAGGAAGCAGCAGAATGTGCCTCTCACATCTAGCCTGTAGGAATTCAGGTTGGCAAGTTCTATGGGGAAGCCCATTGCTGGCTATGGTGGAAACGGCATGGGAGATTTCAGTTTCAAAATCTCTGTGAAAAAGCGTCAGAGAAGCTTCTCCGTTTAGAATCCAGCATATCTCACTGAACCGAAGAAGTGGTAGTAAGAAGGCAGTTAGAGCTGCAAGCAGTTTGGTTTGGGAAATTAGACGCGAAATGAAACTGCAAATGCCTTCCAACAGGCTTGGAAAAGTGTGTTCTATATCTCTGCCAAACAGACTCCCTGGAGGTTGAGCTTTCAGAAGCTAGTTTAACTCTAAGGGAGGAAGCAGCAGAATGTGCCTCTCACATCTAGCCTGTAGGAATTCAGGTTGGCAAGTTCTATGGGGAAGCCCATTGCTGGCTATGGTGGAAACAGCATGGGAGATTTCAGTTTCAAAATCTCTGTGAAAAAGCGTCAGAGAAGCTTCTCCGTTTAGAATCCAGCATATCTCACTGAACCGAAGAAGTGGTAGTTATAAGGCAGTTAGAGCTGCAAGCAGTTTGGTTTGGGAACTTAGACGCGAAATGAAACTGCAAATGCCTTCCAACAGGCTGGGAAAAGTGTGTTCTATATCTCTGCCAAACAAACTCCCCGGAGGTTGAGCTTTCAGAAGCAAGTTTAACTCTAAGGGAGGAAGCAGCAGAATGTGCCTCTCACATCTAGCCTGTAGGAATTCAGGTTGGCAAGTTCTATGGGGAAGCCCATTGCTGCCTATGGTGGAAACGGCATGGGAGATTTCAGTTTCCAAATCTCTGTGAAAAAGCGTCAGAGAAGCTTCTCCGTTTAGAATCCAGCATATCTCACTGAACCGAAGAAGTGGTAGTTAGAAGGGAGTTAGAGCTGCAAGCAGTTTGGTTTGGGAAATTAGACGCGAAATGAAACTGCAAATGCCTTCCAACAGGCTTGGAAAAGTGTGTTCTATATCTCTGCCAAACAAACTCCCCGGAGGTTGAGCTTTCAGAAGCAAGTTTAACTCTAAGGGAGGAAGCAGCAGAATGTGCCTCTCACATCTAGCCTGTAGGAATTCAGGTTGGCAAGTTCTATGGGGAAGCCCATTGCTGCCTATGGTGGAAACGGCATGGGAGATTTCAGTTTCCAAATCTCTGTGAAAAAGCGTCAGAGAAGCTTCTCCGTTTAGAATCCAGCATATCTCACTGAACCGAAGAAGTGGTAGTTAGAAGGCAGTTAGAGCTGCAAGCAGTTTGGTTTGGGAAATTAGACGCGAAATGAAACTGCAAATGCCTTCCAACAGGCTTGGAAAAGTGTGTTCTATATCTCTGCCAAACAGACTCCCTGGAGGTTGAGCTTTCAGAAGCTAGTTTAACTCTAAGGGAGGAAGCAGCAGAATGTGCCTCTCACATCTAGCCTGTAGGAATTCAGGTTGGCAAGTTCTATGGGGAAGCCCATTGCTGCCTATGGTGGAAACAGCATGGGAGATTTCAGTTTCAAAATCTCTGTGAAAAAGCGTCAGAGAAGCTTCTCCGTTTAGAATCCAGCATATCTCACTGAACCGAAGAAGTGGTAGTTAGAAGGCAGTTAGAGCTGCAAGCAGTTTGGTTTGGGAAATTAGACGCGAAATGAAACTGCACATGCCTTCCAACAGGCTTGGAAAAGTGTGTTCTATATCTCTGCCAAACAAACTCCCCGGAGGTTGAGCTTTCAGAAGCTAGTTTAACTCTAAGGGAGGAAGCAGCAGAATGTGCCTCTCACATCTAGCCTGTAGGCATTCAGGTTGGCAAGTTCTATGGGGAAGCCCATTGGCGCCTTCGTTGGAAACGGGTTTGGAAATTTCAGTTTCAAAATCTCTGTGAAAAAGCGTCAGAGAAGCTTCTCCGTTTAGAATCCAGCATATCTCACTGAACCGAAGAAGTGGTAGTTAGAAGGGAGTTAGAGCTGCAAGCAGTTTGGTTTGGGAAATTAGACGCGAAATGAAACTGCAAATGCCTTCCAACAGGCTTGGAAAAGTGTGTTCTATATCTCTCCCAAACAAACTCCCCGGAGGTTGAGCTTTCAGAAGCAAGTTTAACTCTAAGGGAGGAAGCAGCAGAATGTGCCTCTCACATCTAGCCTGTAGGAATTCAGGTTGGCAAGTTCTATGGGGAAGCCCATTGCTGCCTATGGTGGAAACGGCATGGGAGATTTCAGTTTCAAAATCTCTGTGAAAAAGCGTCAGAGAAGCTTCTCCGTTTAGAATCCAGCATATCTCACTGAACCGAAGAAGTGGTAGTTAGAAGGGAGTTAGAGCTGCAAGCAGTTTGGTTTGGGAAATAAGACGCGAAATGAAACTGCAAATGCCTTCCAACAGGCTTGGAAAAGTGTGTTCTATATCTCTGCCAAACAAACTCCCCGGAGGTTGAGCTTTCAGAAGCTAGTTTAACTCTAAGGGAGGAAGCAGCAGAATGTGCCTCTCACATCTAGCCTGTAGGAATTCAGGTTGGCAAGTTCTATGGGGAAGCCCATTGCTGGCTATGGTGGAAACGGCATGGGAGATTTCAGTTTCAAAATCTCTGTGAAAAAGCGTCAGAGAAGCTTCTCCGTTTAGAATCCAGCATATCTCACTGAACCGAAGAAGTGGTAGTAAGAAGGCAGTTAGAGCTGCAAGCAGTTTGGTTTGGGAAATTAGACGCGAAATGAAACTGCAAATGCCTTCCAACAGGCTTGGAAAAGTGTGTTCTATATCTCTGCCAAACAGACTCCCTGGAGGTTGAGCTTTCAGAAGCTAGTTTAACTCTAAGGGAGGAAGCAGCAGAATGTGCCTCTCACATCTAGCCTGTAGGAATTCAGGTTGGCAAGTTCTATGGGGAAGCCCATTGCTGGCTATGGTGGAAACAGCATGGGAGATTTCAGTTTCAAAATCTCTGTGAAAAAGCGTCAGAGAAGCTTCTCCGTTTAGAATCCAGCATATCTCACTGAACCGAAGAAGTGGTAGTTATAAGGCAGTTAGAGCTGCAAGCAGTTTGGTTTGGGAACTTAGACGCGAAATGAAACTGCAAATGCCTTCCAACAGGCTGGGAAAAGTGTGTTCTATATCTCTGCCAAACAAACTCCCCGGAGGTTGAGCTTTCAGAAGCAAGTTTAACTCTAAGGGAGGAAGCAGCAGAATGTGCCTCTCACATCTAGCCTGTAGGAATTCAGGTTGGCAAGTTCTATGGGGAAGCCCATTGCTGCCTATGGTGGAAACGGCATGGGAGATTTCAGTTTCAAAATCTCTGTGAAAAAGCGTCAGAGAAGCTTCTCCGTTTAGAATCCAGCATATCTCACTGAACCGAAGAAGTGGTAGTTAGAAGGGAGTTAGAGCTGCAAGCAGTTTGGTTTGGGAACTTAGACGCGAAATGAAACTGCAAATGCCTTCCAACAGGCTTGGAAAAGTGTGTTCTATATCTCTGCCAAACAAACTCCCCGGAGGTTGAGCTTTCAGAAGCAAGTTTAACTCTAAGGGAGGAAGCAGCAGAATGTGCCTCTCACATCTAGCCTGTAGGAATTCAGGTTGGCAAGTTCTATGGGGAAGCCCATTGCTGCCTATGGTGGAAACGGCATGGGAGATTTCAGTTTCCAAATCTCTGTGAAAAAGCGTCAGAGAAGCTTCTCCGTTTAGAATCCAGCATATCTCACTGAACCGAAGAAGTGGTAGTTAGAAGGGAGTTAGAGCTGCAAGCAGTTTGGTTTGGGAAATTAGACGCGAAATGAAACTGCAAATGCCTTCCAACAGGCTTGGAAAAGTGTGTTCTATATCTCTGCCAAACAAACTCCCCGGAGGTTGAGCTTTCAGAAGCTAGTTTAACTCTAAGGGAGGAAGCAGCAGAATGTGCCTCTCACATCTAGCCTGTAGGAATTCAGGTTGGCAAGTTCTATGGGGAAGCCCATTGCTGGCTATGGTGGAAACAGCATGGGAGATTTCAGTTTCAAAATCTCTGTGAAAAAGCGTCAGAGAAGCTTCTCCGTTTAGAATCCAGCATATCTCACTGAACCGAAGAAGTGGTAGTTATAAGGCAGTTAGAGCTGCAAGCAGTTTGGTTTGGGAACTTAGACGCGAAATGAAACTGCAAATGCCTTCCAACAGGCTGGGAAAAGTGTGTTCTATATCTCTGCCAAACAAACTCCCCGGAGGTTGAGCTTTCAGAAGCAAGTTTAACTCTAAGGGAGGAAGCAGCAGAATGTGCCTCTCACATCTAGCCTGTAGGAATTCAGGTTGGCAAGTTCTATGGGGAAGCCCATTGCTGCCTATGGTGGAAACGGCATGGGAGATTTCAGTTTCAAAATCTCTGTGAAAAAGCGTCAGAGAAGCTTCTCCGTTTAGAATCCAGCATATCTCACTGAACCGAAGAAGTGGTAGTTAGAAGGGAGTTAGAGCTGCAAGCAGTTTGGTTTGGGAAATTAGACGCGAAATGAAACTGCAAATGCCTTCCAACAGGCTTGGAAAAGTGTGTTCTATATCTCTGCCAAACAAACTCCCCGGAGGTTGAGCTTTCAGAAGCAAGTTTAACTCTAAGGGAGGAAGCAGCAGAATGTGCCTCTCACATCTAGCCTGTAGGAATTCAGGTTGGCAAGTTCTATGGGGAAGCCCATTGCTGCCTATGGTGGAAACGGCATGGGAGATTTCAGTTTCAAAATCTCTGTGAAAAAGCGTCAGAGAAGCTTCTCCGTTTAGAATCCAGCATATCTCACTGAACCGAAGAAGTGGTAGTTAGAAGGGAGTTAGAGCTGCAAGCAGTTTGGTTTGGGAAATTAGACGCGAAATGAAACTGCAAATGCCTTCCAACAGGCTTGGAAAAGTGTGTTCTATATCTCTGCCAAACAAACTCCCCGGAGGTTGAGCTTTCAGAAGCAAGTTTAACTCTAAGGGAGGAAGCAGCAGAATGTGCCTCTCACATCTAGCCTGTAGGAATTCAGGTTGGCAAGTTCTATGGGGAAGCCCATTGCTGCCTATGGTGGAAACGGCATGGGAGATTTCAGTTTCAAAATCTCTGTGAAAAAGCGTCAGAGAAGCTTCTCCGTTTAGAATCCAGCATATCTCACTGAACCGAAGAAGTGGTAGTTATAAGGCAGTTAGAGCTGCAAGCAGTTTGGTTTGGGAACTTAGACGCGAAATGAAACTGCAAATGCCTTCCAACAGGCTGGGAAAAGTGTGTTCTATATCTCTGCCAAACAAACTCCCCGGAGGTTGAGCTTTCAGAAGCAAGTTTAACTCTAAGGGAGGAAGCAGCAGAATGTGCCTCTCACATCTAGCCTGTAGGAATTCAGGTTGGCAAGTTCTATGGGGAAGCCCATTGCTGCCTATGGTGGAAACGGCATGGGAGATTTCAGTTTCCAAATCTCTGTGAAAAAGCGTCAGAGAAGCTTCTCCGTTTAGAATCCAGCATATCTCACTGAACCGAAGAAGTGGTAGTTAGAAGGGAGTTAGAGCTGCAAGCAGTTTGGTTTGGGAAATTAGACGCGAAATGAAACTGCAAATGCCTTCCAACAGGCTTGGAAAAGTGTGTTCTATATCTCTGCCAAACAAACTCCCCGGAGGTTGAGCTTTCAGAAGCAAGTTTAACTCTAAGGGAGGAAGCAGCAGAATGTGCCTCTCACATCTAGCCTGTAGGAATTCAGGTTGGCAAGTTCTATGGGGAAGCCCATTGCTGCCTATGGTGGAAACGGCATGGGAGATTTCAGTTTCCAAATCTCTGTGAAAAAGCGTCAGAGAAGCTTCTCCGTTTAGAATCCAGCATATCTCACTGAACCGAAGAAGTGGTAGTTAGAAGGGAGTTAGAGCTGCAAGCAGTTTGGTTTGGGAAATTAGACGCGAAATGAAACTGCAAATGCCTTCCAACAGGCTTGGAAAAGTGTGTTCTATATCTCTGCCAAACAAACTCCCCGGAGGTTGAGCTTTCAGAAGCTAGTTTAACTCTAAGGGAGGAAGCAGCAGAATGTGCCTCTCACATCTAGCCTGTAGGAATTCAGGTTGGCAAGTTCTATGGGGAAGCCCATTGCTGGCTATGGTGGAAACAGCATGGGAGATTTCAGTTTCAAAATCTCTGTGAAAAAGCGTCAGAGAAGCTTCTCCGTTTAGAATCCAGCATATCTCACTGAACCGAAGAAGTGGTAGTTATAAGGCAGTTAGAGCTGCAAGCAGTTTGGTTTGGGAACTTAGACGCGAAATGAAACTGCAAATGCCTTCCAACAGGCTGGGAAAAGTGTGTTCTATATCTCTGCCAAACAAACTCCCCGGAGGTTGAGCTTTCAGAAGCAAGTTTAACTCTAAGGGAGGAAGCAGCAGAATGTGCCTCTCACATCTAGCCTGTAGGAATTCAGGTTGGCAAGTTCTATGGGGAAGCCCATTGCTGCCTATGGTGGAAACGGCATGGGAGATTTCAGTTTCCAAATCTCTGTGAAAAAGCGTCAGAGAAGCTTCTCCGTTTAGAATCCAGCATATCTCACTGAACCGAAGAAGTGGTAGTTAGAAGGGAGTTAGAGCTGCAAGCAGTTTGGTTTGGGAAATTAGACGCGAAATGAAACTGCAAATGCCTTCCAACAGGCTTGGAAAAGTGTGTTCTATATCTCTGCCAAACAAACTCCCCGGAGGTTGAGCTTTCAGAAGCAAGTTTAACTCTAAGGGAGGAAGCAGCAGAATGTGCCTCTCACATCTAGCCTGTAGGAATTCAGGTTGGCAAGTTCTATGGGGAAGCCCATTGCTGCCTATGGTGGAAACGGCATGGGAGATTTCAGTTTCCAAATCTCTGTGAAAAAGCGTCAGAGAAGCTTCTCCGTTTAGAATCCAGCATATCTCACTGAACCGAAGAAGTGGTAGTTAGAAGGGAGTTAGAGCTGCAAGCAGTTTGGTTTGGGAAATTAGACGCGAAATGAAACTGCAAATGCCTTCCAACAGGCTTGGAAAAGTGTGTTCTATATCTCTGCCAAACAAACTCCCCGGAGGTTGAGCTTTCAGAAGCTAGTTTAACTCTAAGGGAGGAAGCAGCAGAATGTGCCTCTCACATCTAGCCTGTAGGAATTCAGGTTGGCAAGTTCTATGGGGAAGCCCATTGCTGGCTATGGTGGAAACGGCATGGGAGATTTCAGTTTCCAAATCTCTGTGAAAAAGCGTCAGAGAAGCTTCTCCGTTTAGAATCCAGCATATCTCACTGAACCGAAGAAGTGGTAGTTAGAAGGCAGTTAGAGCTGCAAGCAGTTTGGTTTGGGAAATTAGACGCGAAATGAAACTGCAAATGCCTTCCAACAGGCTTGGAAAAGTGTGTTCTATATCTCTGCCAAACAGACTCCCTGGAGGTTGAGCTTTCAGAAGCTAGTTTAACTCTAAGGGAGGAAGCAGCAGAATGTGCCTCTCACATCTAGCCTGTAGGAATTCAGGTTGGCAAGTTCTATGGGGAAGCCCATTGCTGGCTATGGTGGAAACAGCATGGGAGATTTCAGTTTCAAAATCTCTGTGAAAAAGCGTCAGAGAAGCTTCTCCGTTTAGAATCCAGCATATCTCACTGAACCGAAGAAGTGGTAGTTATAAGGCAGTTAGAGCTGCAAGCAGTTTGGTTTGGGAACTTAGACGCGAAATGAAACTGCAAATGCCTTCCAACAGGCTGGGAAAAGTGTGTTCTATATCTCTGCCAAACAAACTCCCCGGAGGTTGAGCTTTCAGAAGCAAGTTTAACTCTAAGGGAGGAAGCAGCAGAATGTGCCTCTCACATCTAGCCTGTAGGAATTCAGGTTGGCAAGTTCTATGGGGAAGCCCATTGCTGCCTATGGTGGAAACGGCATGGGAGATTTCAGTTTCCAAATCTCTGTGAAAAAGCGTCCGAGAAGCTTCTCCGTTTAGAATCCAGCATATCTCACTGAACCGAAGAAGTGGTAGTTAGAAGGGAGTTAGAGCTGCAAGCAGTTTGGTTTGGGAAATTAGACGCGAAATGAAACTGCAAATGCCTTCCAACAGGCTTGGAAAAGTGTGTTCTATATCTCTGCCAAACAAACTCCCCGGAGGTTGAGCTTTCAGAAGCAAGTTTAACTCTAAGGGAGGAAGCAGCAGAATGTGCCTCTCACATCTAGCCTGTAGGAATTCAGGTTGGCAAGTTCTATGGGGAAGCCCATTGCTGCCTATGGTGGAAACGGCATGGGAGATTTCAGTTTCCAAATCTCTGTGAAAAAGCGTCAGAGAAGCTTCTCCGTTTAGAATCCAGCATATCTCACTGAACCGAAGAAGTGGTAGTTAGAAGGGAGTTAGAGCTGCAAGCAGTTTGGTTTGGGAAATTAGACGCGAAATGAAACTGCAAATGCCTTCCAACAGGCTTGGAAAAGTGTGTTCTATATCTCTGCCAAACAAACTCCCCGGAGGTTGAGCTTTCAGAAGCTAGTTTAACTCTAAGGGAGGAAGCAGCAGAATGTGCCTCTCACATCTAGCCTGTAGGAATTCAGGTTGGCAAGTTCTATGGGGAAGCCCATTGGCGCCTTCGTTGGAAACGGGTTTGGAAATTTCAGTTTCAAAATCTCTGTGAAAAAGCGTCAGAGAAGCTTCTCCGTTTAGAATCCAGCATATCTCACTGAACCGAAGAAGTGGTAGTTAGAAGGGAATTAGAGCTGCAAGCAGTTTGGTTTGGGAAATTAGACGCGAAATGAAACTGCAAATGCCTTCCAACAGGCTTGGAAAAGTGTGTTCTATATCTCTGCCAAACAAACTCCCCGGAGGTTGAGCTTTCAGAAGCAAGTTTAACTCTAAGGGAGGAAGCAGCAGAATGTGCCTCTCACATCTAGCCTGTAGGAATTCAGGTTGGCAAGTTCTATGGGGAAGCCCATTGCTGCCTATGGTGGAAACAGCATGGGAGATTTCAGTTTCAAAATCTCTGTGAAAAAGCGTCAGAGAAGCTTCTCCGTTTAGAATCCAGCATATCTCACTGAACCGAAGAAGTGGTAGTTAGAAGGCAGTTAGAGCTGCAAGCAGTTTGGTTTGGGAAATTAGACGCGAAATGAAACTGCAAATGCCTTCCAACAGGCTTGGAAAAGTGTGTTCTATATCTCTGCCAAACAAACTCCCCGGAGGTTGAGCTTTCAGAAGCTAGTTTAACTCTAAGGGAGGAAGCAGCAGAATGTGCCTCTCACATCTAGCCTGTAGGAATTCAGGTTGGCAAGTTCTATGGGGAAGCCCATTGTCGCCTTCGTTGGAAACGGGTTTGGAAATTTCAGTTTCAAAATCTCTGTGAAAAAGCGTCAGAGAAGCTTCTCCGTTTAGAATCCAGCTTATCTCACTGAACCGAAGAAGTGGTAGTTAGAAGGGAGTTAGAGCTGCAAGCAGTTTGGTTTGGGAAATTAGACGCGAAATGAAACTGCAAATGCCTTCCAACAGGCTTGGAAAAGTGTGTTCTATATCTCTGCCAAACAAACTCCCCGGAGGTTCAGCTTTCAGAAGCAAGTTTAACTCTAAGGGAGGAAGCAGCAGAATGTGCCTCTCACATCTAGCCTTTAGGAATTCAGGTTGGCAAGTTCTATGGGGAAGCCCATTGCTGCCTATGGTGGAAACGGCATGGGAGATTTCAGTTTCAAAATCTCTGTGAAAAAGCGTCAGAGAAGCTTCTCCGTTTAGAATCCAGCATATCTCACTGAACCGAAGAAGTGGTAGTTAGAAGGGAGTTAGAGCTGCAAGCAGTTTGGTTTGGGAAATTAGATGCGAAATGACACTGCAAAGGCCTTCCAACAGGCTTGGAAAAGTGTGTTCTATATCTATGCCAAACAGAGTCCCCGGAGGTTGAGCTTTCAGAAGCAAGCTTAACTGTTAGGGAGGAAGCAGCAGAATGTGCCTCTCACATCTAGCCTGTAGGAATTCAGGTTGGCAAGTTCTATGTGGAAGCCCATTGCTGGCTATGGTCGAAACAGCATGGGAGATTTCAGTTTCAAAATCTCTGTGAAAAAGCGTCAGAGAAGCTTCTCCGTTTAGAATCCAGCATATCTCACTGAACCGAAGAAGTGGTAGTTAGAAGGCAGTTAGAGCTGCAAGCAGTTTGGTTTGGGAAATTAGACGCGAAATGAAACTGCAAATGCCTTCCAACAGGCTTGGAAAAGTGTGTTCTATATCTCTGCCAAACAAACTCCCCGGAGGTTGAGCTTTCAGAAGCTAGTTTAACTCTAAGGGAGGAAGCAGCAGAATGTGCCTCTCACATCTAGCCTGTAGGAATTCAGGTTGGCAAGTTCTATGGGGAAGCCCATTGGCGCCTTCGTTGGAAACGGGTTTGGAAATTTCAGTTTCAAAATCTCTGTGAAAAAGCGTCAGAGAAGCTTCTCCGTTTAGAATCCAGCATATCTCACTGAACCGAAGAAGTGGTAGTTAGAAGGGAGTTAGAGCTGCAAGCAGTTTGGTTTGGGAAATTAGACGCGAAATGAAACTGCAAATGCCTTCCAACAGGCTTGGAAAAGTGTGTTCTATATCTCTGCCAAACAAACTCCCCGGAGGTTGAGCTTTCAGAAGCTAGTTTAACTCTAAGGGAGGAAGCAGCAGAATGTGCCTCTCACATCTAGCCTGTAGGAATTCAGGTTGGCAAGTTCTATGGGGAAGCCCATTGCTGCCTATGGTGGAAACGGGTTTGGAAATTTCAGTTTCAAAATCTCTGTGAAAAAGTGTCAGAGAAGCTTCTCCGTTTAGAATCCAGCATATCTCACTGAACCGAAGAAGTGGTAGTTAGAAGGGAGTTAGAGCTGCAAGCAGTTTGGTTTGGGAAATTAGACGCGAAATGAAACTGCAAATGCCTTCCAACAGGCTTGGAAAAGTGTGTTCTATATCTCTGCCAAACAAACTCCCCGGAGGTTGAGCTTTCAGAAGCAAGTTTAACTCTAAGGGAGGAAGCAGCAGAATGTGCCTCTCACACCTAGCCTGTAGGAATTCAGGTTGGCAAGTTCTATGGGGAAGCCCATTGCTGCCTATGGTGGAAACGGCATGGGAGATTTCAGTTTCAAAATCTCTGTGAAAAAGCGTCAGAGAAGCTTCTCCGTTTAGAATCCAGCATATCTCACTGAACCGAAGAAGTGGTAGTTAGAAGGGAGTTAGAGCTGCAAGCAGTTTGGTTTGGGAAATTAGACGCGAAATGAAACTGCAAATGCCTTCCAACAGGCTTGGAAAAGTGTGTTCTATATCTCTGCCAAACAAACTCCCCGGAGGTTGAGCTTTCAGAAGCTAGTTTAACTCTAAGGGAGGAAGCAGCAGAATGTGCCTCTCACATCTAGCCTGTAGGAATTCAGGTTGGCAAGTTCTATGGGGAAGCCCATTGGCGCCTTCGTTGGAAACGGGTTTGGAAATTTCAGTTTCAAAATCTCTGTGAAAAAGCGTCAGAGAAGCTTCTCCGTTTAGAATCCAGCATATCTCACTGAACCGAAGAAGTGGTAGTTAGAAGGCAGTTAGAGCTGCAAGCAGTTTGGTTTGGGAAATTAGACGCGAAATGAAACTGCAAATGCCTTCCAACAGGCTTGGAAAAGTGTGTTCTATATCTCTGCCAAACAGACTCCCTGGAGGTTGAGCTTTCAGAAGCTAGTTTAACTCTAAGGGAGGAAGCAGCAGAATGTGCCTCTCACATCTAGCCTGTAGGAATTCAGGTTGGCAAGTTCTATGGGGAAGCCCATTGCTGCCTATGGTGGAAACAGCATGGGAGATTTCAGTTTCAAAATCTCTGTGAAAAAGCGTCAGAGAAGCTTCTCCGTTTAGAATCCAGCATATCTCACTGAACCGAAGAAGTGGTAGTTAGAAGGCAGTTAGAGCTGCAAGCAGTTTGGTTTGGGAAATTAGACGCGAAATGAAACTGCACATGCCTTCCAACAGGCTTGGAAAAGTGTGTTCTATATCTCTGCCAAACAAACTCCCCGGAGGTTGAGCTTTCAGAAGCTAGTTTAACTCTAAGGGAGGAAGCAGCAGAATGTGCCTCTCACATCTAGCCTGTAGGCATTCAGGTTGGCAAGTTCTATGGGGAAGCCCATTGGCGCCTTCGTTGGAAACGGGTTTGGAAATTTCAGTTTCAAAATCTCTGTGAAAAAGCGTCAGAGAAGCTTCTCCGTTTAGAATCCAGCATATCTCACTGAACCGAAGAAGTGGTAGTTAGAAGGGAGTTAGAGCTGCAAGCAGTTTGGTTTGGGAAATTAGACGCGAAATGAAACTGCAAATGCCTTCCAACAGGCTTGGAAAATTGTGTTCTATATCTCTCCCAAACAAACTCCCCGGAGGTTGAGCTTTCAGAAGCAAGTTTAACTCTAAGGGAGGAAGCAGCAGAATGTGCCTCTCACATCTAGCCTGTAGGAATTCAGGTTGGCAAGTTCTATGGGGAAGCCCATTGCTGCCTATGGTGGAAACGGCATGGGAGATTTCAGTTTCAAAATCTCTGTGAAAAAGCGTCAGAGAAGCTTCTCCGTTTAGAATCCAGCATATCTCACTGAACCGAAGAAGTGGTAGTTAGAAGGGAGTTAGAGCTGCAAGCAGTTTGGTTTGGGAAATTAGACGCGAAATGAAACTGCAAATGCCTTCCAACAGGCTTGGAAAAGTGTGTTCTATATCTCTGCCAAACAAACTCCCCGGAGGTTGAGCTTTCACAAGCTAGTTTAACTCTAAGGGAGGAAGCAGCAGAATGTGCCTCTCACATCTAGCCTGTAGGAATTCAGGTTGGCAAGTTCTATGGTGAAGCCCATTGGCGCCTTCGTTGGAAACGGGTTTGGAAATTTCAGTTTCAAAATCTCTGTGAAAAAGCGTCAGAGAAGCTTCTCCGTTTAGAATCCAGCATATCTCACTGAACCGAAGAAGTGGTAGTTAGAAGGGAGATAGAGCTGCAAGCAGTTTGGTTTGGGAAATTAGACGCGAAATGACACTGCAAAGGCCTTCCAACAGGCTTGGAAAAGTGTGTTCTATATCTCTGACAAACAGACTCCCTGGAGGTTGAGCTTTCAGAAGCAAGCTTAAGTCTTAGGGAGGAAGCAGCAGAATGTGCCTCTCACATCTAGCCTGTAGGAATTCAGGTTGGCAAGTTCTATGGGGAAGCCCATTGCTGCCTATGGTGGAAACGGTATGGGAGATTTCAGTTTCAAAATCTCTGTGAAAAAGCGTCAGAGAAGCTTCTCCGTTTAGAATCCAGCATATCTCACTGAACCGAAGAAGTGGTAGTTAGAAGGGAGTTAGAGCTGCAAGCAGTTTGGTTTGGGAAATTACACGCGAAATGAAACTGCAAATGCCTTCCAACAGGCTTGGAAAAGTGTGTTCTATATCTCTGCCAAACAAACTCCCCGGAGGTTGAGCTTTCAGAAGCTAGTTTAACTCTAAGGGAGGAAGCAGCAGAATGTGCCTCTCACATCTAGCCTGTAGGAATTCAGGTTGGCAAGTTCTGTGGGGAAGCCCATTGCTGGCTATGGTGGAAACGGCATGGGAGATTTCAGTTTCAAAATCTCTGTGAAAAAGCGTCAGAGAAGCTTCTCCGTTTAGAATCCAGCATATCTCACTGAACCGAAGAAGTGGTAGTTAGAAGGCAGTTAGAGCTGCAAGCAGTTTGGTTTGGGAAATTAGACGCGAAATGAAACTGCAAATGCCTTCCAACAGGCTTGGAAAATTGTGTTCTATATCTCTGCCAAACAGACTCCCTGGAGGTTGAGCTTTCACAAGCTAGTTTAACTCTAAGGGAGGAAGCAGCAGAATGTGCCTCTCACATCTAGCCTGTAGGAATTCAGGTTGGCAAGTTCTATGGGGAAGCCCATTGCTGGCTATGGTGGAAACAGCATGGGAGATTTCAGTTTCAAAATCTCTGTGAAAAAGCGTCAGAGAAGCTTCTCCGTTTAGAATCCAGCATATCTCACTGAACCGAAGAAGTGGTAGTTAGAAGGCAGTTAGAGCTGCAAGCAGTTTGGTTTGGGAAATTAGACGCGAAATGAAACTGCAAATGCCTTCCAACAGGCTTGGAAAAGTGTGTTCTATATCTCTGCCAAACAAACTCCCCGGAGGTTGAGCTTTCAGAAGCTAGTTTAACTCTAAGGGAGGAAGCAGCAGAATGTGCCTCTCACATCTAGCCTGTAGGAATTCAGGTTGGCAAGTTCTATGGGGAAGCCCATTGGCGCCTTCTTTGGAAACGGGTTTGGAAATTTCAGTTTCAAAATCTCTGTGAAAAAGCGTCAGAGAAGCTTCTCCGTTTAGAATCCAGCATATCTCACTGAACCGAAGAAGTGGTAGTTAGAAGGGAGTTAGAGCTGCAAGCAGTTTGGTTTGGGAAATTAGACGTGAAATGAAACTGGAAATGCCTTCCAACAGGCTTGGAAAATTGTGTTCTATATCTCTGCCAAACAAACTCCCCGGAGGTTGAGCTTTCAGAAGCAAGTTTAACTCTAAGGGAGGAAGCAGCAGAATGTGCCTCTCACATCTAGCCTGTAGGAATTCAGGTTGGCAAGTTCTATGGGGAAGCCCATTGCTGCCTATGGTGGAAACGGCATGGGAGATTTCAGTTTCAAAATCTCTGTGAAAAAGCGTCAGAGAAGCTTCTCCGTTTAGAATCCAGCATATCTCACTGAACCGAAGAAGTGGTAGTTAGAAGGGAGTTAGAGCTGCAAGCAGTTTGGTTTGGGAAATTAGACGCGAAATGAAACTGCAAATGCCTTCCAACAGGCTTGGAAAAGTGTGTTCTATATCTCTGCCAAACAAACTCCCCGGAGGTTGAGCTTTCAGAAGCTAGTTTAACTCTAAGGGAGGAAGCAGCAGAATGTGCCTCTCACATCTAGCCTGTAGGAATTCAGGTTGGCAAGTTCTATGGGGAAGCCCATTGCTGGCTATGGTGGAAACGGCATGGGAGATTTCAGTTTCAAAATCTCTGTGAAAAAGCGTCAGAGAAGCTTCTCCGTTTAGAATCCAGCATATCTCACTGAACTGAAGAAGTGGTAGTTAGAAGGCAGTTAGAGCTGCAAGCAGTTTGGTTTGGGAAATTAGACGCGAAATGAAACTGCAAATGCCTTCCAACAGGCTTGGAAAAGTGTGTTCTATATCTCTGCCAAACAGACTCCCTGGAGGTTGAGCTTTCACAAGCTAGTTTAACTCTAAGGGAGGAAGCAGCAGAATGTGCCTCTCACACCTAGCCTGTAGGAATTCAGGTTGGCAAGTTCTATGGGGAAGCCCATTGCTGCCTATGGTGGAAACGGCATGGGAGATTTCAGTTTCAAAATCTCTGTGAAAAAGCGTCAGAGAAGCTTCTCCGTTTAGAATCCAGCATATCTCACTGAACCGAAGAAGTGGTAGTTAGAAGGGAGTTAGAGCTGCAAGCAGTTTGGTTTGGGAAATTAGACGCGAAATGAAACTGCAAATGCCTTCCAACAGGCTTGGAAAAGTGTGTTCTATATCTCTGCCAAACAAACTCCCCGGAGGTTGAGCTTTCAGAAGCTAGTTTAACTCTAAGGGAGGAAGCAGCAGAATGTGCCTCTCACATCTAGCCTGTAGGAATTCAGGTTGGCAAGTTCTATGGGGAAGCCCATTGGCGCCTTCGTTGGAAACGGGTTTGGAAATTTCAGTTTCAAAATCTCTGTGAAAAAGCGTCAGAGAAGCTTCTCCGTTTAGAATCCAGCATATCTCACTGAACCGAGGAAGTGGTAGTTAGAAGGGAATTAGAGCTGCAAGCAGTTTGGTTTGGGAAATTAGACGCGAAATGAAACTGCAAATGCCTTCCAACAGGCTTGGAAAAGTGTGTTCTATAACTCTGCCAAACAAACTCCCCGGAGGTTGAGCTTTCAGAAGCAAGTTTAACTCTAAGGGAGGAAGCAGCAGAATGTGCCTCTCACATCTAGCCTGTAGGAATTCAGGTTGGCAAGTTCTATGGGGAAGCCCATTGCTGCCTATGGTGGAAACGGCATGGGAGATTTCAGTTTCAAAATCTCTGTGAAAAAGCGTCAGAGAAGCTTCTCCGTTTAGAATCCAGCATATCTCACTGAACCGAAGAAGTGGTAGTTAGAAGGGAGTTAGAGCTGTAAGCAGTTTGGTTTGGGAAATTAGACGCGAAATGAAACTGCAAATGCCTTCCAACAGGCTTGGAAAAGTGTGTTCTATATCTCTGCTAAACAAACTCCCCGGAGGTTGAGCTTTCAGAAGCTAGTTTAACTCTAAGGGAGGAAGCAGCAGAATGTGCCTCTCACATCTAGACTGTAGGAATTCAGGTTGGCAAGTTCTATGGGGAAGCCCATTGGCGCCTTCGTTGGAAACGGGTTTGGAAATTTCAGTTTCAAAATCTCTGTGAAAAAGCGTCAGAGAAGCTTCTCCGTTTAGAATCCAGCATATCTCACTGAACCGAAGAAGTGGTAGTTAGAAGGGAGATAGAGCTGCAAGCAGTTTGGTTTGGGAAATTAGACGCGAAATGACACTGCAAAGGCCTTCCAACAGGCTTGGAAAAGTGTGTTCTATATCTCTGACAAACAGACTCCCTGGAGGTTGAGCTTTCAGAAGCAAGCTTAAGTCTTAGGGAGGAAGCAGCAGAATGTGCCTCTCACATCTAGCCTGTAGGAATTCAGGTTGGCAAGTTCTATGGGGAAGCCCATTGCTGCCTATGGTGGAAACGGCATGGGAGATTTCAGTTTCCAAATCTCTGTGAAAAAGCGTCCGAGAAGCTTCTCCGTTTAGAATCCAGCATATCTCACTGAACCGAAGAAGTGGTAGTTAGAAGGGAGTTAGAGCTGCAAGCAGTTTGGTTTGGGAAATTAGACGCGAAATGAAACTGCAAATGCCTTCCAACAGGCTTGGAAAAGTGTGTTCTATATCTCTGCCAAACAAACTCCCCGGAGGTTGAGCTTTCGGAAGCAAGTTTAACTCTAAGGGAGGAAGCAGCAGAATGTGCCTCTCACATCTAGCCTGTAGGAATTCAGGTTGGCAAGTTCTATGGGGAAGCCCATTGCTGCCTATGGTGGAAACGGCATGGGAGATTTCAGTTTCCAAATCTCTGTGAAAAAGCGTCAGAGAAGCTTCTCCGTTTAGAATCCAGCATATCTCACTGAACCGAAGAAGTGGTAGTTAGAAGGGAGTTAGAGCTGCAAGCAGTTTGGTTTGGGAAATTAGACGCGAAATGAAACTGCAAATGCCTTCCAACAGGCTTGGAAAAGTGTGTTCTATATCTCTGCCAAACAAACTCCCCGGCGGTTGAGCTTTCAGAAGCTAGTTTAACTCTAAGGGAGGAAGCAGCAGAATGTGCCTCTCACATCTAGCCTGTAGGAATTCAGGTTGGCAAGTTCTATGGGGAAGCCCATTGCTGGCTATGGTGGAAACGGCATGGGAGATTTCAGTTTCAAAATCTCTGTGAAAAAGCGTCAGAGAAGCTTCTCCGTTTAGAATCCAGCATATCTCACTGAACCGAAGAAGTGGTAGTTAGAAGGCAGTTAGAGCTGCAAGCAGTTTGGTTTGGGAAATTAGACGCGAAATGAAACTGCAAATGCCTTCCAACAGGCTTGGAAAAGTGTGTTCTATATCTCTGCCAAACAGACTCCCTGGAGGTTGAGCTTTCAGAAGCTAGTTTAACTCTAAGGGAGGAAGCAGCAGAATGTGCCTCTCACATCTAGCCTGTAGGAATTCAGGTTGGCAAGTTCTATGGGGAAGCCCATTGCTGCCTATGGTGGAAACAGCATGGGAGATTTCAGTTTCAAAATCTCTGTGAAAAAGCGTCAGAGAAGCTTCTCCGTTTAGAATCCAGCATATCTCACTGAACCGAAGAAGTGGTAGTTAGAAGGCAGTTAGAGCTGCAAGCAGTTTGGTTTGGGAAATTAGACGCGAAATGAAACTGCACATGCCTTCCAACAGGCTTGGAAAAGTGTGTTCTATATCTCTGCCAAACAAACTCCCCGGAGGTTGAGCTTTCAGAAGCTAGTTTAACTCTAAGGGAGGAAGCAGCAGAATGTGCCTCTCACATCTAGCCTGTAGGCATTCAGGTTGGCAAGTTCTATGGGGAAGCCCATTGGCGCCTTCGTTGGAAACGGGTTTGGAAATTTCAGTTTCAAAATCTCTGTGAAAAAGCGTCAGAGAAGCTTCTCCGTTTAGAATCCAGCATATCTCACTGAACCGAAGAAGTGGTAGTTAGAAGGGAGTTAGAGCTGCAAGCAGTTTGGTTTGGGAAATTAGACGCGAAATGAAACTGCAAATGCCTTCCAACAGGCTTGGAAAATTGTGTTCTATATCTCTCCCAAACAAACTCCCCGGAGGTTGAGCTTTCAGAAGCAAGTTTAACTCTAAGGGAGGAAGCAGCAGAATGTGCCTCTCACATCTAGCCTGTAGGAATTCAGGTTGGCAAGTTCTATGGGGAAGCCCATTGCTGCCTATGGTGGAAACGGCATGGGAGATTTCAGTTTCAAAATCTCTGTGAAAAAGCGTCAGAGAAGCTTCTCCGTTTAGAATCCAGCATATCTCACTGAACCGAAGAAGTGGTAGTTAGAAGGGAGTTAGAGCTGCAAGCAGTTTGGTTTGGGAAATTAGACGCGAAATGAAACTGCAAATGCCTTCCAACAGGCTTGGAAAAGTGTGTTCTATATCTCTGCCAAACAAACTCCCCGGAGGTTGAGCTTTCACAAGCTAGTTTAACTCTAAGGGAGGAAGCAGCAGAATGTGCCTCTCACATCTAGCCTGTAGGAATTCAGGTTGGCAAGTTCTATGGTGAAGCCCATTGGCGCCTTCGTTGGAAACGGGTTTGGAAATTTCAGTTTCAAAATCTCTGTGAAAAAGCGTCAGAGAAGCTTCTCCGTTTAGAATCCAGCATATCTCACTGAACCGAAGAAGTGGTAGTTAGAAGGGAGATAGAGATGCAAGCAGTTTGGTTTGGGAAATTAGACGCGAAATGACACTGCAAAGGCCTTCCAACAGGCTTGGAAAAGTGTGTTCTATATCTCTGACAAACAGACTCCCTGGAGGTTGAGCTTTCAGAAGCAAGCTTAAGTCTTAGGGAGGAAGCAGCAGAATGTGCCTCTCACATCTAGCCTGTAGGAATTCAGGTTGGCAAGTTCTATGGGGAAGCCCATTGCTGCCTATGGTGGAAACGGTATGGGAGATTTCAGTTTCAAAATCTCTGTGAAAAAGCGTCAGAGAAGCTTCTCCGTTTAGAATCCAGCATATCTCACTGAACCGAAGAAGTGGTAGTTAGAAGGGAGTTAGAGCTGCAAGCAGTTTGGTTTGGGAAATTACACGCGAAATGAAACTGCAAATGCCTTCCAACAGGCTTGGAAAAGTGTGTTCTATATCTCTGCCAAACAAACTCCCCGGAGGTTGAGCTTTCAGAAGCTAGTTTAACTCTAAGGGAGGAAGCAGCAGAATGTGCCTCTCACATCTAGCCTGTAGGAATTCAGGTTGGCAAGTTCTGTGGGGAAGCCCATTGCTGGCTATGGTGGAAACGGCATGGGAGATTTCAGTTTCAAAATCTCTGTGAAAAAGCGTCAGAGAAGCTTCTCCGTTTAGAATCCAGCATATCTCACTGAACCGAAGAAGTGGTAGTTAGAAGGCAGTTAGAGCTGCAAGCAGTTTGGTTTGGGAAATTAGACGCGAAATGAAACTGCAAATGCCTTCCAACAGGCTTGGAAAATTGTGTTCTATATCTCTGCCAAACAGACTCCCTGGAGGTTGAGCTTTCACAAGCTAGTTTAACTCTAAGGGAGGAAGCAGCAGAATGTGCCTCTCACATCTAGCCTGTAGGAATTCAGGTTGGCAAGTTCTATGGGGAAGCCCATTGCTGGCTATGGTGGAAACAGCATGGGAGATTTCAGTTTCAAAATCTCTGTGAAAAAGCGTCAGAGAAGCTTCTCCGTTTAGAATCCAGCATATCTCACTGAACCGAAGAAGTGGTAGTTAGAAGGCAGTTAGAGCTGCAAGCAGTTTGGTTTGGGAAATTAGACGCGAAATGAAACTGCAAATGCCTTCCAACAGGCTTGGAAAAGTGTGTTCTATATCTCTGCCAAACAAACTCCCCGGAGGTTGAGCTTTCAGAAGCTAGTTTAACTCTAAGGGAGGAAGCAGCAGAATGTGCCTCTCACATCTAGCCTGTAGGAATTCAGGTTGGCAAGTTCTATGGGGAAGCCCATTGGCGCCTTCTTTGGAAACGGGTTTGGAAATTTCAGTTTCAAAATCTCTGTGAAAAAGCGTCAGAGAAGCTTCTCCGTTTAGAATCCAGCATATCTCACTGAACCGAAGAAGTGGTAGTTAGAAGGGAGTTAGAGCTGCAAGCAGTTTGGTTTGGGAAATTAGACGTGAAATGAAACTGGAAATGCCTTCCAACAGGCTTGGAAAATTGTGTTCTATATCTCTGCCAAACAAACTCCCCGGAGGTTGAGCTTTCAGAAGCAAGTTTAACTCTAAGGGAGGAAGCAGCAGAATGTGCCTCTCACATCTAGCCTGTAGGAATTCAGGTTGGCAAGTTCTATGGGGAAGCCCATTGCTGCCTATGGTGGAAACGGCATGGGAGATTTCAGTTTCAAAATCTCTGTGAAAAAGCGTCAGAGAAGCTTCTCCGTTTAGAATCCAGCATATCTCACTGAACCGAAGAAGTGGTAGTTAGAAGGGAGTTAGAGCTGCAAGCAGTTTGGTTTGGGAAATTAGACGCGAAATGAAACTGCAAATGCCTTCCAACAGGCTTGGAAAAGTGTGTTCTATATCTCTGCCAAACAAACTCCGCGGAGGTTGAGCTTTCAGAAGCTAGTTTAACTCTAAGGGAGGAAGCAGCAGAATGTGCCTCTCACATCTAGCCTGTAGGAATTCAGGTTGGCAAGTTCTATGGGGAAGCCCATTGGCGCCTTCGTTGGAAACGGGTTTGGAAATTTCAGTTTCAAAATCTCTGTGAAAAAGCGTCAGAGAAGCTTCTCCGTTTAGAATCCAGCATATCTCACTGAACCGAAGAAGTGGTAGTTAGAAGGGAATTAGAGCTGCAAGCAGTTTGGTTTGGGAAATTAGACGCGAAATGAAACTGCAAATGCCTTCCAACAGGCTTGGAAAAGTGTGTTCTATATCTCTGCCAAACAAACTCCCCGGAGGTTGAGCTTTCAGAAGCAAGTTTAACTCTAAGGGAGGAAGCAGCAGAATGTGCCTCTCACATCTAGCCTGTAGGAATTCAGGTTGGCAAGTTCTATGGGGAAGCCCATTGCTGCCTATGGTGGAAACGGCATGGGAGATTTCAGTTTCAAAATCTCTGTGAAAAAGCGTCAGAGAAGCTTCTCCGTTTAGAATCCAGCATATCTCACTGAACCGAAGAAGTGGTAGTTAGAAGGGAATTAGAGCTGCAAGCAGTTTGGTTTGGGAAATTAGACGCGAAATGAAACTGCAAATGCCTTCCAACAGGCTTGGAAAAGTGTGTTCTATATCTCTGCCAAACAGACTCCCTGGAGGTTGAGCTTTCACAAGCTAGTTTAACTCTAAGGGAGGAAGCAGCAGAATGTGCCTCTCACATCTAGCCTGTAGGAATTCAGGTTGGCAAGTTCTATGGGGAAGCCCATTGCTGGCTATGGTGGAAACAGCATGGGAGATTTCAGTTTCAAAATCTCTGTGAAAAAGCGTCAGAGAAGCTTCTCCGTTTAGAATCCAGCATATCTCACTGAACCGAAGAAGTGGTAGTTAGAAGGGAGTTAGAGCTGCAAGCAGTTTGGTTTGGGAAATTAGACACGAAATGAAACTGCAAATGCCTTCCAACAGGCTTGGAAAAGTGTGTTCTATATCTCTGCCAAATAAACTCCCCGGAGGTTGAGCTTTCAGAAGCTAGTTTAACTCTAAGGGAGGAAGCAGCAGAATGTGCCTCTCAGATCTAGCCTGTAGGAATTCAGGTTGGCAAGTTCTATGGGGAAGCCCATTGGCGCCTTCGTTGGAAACGGGTTTGGAAATTTCAGTTTCAAAATCTCTGTGAAAAAGCGTCAGAGAAGCTTTTCCGTTTAGAATCCAGCATATCTCACTGAACCGAAGAAGTGGTAGTTAGAAGGGAGTTAGAGCTACAAGCAGTTTGGTTTGGGAAATTAGACGCGAAATGAAACTGCAAATGCCTTCCAACAGGCTTGGAAAAGTGTGTTCTATATCTCTGCCAAACAAACTCCCCGGAGGTTGAGCTTTCAGAAGCAAGTTTAACTCTAAGGGAGGAAGCAGCAGAATGTGCCTCTCACATCTAGCCTGTAGGAATTCAGGTTGGCAAGTTCTATGGGGAAGCCCATTGCTGCCTATGGTGGAAACGGCATGGGAGATTTCAGTTTCAAAATCTCTGTGAAAAAGCGTCAGAGAAGCTTCTCCGTTTAGAATCCAGCATATCTCACTGAACCGAAGAAGTGGTAGTTAGAAGGGAGTTAGAGCTGCAAGCAGTTTGGTTTGGGAAATTAGACGCGAAATGAAACTGCAAATGCCTTCCAACAGGCTTGGAAAAGTGTGTTCTATATCTCTGCCAAACAAACTCCCCGGCGGTTGAGCTTTCAGAAGCTAGTTTAACTCTAAGGGAGGAAGCAGCAGAATGTGCCTCTCACATCTAGCCTGTAGGAATTCAGGTTGGCAAGTTCTATGGGGAAGCCCATTGCTGGCTATGGTGGAAACGGCATGGGAGATTTCAGTTTCAAAATCTCTGTGAAAAAGCGTCAGAGAAGCTTCTCCGTTTAGAATCCAGCATATCTCACTGAACCGAAGAAGTGGTAGTTAGAAGGCAGTTAGAGCTGCAAGCAGTTTGGTTTGGGAAATTAGACGCGAAATGAAACTGCAAATGCCTTCCAACAGGCTTGGAAAAGTGTGTTCTATATCTCTGCCAAACAGACTCCCTGGAGGTTGAGCTTTCAGAAGCTAGTTTAACTCTAAGGGAGGAAGCAGCAGAATGTGCCTCTCACATCTAGCCTGTAGGAATTCAGGTTGGCAAGTTCTATGGGGAAGCCCATTGCTGCCTATGGTGGAAACAGCATGGGAGATTTCAGTTTCAAAATCTCTGTGAAAAAGCGTCAGAGAAGCTTCTCCGTTTAGAATCCAGCATATCTCACTGAACCGAAGAAGTGGTAGTTAGAAGGCAGTTAGAGCTGCAAGCAGTTTGGTTTGGGAAATTAGACGCGAAATGAAACTGCACATGCCTTCCAACAGGCTTGGAAAAGTGTGTTCTATATCTCTGCCAAACAAACTCCCCGGAGGTTGAGCTTTCAGAAGCTAGTTTAACTCTAAGGGAGGAAGCAGCAGAATGTGCCTCTCACATCTAGCCTGTAGGAATTCAGGTTGGCAAGTTCTATGGGGAAGCCCATTGGCGCCTTCGTTGGAAACGGGTTTGGAAATTTCAGTTTCAAAATCTCTGTGAAAAAGCGTCAGAGAAGCTTCTCCGTTTAGAATCCAGCATATCTCACTGAACCGAAGAAGTGGTAGTTAGAAGGGAGTTAGAGCTGCAAGCAGTTTGGTTTGGGAAATTAGACGCGAAATGAAACTGCAAATGCCTTCCAACAGGCTTGGAAAAGTGTGTTCTATATCTCTGCCAAACAAACTCCCCGGAGGTTGAGCTTTCAGAAGCAAGTTTAACTCTAAGGGAGGAAGCCGCAGAATGTGCCTCTCACATCTAGCCTGTAGGAATTCAGGTTGGCAAGTTCTATGGGGAAGCCCATTGCTGCCTATGGTGGAAACGGCATGGGAGATTTCAGTTTCAAAATCTCTGTGAAAAAGCGTCAGAGAAGCTTCTCCATTTAGAATCCAGCATATCTCACTGAACCGAAGAAGTGGTAGTTAGAAGGGAGTTAGAGCTGCAAGCAGTTTGGTTTGGGAAATTAGACGCGAAATGAAACTGCAAATGCCTTCCAACAGGCTTGGAAAAGTGTGTTCTATATCTCTGCCAAACAAACTCCCCGGAGGTTGAGCTTTCAGAAGCTAGTTTAACTCTAAGGGAGGAAGCAGCAGAATGTGCCTCTCACATCTAGCCTGTAGGAATTCAGGTTGGCAAGTTCTATGGGGAAGCCCATTGCTGCCTATGGTGGAAACAGCATGGGAGATTTCAGTTTCAAAATCTCTGTGAAAAAGCGTCAGAGAAGCTTCTCCGTTTAGAATCCAGCATATCTCACTGAACCGAAGAAGTGGTAGTTAGAAGGCAGTTAGAGCTGCAAGCAGTTTGGTTTGGGAAATTAGACGCGAAATGAAACTGCACATGCCTTCCAACAGGCTTGGAAAAGTGTGTTCTATATCTCTGCCAAACAAACTCCCCGGAGGTTGAGCTTTCAGAAGCTAGTTTAACTCTAAGGGAGGAAGCAGCAGAATGTGCCTCTCACATCTAGCCTGTAGGAATTCAGGTTGGCAAGTTCTATGGGGAAGCCCATTGGCGCCTTCGTTGGAAACGGGTTTGGAAATTTCAGTTTCAAAATCTCTGTGAAAAAGCGTCAGAGAAGCTTCTCCGTTTAGAATCCAGCATATCTCACTGAACCGAAGAAGTGGTAGTTAGAAGGGAGTTAGAGCTGCAAGCAGTTTGGTTTGGGAAATTAGACGCGAAATGAAACTGCAAATGCCTTCCAACAGGCTTGGAAAAGTGTGTTCTATATCTCTGCCAAACAAACTCCCCGGAGGTTGAGCTTTCAGAAGCAAGTTTAACTCTAAGGGAGGAAGCCGCAGAATGTGCCTCTCACATCTAGCCTGTAGGAATTCAGGTTGGCAAGTTCTATGGGGAAGCCCATTGCTGCCTATGGTGGAAACGGCATGGGAGATTTCAGTTTCAAAATCTCTGTGAAAAAGCGTCAGAGAAGCTTCTCCATTTAGAATCCAGCATATCTCACTGAACCGAAGAAGTGGTAGTTAGAAGGGAGTTAGAGCTGCAAGCAGTTTGGTTTGGGAAATTAGACGCGAAATGAAACTGCAAATGCCTTCCAACAGGCTTGGAAAAGTGTGTTCTATATCTCTGCCAAACAAACTCCCCGGAGGTTGAGCTTTCAGAAGCTAGTTTAACTCTAAGGGAGGAAGCAGCAGAATGTGCCTCTCACATCTAGCCTGTAGGAATTCAGGTTGGCAAGTTCTATGGGGAAGCCCATTGCTGGCTATGGTGGAAACGGCATGGGAGATTTCAGTTTCAAAATCTCTGTGAAAAAGCGTCAGAGAAGCTTCTCCGTTTAGAATCCAGCATATCTCACTGAACTGAAGAAGTGGTAGTTAGAAGGCAGTTAGAGCTGCAAGCAGTTTGGTTTGGGAAATTAGACGCGAAATGAAACTGCAAATGCCTTCCAACAGGCTTGGAAAAGTGTGTTCTATATCTCTGCCAAACAGACTCCCTGGAGGTTGAGCTTTCACAAGCTAGTTTAACTCTAAGGGAGGAAGCAGCAGAATGTGCCTCTCACATCTAGCCTGTAGGAATTCAGGTTGGCAAGTTCTATGGGGAAGCCCATTGGCGCCTTCGTTGGAAACGGGTTTGGAAATTTCAGTTTCAAAATCTCTGTGAAAAAGCGTCAGAGAAGCTTCTCCGTTTAGAATCCAGCATATCTCACTGAACCGAAGAAGTGGTAGTTAGAAGGGAATTAGAGCTGCAAGCAGTTTGGTTTGGGAAATTAGACGCGAAATGAAACTGCAAATGCCTTCCAACAGGCTTGGAAAAGTGTGTTCTATATCTCTGCCAAACAAACTCCCCGGAGGTTGAGCTTTCAGAAGCAAGTTTAACTCTAAGGGAGGAAGCAGCAGAATGTGCCTCTCACATCTAGCCTGTAGGAATTCAGGTTGGCAAGTTCTATGGGGAAGCCCATTGCTGCCTATGGTGGAAACGGCATGGGAGATTTCAGTTTCAAAATCTCTGTGAAAAAGCGTCAGAGAAGCTTCTCCGTTTAGAATCCAGCATATCTCACTGAACCGAAGAAGTGGTAGTTAGAAGGGAGTTAGAGCTGCAAGCAGTTTGGTTTGGGAAATTAGACGCGAAATGAAACTGCAAATGCCTTCCAACAGGCTTGGAAAAGTGTGTTCTATATCTCTGCCAAACAGACTCCCTGGAGGTTGAGCTTTCACAAGCTAGTTTAACTCTAAGGGAGGAAGCAGCAGAATGTGCCTCTCACATCTAGCCTGTAGGAATTGAGGTTGGCAAGTTCTATGGGGAAGCCCATTGCTGGCTATGGTGGAAACAGCATGGGAGATTTCAGTTTCAAAATCTCTGTGAAAAAGCGTCAGAGAAGCTTCTCCGTTTAGAATCCAGCATATCTCACTGAACCGAAGAAGTGGTAGTTAGAAGGGAGTTAGAGCTGCAAGCAGTTTGGTTTGGGAAATTAGACACGAAATGAAACTGCAAATGCCTTCCAACAGGCTTGGAAAAGTGTGTTCTATATCTCTGCCAAATAAACTCCCCGGAGGTTGAGCTTTCAGAAGCTAGTTTAACTCTAAGGGAGGAAGCAGCAGAATGTGCCTCTCACATCTAGCCTGTAGGAATTCAGGTTGGCAAGTTCTATGGGGAAGCCCATTGGCGCCTTCGTTGGAAACGGGTTTGGAAATTTCAGTTTCAAAATCTCTGTGAAAAAGCGTCAGAGAAGCTTCTCCGTTTAGAATCCAGCATATCTCACTGAACCGAAGAAGTGGTAGTTAGAAGGGAGTTAGAGCTACAAGCAGTTTGGTTTGGGAAATTAGACGCGAAATGAAACTGCAAATGCCTTCCAACAGGCTTGGAAAAGTGTGTTCTATATCTCTGCCAAACAAACTCCCCGGAGGTTGAGCTTTCAGAAGCAAGTTTAACTCTAAGGGAGGAAGCAGCAGAATGTGCCTCTCACATCTAGCCTGTAGGAATTCAGGTTGGCAAGTTCTATGGGGAAGCCCATTGCTGGCTATGGTGGAAACGGCATGGGAGATTTCAGTTTCAAAATCTCTGTGAAAAAGCGTCAGAGAAGCTTCTCCGTTTAGAATCCAGCATATCTCACTGAACCGAAGAAGTGGTAGTTAGAAGGCAGTTAGAGCTGCAAGCAGTTTGGTTTGGGAAATTAGACGCGAAATGAAACTGCAAATGCCTTCCAACAGGCTTGGAAAAGTGTGTTCTATATCTCTGCCAAACAGACTCCCTGGAGGTTGAGCTTTCAGAAGCTAGTTTAACTCTAAGGGAGGAAGCAGCAGAATGTGCCTCTCACATCTAGCCTGTAGGAATTCAGGTTGGCAAGTTCTATGGGGAAGCCCATTGCTGCCTATGGTGCAAACAGCATGGGAGATTTCAGTTTCAAAATCTCTGTGAAAAAGCGTCAGAGAAGCTTCTCCGTTTAGAATCCAGCATATCTCACTGAACCGAAGAAGTGGTAGTTAGAAGGCAGTTAGAGCTGCAAGCAGTTTGGTTTGGGAAATTAGACGCGAAATGAAACTGCACATGCCTTCCAACAGGCTTGGAAAAGTGTGTTCTATATCTCTGCCAAACAAACTCCCCGGAGGTTGAGCTTTCAGAAGCTAGTTTAACTCTAAGGGAGGAAGCAGCAGAATGTGCCTCTCACATCTAGCCTGTAGGAATTCAGGTTGGCAAGTTCTATGGGGAAGCCCATTGGCGCCTTCGTTGGAAACGGGTTTGGAAATTTCAGTTTCAAAATCTCTGTGAAAAAGCGTCAGAGAAGCTTCTCCGTTTAGAATCCAGCATATCTCACTGAACCGAAGAAGTGGTAGTTAGAAGGGAGTTAGAGCTGCAAGCAGTTTGGTTTGGGAAATTAGACGCGAAATGAAACTGCAAATGCCTTCCAACAGGCTTGGAAAAGTGTGTTCTATATCTCTGCCAAACAAACTCCCCGGAGGTTGAGCTTTCAGAAGCAAGTTTAACTCTAAGGGAGGAAGCCGCAGAATGTGCCTCTCACATCTAGCCTGTAGGAATTCAGGTTGGCAAGTTCTATGGGGAAGCCCATTGCTGCCTATGGTGGAAACGGCATGGGAGATTTCAGTTTCAAAATCTCTGTGAAAAAGCGTCAGAGAAGCTTCTCCGTTTAGAATCCAGCATATCTCACTGAACCGAAGAAGTGGTAGTTAGAAGGGAGTTAGAGCTGCAAGCAGTTTGGTTTGGGAAATAAGACGCGAAATGAAACTGCAAATGCCTTCCAACAGGCTTGGAAAAGTGTGTTCTATATCTCTGCCAAACAAACTCCCCGGAGGTTGAGCTTTCAGAAGCTAGTTTAACTCTAAGGGAGGAAGCAGCAGAATGTGCCTCTCACATCTAGCCTGTAGGAATTCAGGTTGGCAAGTTCTATGGGGAAGCCCATTGCTGGCTATGGTGGAAACGGCATGGGAGATTTCAGTTTCAAAATCTCTGTGAAAAAGCGTCAGAGAAGCTTCTCCGTTTAGAATCCAGCATATCTCACTGAACCGAAGAAGTGGTAGTTAGAAGGCAGTTAGAGCTGCAAGCAGTTTGGTTTGGGAAATTAGACGCGAAATGAAACTGCAAATGCCTTCCAACAGGCTTGGAAAAGTGTGTTCTATATCTCTGCCAAACAGACTCCCTGGAGGTTGAGCTTTCAGAAGCTAGTTTAACTCTAAGGGAGGAAGCAGCAGAATGTGCCTCTCACATCTAGCCTGTAGGAATTCAGGTTGGCAAGTTCTATGGGGAAGCCCATTGCTGGCTATGGTGGAAACAGCATGGGAGATTTCAGTTTCAAAATCTCTGTGAAAAAGCGTCAGAGAAGCTTCTCCGTTTAGAATCCAGCATATCTCACTGAACCGAAGAAGTGGTAGTTATAAGGCAGTTAGAGCTGCAAGCAGTTTGGTTTGGGAAATTAGACGCGAAATGAAACTGCAAATGCCTTCCAACAGGCTGGGAAAAGTGTGTTCTATATCTCTGCCAAACAAACTCCCCGGAGGTTGAGCTTTCAGAAGCAAGTTTAACTCTAAGGGAGGAAGCCGCAGAATGTGCCTCTCACATCTAGCCTGTAGGAATTCAGGTTGGCAAGTTCTATGGGGAAGCCCATTGCTGCCTATGGTGGAAACGGCAAGGGAGATTTCAGTTTCCAAATCTCTGTGAAAAAGCGTCAGAGAAGCTTCTCCGTTTAGAATCCAGCATATCTCACTGAACCGAAGAAGTGGTAGTTAGAAGGGAGTTAGAGCTGCAAGCAGTTTGGTTTGGGAAATTAGACGCGAAATGAAACTGCAAATGCCTTCCAACAGGCTTGGAAAAGTGTGTTCTATATCTCTGCCAAACAAACTCCCCGGAGGTTGAGCTTTCAGAAGCAAGTTTAACTCTAAGGGAGGAAGCAGCAGAATGTGCCTCTCACATCTAGCCTGTAGGAATTCAGGTTGGCAAGTTCTATGGGGAAGCCCATTGCTGCCTATGGTGGAAACGGCATGGGAGATTTCAGTTTCCAAATCTCTGTGAAAAAGCGTCAGAGAAGCTTCTCCGTTTAGAATCCAGCATATCTCACTGAACCGAAGAAGTGGTAGTTAGAAGGGAGTTAGAGCTGCAAGCAGTTTGGTTTGGGAAATTAGACGCGAAATGAAACTGCAAATGCCTTCCAACAGGCTTGGAAAAGTGTGTTCTATATCTCTGCCAAACAAACTGCCCGGAGGTTGAGCTTTCAGAAGCTAGTTTAACTCTAAGGGAGGAAGCAGCAGAATGTGCCTCTCACATCTAGCCTGTAGGAATTCAGGTTGGCAAGTTCTATGGGGAAGCCCATTGCTGGCTATGGTGGAAACGGCATGGGAGATTTCAGTTTCAAAATCTCTGTGAAAAAGCGTCAGAGAAGCTTCTCCGTTTAGAATCCAGCATATCTCACTGAACCGAAGAAGTGGTAGTTAGAAGGCAGTTAGAGCTGCAAGCAGTTTGGTTTGGGAAATTAGACGCGAAATGAAACTGCAAATGCCTTCCAACAGGCTTGGAAAAGTGTGTTCTATATCTCTGCCAAACAGACTCCCTGGAGGTTGAGCTTTCAGAAGCTAGTTTAACTCTAAGGGAGGAAGCAGCAGAATGTGCCTCTCACATCTAGCCTGTAGGAATTCAGGTTGGCAAGTTCTATGGGGAAGCCCATTGCTGGCTATGGTGGAAACAGCATGGGAGATTTCAGTTTCAAAATCTCTGTGAAAAAGCGTCAGAGAAGCTTCTCCGTTTAGAATCCAGCATATCTCACTGAACCGAAGAAGTGGTAGTTAGAAGGGAATTAGAGCTGCAAGCAGTTTGGTTTGGGAAATTAGACGCGAAATGAAACTGCAAATGCCTTCCAACAGGCTTGGAAAAGTGTGTTCTATATCTCTGCCAAATAAACTCCCCGGAGGTTGAGCTTTCAGAAGCAAGTTTAACTCTAAGGGAGGAAGCAGCAGAATGTGCCTCTCACATCTAGCCTGTAGGAATTCAGGTTGGCAAGTTCTATGGGGAAGCCCATTGCTGCCTATGGTGGAAACGGCATGGGAGATTTCAGTTTCAAAATCTCTGTGAAAAAGCGTCAGAGAAGCTTCTCCGTTTAGAATCCAGCATATCTCACTGAACCGAAGAAGTGGTAGTTAGAAGGGAGTTAGAGCTGCAAGCAGTTTGGTTTGGGAAATTAGACGCGAAATGAAACTGCAAATGCCTTCCAACAGGCTTGGAAAAGTGTGTTCTATATCTCTGCCAAACAAACTCCCCGGAGGTTGAGCTTTCAGAAGCTAGTTTAACTCTAAGGGAGGAAGCAGCAGAATGTGCCTCTCATATCTAGCCTGTAGGAATTCAGGTTGGCAAGTTCTATGGGGAAGCCCATTGCTGGCTATGGTGGAAACGGCATGGGAGATTTCAGTTTCAAAATCTCTGTGAAAAAGCGTCAGAGAAGCTTCTCCGTTTAGAATCCAGCATATCTCACTGAACCGAAGAAGTGGTAGTTAGAAGGCAGTTAGAGCTGCAAGCAGTTTGGTTTGGGAAATTAGACGCGAAATGAAACTGCAAATGCCTTCCAACAGGCTTGGAAAAGTGTGTTCTATATCTCTGCCAAACAAACTCCCCGGAGGTTGAGCTTTCAGAAGCTAGTTTAACTCTAAGGGAGGAAGCAGCAGAATGTGCCTCTCACATCTAGCCTGTAGGAATTCAGGTTGGCAAGTTCTATGGGGAAGCCCATTGGCGCCTTCGTTGGAAACGGGTTTGGAAATTTCAGTTTCAAAATCTCTGTGAAAAAGCGTCAGAGAAGCTTCTCCGTTTAGAATCCAGCATATCTCACTGAACCGAAGAAGTGGTAGTTAGAAGGGAATTAGAGCTGCAAGCAGTTTGGTTTGGGAAATTAGACGCGAAATGAAACTGCAAATGCCTTCCAACAGGCTTGGAAAAGTGTGTTCTATATCTCTGCCAAACAAACTCCCCGGAGGTTGAGCTTTCAGAAGCAAGTTTAACTCTAAGGGAGGAAGCAGCAGAATGTGCCTCTCACATCTAGCCTGTAGGAATTCAGGTTGGCAAGTTCTATGGGGAAGCCCATTGCTGCCTATGGTGGAAACGGCATGGGAGATTTCAGTTTCAAAATCTCTGTGAAAAAGCGTCAGAGAAGCTTCTCCGTTTAGAATCCAGCATATCTCACTGAACCGAAGAAGTGGTAGTTAGAAGGGAATTAGAGCTGCAAGCAGTTTGGTTTGGGAAATTAGACGCGAAATGAAACTGCAAATGCCTTCCAACAGGCTTGGAAAAGTGTGTTCTATATCTCTGCCAAACAAACTCCCCGGAGGTTGAGCTTTCAGAAGCAAGTTTAACTCTAAGGGAGGAAGCAGCAGAATGTGCCTCTCACATCTAGCCTGTAGGAATTCAGGTTGGCAAGTTCTATGGGGAAGCCCATTGCTGCCTATGGTGGAAACGGCATGGGAGATTTCAGTTTCAAAATCTCTGTGAAAAAGCGTCAGAGAAGCTTCTCCGTTTAGAATCCAGCATATCTCACTGAACCGAAGAAGTGGTAGTTAGAAGGGAGTTAGAGCTGCAAGCAGTTTGGTTTGGGAAATTAGACGCGAAATGAAACTGCAAATGCCTTCCAACAGGCTTGGAAAAGTGTGTTCTATATCTCTGCCAAACAAACTCCCCGGAGGTTGAGCTTTCAGAAGCTAGTTTAACTCTAAGGGAGGAAGCAGCAGAATGTGCCTCTCACATCTAGCCTGTAGGAATTCAGGTTGGCAAGTTCTATGGGGAAGCCCATTGGCGCCTTCGTTGGAAACGGGTTTGGAAATTTCAGTTTCAAAATCTCTGTGAAAAAGCGTCAGAGAAGCTTCTCCGTTTAGAATCCAGCATATCTCATTGAACCGAAGAAGTGGTAGTTAGAAGGCAGTTAGAGCTGCAAGCAGTTTGGTTTGGGAAATTAGACGCGAAATGAAACTGCAAATGCCTTCCAACAGGCTTGGAAAAGTGTGTTCTATATCTCTGCCAAACAGACTCCCTGGAGGTTGAGCTTTCACAAGCTAGTTTAACTCTAAGGGCGGAAGCAGCAGAATGTGCCTCTCACATCTAGCCTGTAGGAATTCAGGTTGGCAAGTTCTATGGGGAAGCCAATTGCTGGCTATGGTGGAAACAGCATGGGAGATTTCAGTTTCAAAATCTCTGTGAAAAAGCGTCAGAGAAGCTTCTCCGTTTAGAATCCAGCATATCTCACTGAACCGAAGAAGTGGTAGTTAGAAGGGAGTTAGAGCTGCAAGCAGTTTGGTTTGGGAAATTAGACGCGAAATGAAACTGCAAATGCCTTCCAACAGGCTTGGAAAAGTGTGTTCTATATCTCTGCCAAACAAACTCCCCGGAGGTTGAGCTTTCAGAAGCTAGTTTAACTCTAAGGGAGGAAGCAGCAGAATGTGCCTCTCACATCTAGCCTGTAGGAATTCAGGTTGGCAAGTTCTATGGGGAAGCCCATTGGCGCCTTCGTTGGAAACGGGTTTGGAAATTTCAGTTTCAAAATCTCTGTGAAAAAGCGTCAGAGAAGCTTCTCCGTTTAGAATCCAGCATATCTCATTGAACCGAAGAAGTGGTAGTTAGAAGGCAGTTAGAGCTGCAAGCAGTTTGGTTTGGGAAATTAGACGCGAAATGAAACTGCAAATGCCTTCCAACAGGCTTGGAAAAGTGTGTTCTATATCTCTGCCAAACAGACTCCCTGGAGGTTGAGCTTTCACAAGCTAGTTTAACTCTAAGGGCGGAAGCAGCAGAATGTGCCTCTCACATCTAGCCTGTAGGAATTCAGGTTGGCAAGTTCTATGGGGAAGCCAATTGCTGGCTATGGTGGAAACAGCATGGGAGATTTCAGTTTCAAAATCTCTGTGAAAAAGCGTCAGAGAAGCTTCTCCGTTTAGAATCCAGCATATCTCACTGAACCGAAGAAGTGGTAGTTAGAAGGGAGTTAGAGCTGCAAGCAGTTTGGTTTGGGAAATTAGACACGAAATGAAACTGCAAATGCCTTCCAACAGGCTTGGAAAAGTGTGTTCTATATCTCTGCCAAATAAACTCCCCGGAGGTTGAGCTTTCAGAAGCTAGTTTAACTCTAAGGGAGGAAGCAGCAGAATGTGCCTCTCACATCTAGCCTGTAGGAATTCAGGTTGGCAAGTTCTATGGGGAAGCCCATTGGCGCCTTCGTTGGAAACGGGTTTGGAAATTTCAGTTTCAAAATCTCTGTGAAAAAGCGTCAGAGAAGCTTCTCCGTTTAGAATCCAGCATATCTCACTGAACCGAAGAAGTGGTAGTTAGAAGGGAGTTAGAGCTACAAGCAGTTTGGTTTGGGAAATTAGACGCGAAATGAAACTGCAAATGCCTTCCAACAGGCTTGGAAAAGTGTGTTCTATATCTCTGCCAAACAAACTCCCCGGAGGTTGAGCTTTCAGAAGCAAGTTTAACTCTAAGGGAGGAAGCAGCAGAATGTGCCTCTCACATCTAGCCTGTAGGAATTCAGGTTGGCAAGTTCTATGGGGAAGCCCATTGCTGCCTATGGTGGAAACGGCATGGGAGATTTCAGTTTCAAAATCTCTGTGAAAAAGCGTCAGAGAAGCTTCTCCGTTTAGAATCCAGCATATCTCACTGAACCGAAGAAGTGGTAGTTAGAAGGGAGTTAGAGCTGCAAGCAGTTTGGTTTGGGAAATTAGACGCGAAATGAAACTGCAAATGCCTTCCAACAGGCTTGGAAAAGTGTGTTCTATATCTCTGCCAAACAAACTCCCCGGAGGTTGAGCTTTCAGAAGCTAGTTTAACTCTAAGGGAGGAAGCAGCAGAATGTGCCTCTCACATCTAGCCTGTAGGAATTCAGGTTGGCAAGTTCTATGGGGAAGCCCATTGCTGGCTATGGTGGAAACGGCATGGGAGATTTCAGTTTCAAAATCTCTGTGAAAAAGCGTCAGAGAAGCTTCTCCGTTTAGAATCCAGCATATCTCACTGAACCGAAGAAGTGGTAGTTAGAAGGCAGTTAGAGCTGCAAGCAGTTTGGTTTGGGAAATTAGACGCGAAATGAAACTGCACATGCCTTCCAACAGGCTTGGAAAAGTGTGTTCTATATCTCTGCCAAACAAACTCCCCGGAGGTTGAGCTTTCAGAAGCTAGTTTAACTCTAAGGGAGGAAGCAGCAGAATGTGCCTCTCACATCTAGCCTGTAGGAATTCAGGTTGGCAAGTTCTATGGGGAAGCCCATTGCTGCCTATGGTGGAAACGGCATGGGAGATTTCAGTTTCAAAATCTCTGTGAAAAAGCGTCAGAGAAGCTTCTCCGTTTAGAATCCAGCATATCTCACTGAACCGAAGAAGTGGTAGTTAGAAGGGAGTTAGAGCTGCAAGCAGTTTGGTTTGGGAAATTAGACGCGAAATGAAACTGCAAATGCCTTCCAACAGGCTTGGAAAAGTGTGTTCTATATCTCTCCCAAACAAACTCCCCGGAGGTTGAGCTTTCAGAAGCAAGTTTAACTCTAAGGGAGGAAGCAGCAGAATGTGCCTCTCACATCTAGCCTGTAGGAATTCAGGTTGGCAAGTTCTATGGGGAAGCCCATTGCTGCCTATGGTGGAAACGGCATGGGAGATTTCAGTTTCAAAATCTCTGTGAAAAAGCGTCAGAGAAGCTTCTCCGTTTAGAATCCAGCATATCTCACTGAACCGAAGAAGTGGTAGTTAGAAGGGAGTTAGAGCTGCAAGCAGTTTGGTTTGGGAAATAAGACGCGAAATGAAACTGCACATGCCTTCCAACAGGCTTGGAAAAGTGTGTTCTATATCTCTGCCAAACAAACTCCCCGGAGGTTGAGCTTTCAGAAGCTAGTTTAACTCTAAGGGAGGAAGCAGCAGAATGTGCCTCTCACATCTAGCCTGTAGGAATTCAGGTTGGCAAGTTCTATGGGGAAGCCCATTGCTGGCTATGGTGGAAACGGCATGGGAGATTTCAGTTTCAAAATCTCTGTGAAAAAGCGTCAGAGAAGCTTCTCCGTTTAGAATCCAGCATATCTCACTGAACCGAAGAAGTGGTAGTTAGAAGGCAGTTAGAGCTGCAAGCAGTTTGGTTTGGGAACTTAGACGCGAAATGAAACTGCAAATGCCTTCCAACAGGCTTGGAAAAGTGTGTTCTATATCTCTGCCAAACAGACTCCCTGGAGGTTGAGCTTTCAGAAGCTAGTTTAACTCTAAGGGAGGAAGCAGCAGAATGTGCCTCTCACATCTAGCCTGTAGGAATTCAGGTTGGCAAGTTCTATGGGGCAGCCCATTGCTGGCTATGGTGGAAACAGCATGGGAGATTTCAGTTTCAAAATCTCTGTGAAAAAGCGTCAGAGAAGCTTCTCCGTTTAGAATCCAGCATATCTCACTGAACCGAAGAAGTGGTAGTTATAAGGCAGTTAGAGCTGCAAGCAGTTTGGTTTGGGAACTTAGACGCGAAATGAAACTGCAAATGCCTTCCAACAGGCTGGGAAAAGTGTGTTCTATATCTCTGCCAAACAAACTCCCCGGAGGTTGATCTTTCAGAAGCAAGTTTAACTCTAAGGGAGGAAGCAGCAGAATGTGCCTCTCACATCTAGCCTGTAGGAATTCAGGTTGGCAAGTTCTATGGGGAAGCCCATTGGCGCCTTCGTTGGAAACGGGTTGGGAAATTTCAGTTTCAAAATCTCTGTGAAAAAGCGTCAGAGAAGCTTCTCCGTTTAGAATCCAGCATATCTCACTGAACCGAAGAAGTGGTAGTTAGAAGGGAGTTAGAGCTGCAAGCAGTTTGGTTTGGGAAATAAGACGCGAAATGAAACTGCAAATGCCTTCCAACAGGCTTGGAAAAGTGTGTTCTATATCTCTGCCAAACAAACTCCCCGGAGGTTGAGCTTTCAGAAGCTAGTTTAACTCTAAGGGAGGAAGCAGCAGAATGTGCCTCTCACATCTAGCCTGTAGGAATTCAGGTTGGCAAGTTCTATGGGGAAGCCCATTGCTGGCTATGGTGGAAACGGCATGGGAGATTTCAGTTTCAAAATCTCTGTGAAAAAGCGTCAGAGAAGCTTCTCCGTTTAGAATCCAGCATATCTCACTGAACCGAAGAAGTGGTAGTTAGAAGGCAGTTAGAGCTGCAAGCAGTTTGGTTTGGGAAATTAGACGCGAAATGAAACTGCAAATGCCTTCCAACAGGCTTGGAAAAGTGTGTTCTATATCTCTGCCAAACAGACTCCCTGGAGGTTGAGCTTTCAGAAGCTAGTTTAACTCTAAGGGAGGAAGCAGCAGAATGTGCCTCTCACATCTAGCCTGTAGGAATTCAGGTTGGCAAGTTCTATGGGGAAGCCCATTGCTGGCTATGGTGGAAACAGCATGGGAGATTTCAGTTTCAAAATCTCTGTGAAAAAGCGTCAGAGAAGCTTCTCCGTTTAGAATCCAGCATATCTCACTGAACCGAAGAAGTGGTAGTTATAAGGCAGTTAGAGCTGCAAGCAGTTTGGTTTGGGAAATTAGACGCGAAATGAAACTGCAAATGCCTTCCAACAGGCTGGGAAAAGTGTGTTCTATATCTCTGCCAAACAAACTCCCCGGAGGTTGAGCTTTCAGAAGCAAGTTTAACTCTAAGGGAGGAAGCAGCAGAATGTGCCTCTCACATCTAGCCTGTAGGAATTCAGGTTGGCAAGTTCTATGGGGAAGCCCATTGCTGCCTATGGTGGAAACGGCAAGGGAGATTTCAGTTTCCAAATCTCTGTGAAAAAGCGTCAGAGAAGCTTCTCCGTTTAGAATCCAGCATATCTCACTGAACCGAAGAAGTGGTAGTTAGAAGGGAGTTAGAGCTGCAAGCAGTTTGGTTTGGGAAATTAGACGCGAAATGAAACTGCAAATGCCTTCCAACAGGCTTGGAAAAGTGTGTTCTATATCTCTGCCAAACAAACTCCCCGGAGGTTGAGCTTTCAGAAGCAAGTTTAACTCTAAGGGAGGAAGCAGCAGAATGTGCCTCTCACATCTAGCCTGTAGGAATTCAGGTTGGCAAGTTCTATGGGGAAGCCCATTGCTGCCTATGGTGGAAACGGCATGGGAGATTTCAGTTTCCAAATCTCTGTGAAAAAGCGTCAGAGAAGCTTCTCCGTTTAGAATCCAGCATATCTCACTGAACCGAAGAAGTGGTAGTTAGAAGGGAGTTAGAGCTGCAAGCAGTTTGGTTTGGGAAATTAGACGCGAAATGAAACTGTAAATGCCTTCCAACAGGCTTGGAAAAGTGTGTTCTATATCTCTGCCAAACAAACTGCCCGGAGGTTGAGCTTTCAGAAGCTAGTTTAACTCTAAGGGAGGAAGCAGCAGAATGTGCCTCTCACATCTAGCCTGTAGGAATTCAGGTTGGCAAGTTCTATGGGGAAGCCCATTGCTGGCTATGGTGGAAACGGCATGGGAGATTTCAGTTTCAAAATCTCTGTGAAAAAGCGTCAGAGAAGCTTCTCCGTTTAGAATCCAGCATATCTCACTGAACCGAAGAAGTGGTAGTTAGAAGGCAGTTAGAGCTGCAAGCAGTTTGGTTTGGGAAATTAGACGCGAAATGAAACTGCAAATGCCTTCCAACAGGCTTGGAAAAGTGTGTTCTATATCTCTGCCAAACAGACTCCCTGGAGGTTGAGCTTTCAGAAGCTAGTTTAACTCTAAGGGAGGAAGCAGCAGAATGTGCCTCTCACATCTAGCCTGTAGGAATTCAGGTTGGCAAGTTCTATGGGGAAGCCCATTGCTGGCTATGGTGGAAACAGCATGGGAGATTTCAGTTTCAAAATCTCTGTGAAAAAGCGTCAGAGAAGCTTCTCCGTTTAGAATCCAGCATATCTCACTGAACCGAAGAAGTGGTAGTTAGAAGGGAATTAGAGCTGCAAGCAGTTTGGTTTGGGAAATTAGACGCGAAATGAAACTGCAAATGCCTTCCAACAGGCTTGGAAAAGTGTGTTCTATATCTCTGCCAAATAAACTCCCCGGAGGTTGAGCTTTCAGAAGCAAGTTTAACTCTAAGGGAGGAAGCAGCAGAATGTGCCTCTCACATCTAGCCTGTAGGAATTCAGGTTGGCAAGTTCTATGGGGAAGCCCATTGCTGCCTATGGTGGAAACGGCATGGGAGATTTCAGTTTCAAAATCTCTGTGAAAAAGCGTCAGAGAAGCTTCTCCGTTTAGAATCCAGCATATCTCACTGAACCGAAGAAGTGGTAGTTAGAAGGGAGTTAGAGCTGCAAGCAGTTTGGTTTGGGAAATTAGACGCGAAATGAAACTGCAAATGCCTTCCAACAGGCTTGGAAAAGTGTGTTCTATATCTCTGCCAAACAAACTCCCCGGCGGTTGAGCTTTCAGAAGCTAGTTTAACTCTAAGGGAGGAAGCAGCAGAATGTGCCTCTCATATCTAGCCTGTAGGAATTCAGGTTGGCAAGTTCTATGGGGAAGCCCATTGCTGGCTATGGTGGAAACGGCATGGGAGATTTCAGTTTCAAAATCTCTGTGAAAAAGCGTCAGAGAAGCTTCTCCGTTTAGAATCCAGCATATCTCACTGAACCGAAGAAGTGGTAGTTAGAAGGCAGTTAGAGCTGCAAGCAGTTTGGTTTGGGAAATTAGACGCGAAATGAAACTGCAAATGCCTTCCAACAGGCTTGGAAAAGTGTGTTCTATATCTCTGCCAAACAAACTCCCCGGAGGTTGAGCTTTCAGAAGCTAGTTTAACTCTAAGGGAGGAAGCAGCAGAATGTGCCTCTCACATCTAGCCTGTAGGAATTCAGGTTGGCAAGTTCTATGGGGAAGCCCATTGGCGCCTTCGTTGGAAACGGGTTTGGAAATTTCAGTTTCAAAATCTCTGTGAAAAAGCGTCAGAGAAGCTTCTCCGTTTAGAATCCAGCATATCTCACTGAACCGAAGAAGTGGTAGTTAGAAGGGAATTAGAGCTGCAAGCAGTTTGGTTTGGGAAATTAGACGCGAAATGAAACTGCAAATGCCTTCCAACAGGCTTGGAAAAGTGTGTTCTATATCTCTGCCAAACAAACTCCCCGGAGGTTGAGCTTTCAGAAGCAAGTTTAACTCTAAGGGAGGAAGCAGCAGAATGTGCCTCTCACATCTAGCCTGTAGGAATTCAGGTTGGCAAGTTCTATGGGGAAGCCCATTGCTGCCTATGGTGGAAACGGCATGGGAGATTTCAGTTTCAAAATCTCTGTGAAAAAGCGTCAGAGAAGCTTCTCCGTTTAGAATCCAGCATATCTCACTGAACCGAAGAAGTGGTAGTTAGAAGGGAATTAGAGCTGCAAGCAGTTTGGTTTGGGAAATTAGACGCGAAATGAAACTGCAAATGCCTTCCAACAGGCTTGGAAAAGTGTGTTCTATATCTCTGCCAAACAAACTCCCCGGAGGTTGAGCTTTCAGAAGCAAGTTTAACTCTAAGGGAGGAAGCAGCAGAATGTGCCTCTCACATCTAGCCTGTAGGAATTCAGGTTGGCAAGTTCTATGGGGAAGCCCATTGCTGCCTATGGTGGAAACGGCATGGGAGATTTCAGTTTCAAAATCTCTGTGAAAAAGCGTCAGAGAAGCTTCTCCGTTTAGAATCCAGCATATCTCACTGAACCGAAGAAGTGGTAGTTAGAAGGGAGTTAGAGCTGCAAGCAGTTTGGTTTGGGAAATTAGACGCGAAATGAAACTGCAAATGCCTTCCAACAGGCTTGGAAAAGTGTGTTCTATATCTCTGCCAAACAAACTCCCCGGAGGTTGAGCTTTCAGAAGCTAGTTTAACTCTAAGGGAGGAAGCAGCAGAATGTGCCTCTCACATCTAGCCTGTAGGAATTCAGGTTGGCAAGTTCTATGGGGAAGCCCATTGGCGCCTTCGTTGGAAACGGGTTTGGAAATTTCAGTTTCAAAATCTCTGTGAAAAAGCGTCAGAGAAGCTTCTCCGTTTAGAATCCAGCATATCTCATTGAACCGAAGAAGTGGTAGTTAGAAGGCAGTTAGAGCTGCAAGCAGTTTGGTTTGGGAAATTAGACGCGAAATGAAACTGCAAATGCCTTCCAACAGGCTTGGAAAAGTGTGTTCTATATCTCTGCCAAACAGACTCCCTGGAGGTTGAGCTTTCACAAGCTAGTTTAACTCTAAGGGCGGAAGCAGCAGAATGTGCCTCTCACATCTAGCCTGTAGGAATTCAGGTTGGCAAGTTCTATGGGGAAGCCAATTGCTGGCTATGGTGGAAACAGCATGGGAGATTTCAGTTTCAAAATCTCTGTGAAAAAGCGTCAGAGAAGCTTCTCCGTTTAGAATCCAGCATATCTCACTGAACCGAAGAAGTGGTAGTTAGAAGGGAGTTAGAGCTGCAAGCAGTTTGGTTTGGGAAATTAGACACGAAATGAAACTGCAAATGCCTTCCAACAGGCTTGGAAAAGTGTGTTCTATATCTCTGCCAAATAAACTCCCCGGAGGTTGAGCTTTCAGAAGCTAGTTTAACTCTAAGGGAGGAAGCAGCAGAATGTGCCTCTCACATCTAGCCTGTAGGAATTCAGGTTGGCAAGTTCTATGGGGAAGCCCATTGGCGCCTTCGTTGGAAACGGGTTTGGAAATTTCAGTTTCAAAATCTCTGTGAAAAAGCGTCAGAGAAGCTTCTCCGTTTTGAATCCAGCATATCTCACTGAACCGAAGAAGTGGTAGTTAGAAGGGAGTTAGAGCTACAAGCAGTTTGGTTTGGGACATTAGACGCGAAATGAAACTGCAAATGCCTTCCAACAGGCTTGGAAAAGTGTGTTCTATATCTCTGCCAAACAAACTCCCCGGAGGTTGAGCTTTCAGAAGCAAGTTTAACTCTAAGGGAGGAAGCAGCAGAATGTGCCTCTCACATCTAGCCTGTAGGAATTCAGGTTGGCAAGTTCTATGGGGAAGCCCATTGCTGCCTATGGTGGAAACGGCATGGGAGATTTCAGTTTCAAAATCTCTGTGAAAAAGCGTCAGAGAAGCTTCTCCGTTTAGAATCCAGCATATCTCACTGAACCGAAGAAGTGGTAGTTAGAAGGGAGTTAGAGCTGCAAGCAGTTTGGTTTGGGAAATTAGACGCGAAATGAAACTGCAAATGCCTTCCAACAGGCTTGGAAAAGTGTGTTCTATATCTCTGCCAAACAAACTCCCCGGCGGTTGAGCTTTCAGAAGCTAGTTTAACTCTAAGGGAGGAAGCAGCAGAATGTGCCTCTCACATCTAGCCTGTAGGAATTCAGGTTGGCAAGTTCTATGGGGAAGCCCATTGCTGGCTATGGTGGAAACGGCATGGGAGATTTCAGTTTCAAAATCTCTGTGAAAAAGCGTCAGAGAAGCTTCTCCGTTTAGAATCCAGCATATCTCACTGAACCGAAGAAGTGGTAGTTAGAAGGCAGTTAGAGCTGCAAGCAGTTTGGTTTGGGAAATTAGACGCGAAATGAAACTGCACATGCCTTCCAACAGGCTTGGAAAAGTGTGTTCTATATCTCTGCCAAACAAACTCCCCGGAGGTTGAGCTTTCAGAAGCTAGTTTAACTCTAAGGGAGGAAGCAGCAGAATGTGCCTCTCACATCTAGCCTGTAGGAATTCAGGTTGGCAAGTTCTATGGGGAAGCCCATTGGCGCCTTCGTTGGAAACGGGTTTGGAAATTTCAGTTTCAAAATCTCTGTGAAAAAGCGTCAGAGAAGCTTCTCCGTTTAGAATCCAGCATATCTCACTGAACCGAAGAAGTGGTAGTTAGAAGGGAGTTAGAGCTGCAAGCAGTTTGGTTTGGGAAATTAGACGCGAAATGAAACTGCAAATGCCTTCCAACAGGCTTGGAAAAGTGTGTTCTATATCTCTCCCAAACAAACTCCCCGGAGGTTGAGCTTTCAGAAGCAAGTTTAACTCTAAGGGAGGAAGCAGCAGAATGTGCCTCTCACATCTAGCCTGTAGGAATTCAGGTTGGCAAGTTCTATGGGGAAGCCCATTGCTGCCTATGGTGGAAACGGCATGGGAGATTTCAGTTTCAAAATCTCTGTGAAAAAGCGTCAGAGAAGCTTCTCCGTTTAGAATCCAGCATATCTCACTGAACCGAAGAAGTGGTAGTTAGAAGGGAGTTAGAGCTGCAAGCAGTTTGGTTTGGGAAATAAGACGCGAAATGAAACTGCACATGCCTTCCAACAGGCTTGGAAAAGTGTGTTCTATATCTCTGCCAAACAAACTCCCCGGAGGTTGAGCTTTCAGAAGCTAGTTTAACTCTAAGGGAGGAAGCAGCAGAATGTGCCTCTCACATCTAGCCTGTAGGAATTCAGGTTGGCAAGTTCTATGGGGAAGCCCATTGCTGGCTATGGTGGAAACGGCATGGGAGATTTCAGTTTCAAAATCTCTGTGAAAAAGCGTCAGAGAAGCTTCTCCGTTTAGAATCCAGCATATCTCACTGAACCGAAGAAGTGGTAGTTAGAAGGCAGTTAGAGCTGCAAGCAGTTTGGTTTGGGAACTTAGACGCGAAATGAAACTGCAAATGCCTTCCAACAGGCTTGGAAAAGTGTGTTCTATATCTCTGCCAAACAGACTCCCTGGAGGTTGAGCTTTCAGAAGCTAGTTTAACTCTAAGGGAGGAAGCAGCAGAATGTGCCTCTCACATCTAGACTGTAGGAATTCAGGTTGGCAAGTTCTATGGGGCAGCCCATTGCTGGCTATGGTGGAAACAGCATGGGAGATTTCAGTTTCAAAATCTCTGTGAAAAAGCGTCAGAGAAGCTTCTCCGTTTAGAATCCAGCATATCTCACTGAACCGAAGAAGTGGTAGTTATAAGGCAGTTAGAGCTGCAAGCAGTTTGGTTTGGGAACTTAGACGCGAAATGAAACTGCAAATGCCTTCCAACAGGCTGGGAAAAGTGTGTTCTATATCTCTGCCAAACAAACTCCCCGGAGGTTGAGCTTTCAGAAGCAAGTTTAACTCTAAGGGAGGAAGCAGCAGAATGTGCCTCTCACATCTAGCCTGTAGGAATTCAGGTTGGCAAGTTCTATGGGGAAGCCCATTGCTGCCTATGGTGGAAACGGCATGGGAGATTTCAGTTTCAAAATCTCTGTGAAAAAGCGTCAGAGAAGCTTCTCCGTTTAGAATCCAGCATATCTCACTGAACCGAAGAAGTGGTAGTTAGAAGGGAGTTAGAGCTGCAAGCAGTTTGGTTTGGGAAATTAGACGCGAAATGAAACTGCAAATGCCTTCCAACAGGCTTGGAAAAGTGTGTTCTATATCTCTGCCAAACAAACTCCCCGGAGGTTGAGCTTTCAGAAGCAAGTTTAACTCTAAGGGAGGAAGCAGCAGAATGTGCCTCTCACATCTAGCCTGTAGGAATTCAGGTTGGCAAGTTCTATGGGGAAGCCCATTGCTGCCTATGGTGGAAACGGCATGGGAGATTTCAGTTTCAAAATCTCTGTGAAAAAGCGTCAGAGAAGCTTCTCCGTTTAGAATCCAGCATATCTCACTGAACCGAAGAAGTGGTAGTTAGAAGGGAGTTAGAGCTGCAAGCAGTTTGGTTTGGGAAATTAGACGCGAAATGAAACTGCAAATGCCTTCCAACAGGCTTGGAAAAGTGTGTTCTATATCTCTGCCAAACAAACTCCCCGGCGGTTGAGCTTTCAGAAGCTAGTTTAACTCTAAGGGAGGAAGCAGCAGAATGTGCCTCTCACATCTAGCCTGTAGGCATTCAGGTTGGCAAGTTCTATGGGGAAGCCCATTGGCGCCTTCGTTGGAAACGGGTTTGGAAATTTCAGTTTCAAAATCTCTGTGAAAAAGCGTCAGAGAAGCTTCTCCGTTTAGAATCCAGCATATCTCACTGAACCGAAGAAGTGGTAGTTAGAAGGGAGTTAGAGCTGCAAGCAGTTTGGTTTGGGAAATTAGACGCGAAATGAAACTGCAAATGCCTTCCAACAGGCTTGGAAAAGTGTGTTCTATATCTCTCCCAAACAAACTCCCCGGAGGTTGAGCTTTCAGAAGCAAGTTTAACTCTAAGGGAGGAAGCAGCAGAATGTGCCTCTCACATCTAGCCTGTAGGAATTCAGGTTGGCAAGTTCTATGGGGAAGCCCATTGCTGCCTATGGTGGAAACGGCATGGGAGATTTCAGTTTCAAAATCTCTGTGAAAAAGCGTCAGAGAAGCTTCTCCGTTTAGAATCCAGCATATCTCACTGAACCGAAGAAGTGGTAGTTAGAAGGGAGTTAGAGCTGCAAGCAGTTTGGTTTGGGAAATAAGACGCGAAATGAAACTGCAAATGCCTTCCAACAGGCTTGGAAAAGTGTGTTCTATATCTCTGCCAAACAAACTCCCCGGAGGTTGAGCTTTCAGAAGCTAGTTTAACTCTAAGGGAGGAAGCAGCAGAATGTGCCTCTCACATCTAGCCTGTAGGAATTCAGGTTGGCAAGTTCTATGGGGAAGCCCATTGCTGGCTATGGTGGAAACGGCATGGGAGATTTCAGTTTCAAAATCTCTGTGAAAAAGCGTCAGAGAAGCTTCTCCGTTTAGAATCCAGCATATCTCACTGAACCGAAGAAGTGGTAGTAAGAAGGCAGTTAGAGCTGCAAGCAGTTTGGTTTGGGAAATTAGACGCGAAATGAAACTGCAAATGCCTTCCAACAGGCTTGGAAAAGTGTGTTCTATATCTCTGCCAAACAGACTCCCTGGAGGTTGAGCTTTCAGAAGCTAGTTTAACTCTAAGGGAGGAAGCAGCAGAATGTGCCTCTCACATCTAGCCTGTAGGAATTCAGGTTGGCAAGTTCTATGGGGAAGCCCATTGCTGGCTATGGTGGAAACAGCATGGGAGATTTCAGTTTCAAAATCTCTGTGAAAAAGCGTCAGAGAAGCTTCTCCGTTTAGAATCCAGCATATCTCACTGAACCGAAGAAGTGGTAGTTAGAAGGCAGTTAGAGCTGCAAGCAGTTTGGTTTGGGAACTTAGACGCGAAATGAAACTGCAAATGCCTTCCAACAGGCTGGGAAAAGTGTGTTCTATATCTCTGCCAAACAAACTCCCCGGAGGTTGAGCTTTCAGAAGCAAGTTTAACTCTAAGGGAGGAAGCAGCAGAATGTGCCTCTCACATCTAGCCTGTAGGAATTCAGGTTGGCAAGTTCTATGGGGAAGCCCATTGCTGCCTATGGTGGAAACGGCATGGGAGATTTCAGTTTCCAAATCTCTGTGAAAAAGCGTCTGAGAAGCTTCTCCGTTTAGAATCCAGCATATCTCACTGAACCGAAGAAGTGGTAGTTAGAAGGGAGTTAGAGCTGCAAGCAGTTTGGTTTGGGAAATTAGACGCGAAATGAAACTGCAAATGCCTTCCAACAGGCTTGGAAAAGTGTGTTCTATATCTCTGCCAAACAAACTCCCCGGAGGTTGAGCTTTCAGAAGCAAGTTTAACTCTAAGGGAGGAAGCAGCAGAATGTGCCTCTCACATCTAGCCTGTAGGAATTCAGGTTGGCAAGTTCTATGGGGAAGCCCATTGCTGCCTATGGTGGAAACGGCATGGGAGATTTCAGTTTCCAAATCTCTGTGAAAAAGCGTCAGAGAAGCTTCTCCGTTTAGAATCCAGCATATCTCACTGAACCGAAGAAGTGGTAGTTAGAAGGGAGTTAGAGCTGCAAGCAGTTTGGTTTGGGAAATTAGACGCGAAATGAAACTGCAAATGCCTTCCAACAGGCTTGGAAAAGTGTGTTCTATATCTCTGCCAAACAAACTCCCCGGAGGTTGAGCTTTCAGAAGCTAGTTTAACTCTAAGGGAGGAAGCAGCAGAATGTGCCTCTCACATCTAGCCTGTAGGAATTCAGGTTGGCAAGTTCTATGGGGAAGCCCATTGCTGGCTATGGTGGAAACGGCATGGGAGATTTCAGTTTCAAAATCTCTGTGAAAAAGCGTCAGAGAAGCTTCTCCGTTTAGAATCCAGCATATCTCACTGAACCGAAGAAGTGGTAGTTAGAAGGCAGTTAGAGCTGCAAGCAGTTTGGTTTGGGAAATTAGACGCGAAATGAAACTGCAAATGCCTTCCAACAGGCTTGGAAAAGTGTGTTCTATATCTCTGCCAAACAGACTCCCTGGAGGTTGAGCTTTCAGAAGCTAGTTTAACTCTAAGGGAGGAAGCAGCAGAATGTGCCTCTCACATCTAGCCTGTAGGAATTCAGGTTGGCAAGTTCTATGGGGAAGCCCATTGCTGGCTATGGTGGAAACAGCATGGGAGATTTCAGTTTCAAAATCTCTGTGAAAAAGCTTCAGAGAAGCTTCTCCGTTTAGAATCCAGCATATCTCACTGAACCGAAGAAGTGGTAGTTATAAGGCAGTTAGAGCTGCAAGCAGTTTGGTTTGGGAACTTAGACGCGAAATGAAACTGCAAATGCCTTCCAACAGGCTGGGAAAAGTGGGTTCTATATCTCTGCCAAACAAACTCCCCGGAGGTTGAGCTTTCAGAAGCAAGTTTAACTCTAAGGGAGGAAGCAGCAGAATGTGCCTCTCACATCTAGCCTGTAGGAATTCAGGTTGGCAAGTTCTATGGGGAAGCCCATTGCTGCCTATGGTGGAAACGGCATGGGAGATTTCAGTTTCCAAATCTCTGTGAAAAAGCGTCAGAGAAGCTTCTCCGTTTAGAATCCAGCATATCTCACTGAACCGAAGAAGTGGTAGTTATAAGGCAGTTAGAGCTGCAAGCAGTTTGGTTTGGGAACTTAGACGCGAAATGAAACTGCAAATGCCTTCCAACAGGCTGGGAAAAGTGTGTTCTATATCTCTGCCAAACAAACTCCCCGGAGGTTGAGCTTTCAGAAGCAAGTTTAACTCTAAGGGAGGAAGCAGCAGAATGTGCCTCTCACATCTAGCCTGTAGGAATTCACGTTGGCAAGTTCTATGGGGAAGCCCATTGCTGCCTATGGTGGAAACGGCATGGGAGATTTCAGTTTCCAAATCTCTGTGAAAAAGCGTCAGAGAAGCTTCTCCGTTTAGAATCCAGCATATCTCACTGAACCGAAGAAGTGGTAGTTAGAAGGGAGTTAGAGCTGCAAGCAGTTTGGTTTGGGAAATTAGACGCGAAATGAAACTGCAAATGCCTTCCAACAGGCTTGGAAAAGTGTGTTCTATATCTCTGCCAAACAAACTCCCCGGAGGTTGAGCTTTCAGAAGCAAGTTTAACTCTAAGGGAGGAAGCAGCAGAATGTGCCTCTCACATCTAGCCTGTAGGAATTCAGGTTGGCAAGTTCTATGGGGAAGCCCATTGCTGCCTATGGTGGAAACGGCATGGGAGATTTCAGTTTCCAAATCTCTGTGAAAAAGCGTCAGAGAAGCTTCTCCGTTTAGAATCCAGCATATCTCACTGAACCGAAGAAGTGGTAGTTAGAAGGGAGTTAGAGCTGCAAGCAGTTTGGTTTGGGAAATTAGACGCGAAATGAAACTGCAAATGCCTTCCAACAGGCTTGGAAAAGTGTGTTCTATATCTCTGCCAAACAAACTCCCCGGAGGTTGAGCTTTCAGAAGCTAGTTTAACTCTAAGGGAGGAAGCAGCAGAATGTGCCTCTCACATCTAGCCTGTAGGAATTCAGGTTGGCAAGTTCTATGGGGAAGCCCATTGGCGCCTTCGTTGGAAACGGGTTTGGAAATTTCAGTTTCAAAATCTCTGTGAAAAAGCGTCAGAGAAGCTTCTCCGTTTAGAATCCAGCATATCTCACTGAACCGAAGAAGTGGTAGTTAGAAGGGAATTAGAGCTGCAAGCAGTTTGGTTTGGGAAATTAGACGCGAAATGAAACTGCAAATGCCTTCCAACAGGCTTGGAAAAGTGTGTTCTATATCTCTGCCAAACAAACTCCCCGGAGGTTGAGCTTTCAGAAGCAAGTTTAACTCTAAGGGAGGAAGCAGCAGAATGTGCCTCTCACATCTAGCCTGTAGGAATTCAGGTTGGCAAGTTCTATGGGGAAGCCCATTGCTGCCTATGGTGGAAACAGCATGGGAGATTTCAGTTTCAAAATCTCTGTGAAAAAGCGTCAGAGAAGCTTCTCCGTTTAGAATCCAGCATATCTCACTGAACCGAAGAAGTGGTAGTTAGAAGGCAGTTAGAGCTGCAAGCAGTTTGGTTTGGGAAATTAGACGCGAAATGAAACTGCAAATGCCTTCCAACAGGCTTGGAAAAGTGTGTTCTATATCTCTGCCAAACAAACTCCCCGGAGGTTGAGCTTTCAGAAGCTAGTTTAACTCTAAGGGAGGAAGCAGCAGAATGTGCCTCTCACATCTAGCCTGTAGGAATTCAGGTTGGCAAGTTCTATGGGGAAGCCCATTGTCGCCTTCGTTGGAAACGGGTTTGGAAATTTCAGTTTCAAAATCTCTGTGAAAAAGCGTCAGAGAAGCTTCTCCGTTTAGAATCCAGCATATCTCACTGAACCGAAGAAGTGGTAGTTAGAAGGGAGTTAGAGCTGCAAGCAGTTTGGTTTGGGAAATTAGACGCGAAATGAAACTGCAAATGCCTTCCAACAGGCTTGGAAAAGTGTGTTCTATATCTCTGCCAAACAAACTCCCCGGAGGTTCAGCTTTCAGAAGCAAGTTTAACTCTAAGGGAGGAAGCAGCAGAATGTGCCTCTCACATCTAGCCTTTAGGAATTCAGGTTGGCAAGTTCTATGGGGAAGCCCATTGCTGCCTATGGTGGAAACGGCATGGGAGATTTCAGTTTCAAAATCTCTGTGAAAAAGCGTCAGAGAAGCTTCTCCGTTTAGAATCCAGCATATCTCACTGAACCGAAGAAGTGGTAGTTAGAAGGGAGTTAGAGCTGCAAGCAGTTTGGTTTGGGAAATTAGACGCGAAATGAAACTGCAAATGCCTTCCAACAGGCTTGGAAAAGTGTGTTCTATATCTCTGCCAAACAAACTCCCCGGAGGTTGAGCTTTCAGAAGCAAGTTTAACTCTAAGGGAGGAAGCAGCAGAATGTGCCTCTCACATCTAGCCTGTAGGAATTCAGGTTGGCAAGTTCTATGGGGAAGCCCATTGCTGCCTATGGTGGAAACGGCATGGGAGATTTCAGTTTCCAAATCTCTGTGAAAAAGCGTCAGAGAAGCTTCTCCGTTTAGAATCCAGCATATCTCACTGAACCGAAGAAGTGGTAGTTAGAAGGGAGTTAGAGCTGCAAGCAGTTTGGTTTGGGAAATTAGACGCGAAATGAAACTGCAAATGCCTTCCAACAGGCTTGGAAAAGTGTGTTCTATATCTCTGCCAAACAAACTCCCCGGAGGTTGAGCTTTCAGAAGCTAGTTTAACTCTAAGGGAGGAAGCAGCAGAATGTGCCTCTCACATCTAGCCTGTAGGAATTCAGGTTGGCAAGTTCTATGGGGAAGCCCATTGCTGGCTATGGTGGAAACGGCATGGGAGATTTCAGTTTCAAAATCTCTGTGAAAAAGCGTCAGAGAAGCTTCTCCGTTTAGAATCCAGCATATCTCACTGAACCGAAGAAGTGGTAGTTAGAAGGCAGTTAGAGCTGCAAGCAGTTTGGTTTGGGAAATTAGACGCGAAATGAAACTGCAAATGCCTTCCAACAGGCTGGGAAAAGTGGGTTCTATATCTCTGCCAAACAAACTCCCCGGAGGTTGAGCTTTCAGAAGCAAGTTTAACTCTAAGGGAGGAAGCAGCAGAATGTGCCTCTCACATCTAGCCTGTAGGAATTCAGGTTGGCAAGTTCTATGGGGAAGCCCATTGCTGCCTATGGTGGAAACGGCATGGGAGATTTCAGTTTCCAAATCTCTGTGAAAAAGCGTCAGAGAAGCTTCTCCGTTTAGAATCCAGCATATCTCACTGAACCGAAGAAGTGGTAGTTATAAGGCAGTTAGAGCTGCAAGCAGTTTGGTTTGGGAACTTAGACGCGAAATGAAACTGCAAATGCCTTCCAACAGGCTGGGAAAAGTGTGTTCTATATCTCTGCCAAACAAACTCCCCGGAGGTTGAGCTTTCAGAAGCAAGTTTAACTCTAAGGGAGGAAGCAGCAGAATGTGCCTCTCACATCTAGCCTGTAGGAATTCAGGTTGGCAAGTTCTATGGGGAAGCCCATTGCTGCCTATGGTGGAAACGGCATGGGAGATTTCAGTTTCCAAATCTCTGTGAAAAAGCGTCAGAGAAGCTTCTCCGTTTAGAATCCAGCATATCTCACTGAACCGAAGAAGTGGTAGTTAGAAGGGAGTTAGAGCTGCAAGCAGTTTGGTTTGGGAAATTAGACGCGAAATGAAACTGCAAATGCCTTCCAACAGGCTTGGAAAAGTGTGTTCTATATCTCTGCCAAACAAACTCCCCGGAGGTTGAGCTTTCAGAAGCAAGTTTAACTCTAAGGGAGGAAGCAGCAGAATGTGCCTCTCACATCTAGCCTGTAGGAATTCAGGTTGGCAAGTTCTATGGGGAAGCCCATTGCTGCCTATGGTGGAAACGGCATGGGAGATTTCAGTTTCCAAATCTCTGTGAAAAAGCGTCAGAGAAGCTTCTCCGTTTAGAATCCAGCATATCTCACTGAACCGAAGAAGTGGTAGTTAGAAGGGAGTTAGAGCTGCAAGCAGTTTGGTTTGGGAAATTAGACGCGAAATGAAACTGCAAATGCCTTCCAACAGGCTTGGAAAAGTGTGTTCTATATCTCTGCCAAACAAACTCCCCGGAGGTTGAGCTTTCAGAAGCTAGTTTAACTCTAAGGGAGGAAGCAGCAGAATGTGCCTCTCACATCTAGCCTGTAGGAATTCAGGTTGGCAAGTTCTATGGGGAAGCCCATTGGCGCCTTCGTTGGAAACGGGTTTGGAAATTTCAGTTTCAAAATCTCTGTGAAAAAGCGTCAGAGAAGCTTCTCCGTTTAGAATCCAGCATATCTCACTGAACCGAAGAAGTGGTAGTTAGAAGGGAATTAGAGCTGCAAGCAGTTTGGTTTGGGAAATTAGACGCGAAATGAAACTGCAAATGCCTTCCAACAGGCTTGGAAAAGTGTGTTCTATATCTCTGCCAAACAAACTCCCCGGAGGTTGAGCTTTCAGAAGCAAGTTTAACTCTAAGGGAGGAAGCAGCAGAATGTGCCTCTCACATCTAGCCTGTAGGAATTCAGGTTGGCAAGTTCTATGGGGAAGCCCATTGCTGCCTATGGTGGAAACAGCATGGGAGATTTCAGTTTCAAAATCTCTGTGAAAAAGCGTCAGAGAAGCTTCTCCGTTTAGAATCCAGCATATCTCACTGAACCGAAGAAGTGGTAGTTAGAAGGCAGTTAGAGCTGCAAGCAGTTTGGTTTGGGAAATTAGACGCGAAATGAAACTGCAAATGCCTTCCAACAGGCTTGGAAAAGTGTGTTCTATATCTCTGCCAAACAAACTCCCCGGAGGTTGAGCTTTCAGAAGCTAGTTTAACTCTAAGGGAGGAAGCAGCAGAATGTGCCTCTCACATCTAGCCTGTAGGAATTCAGGTTGGCAAGTTCTATGGGGAAGCCCATTGTCGCCTTCGTTGGAAACGGGTTTGGAAATTTCAGTTTCAAAATCTCTGTGAAAAAGCGTCAGAGAAGCTTCTCCGTTTAGAATCCAGCATATCTCACTGAACCGAAGAAGTGGTAGTTAGAAGGGAGTTAGAGCTGCAAGCAGTTTGGTTTGGGAAATTAGACGCGAAATGAAACTGCAAATGCCTTCCAACAGGCTTGGAAAAGTGTGTTCTATATCTCTGCCAAACAAACTCCCCGGAGGTTCAGCTTTCAGAAGCAAGTTTAACTCTAAGGGAGGAAGCAGCAGAATGTGCCTCTCACATCTAGCCTTTAGGAATTCAGGTTGGCAAGTTCTATGGGGAAGCACATTGCTGCCTATGGTGGAAACGGCATGGGAGATTTCAGTTTCAAAATCTCTGTGAAAAAGCGTCAGAGAAGCTTCTCCGTTTAGAATCCAGCATATCTCACTGAACCGAAGAAGTGGTAGTTAGAAGGGAGTTAGAGCTGCAAGCAGTTTGGTTTGGGAAATTAGATGCGAAATGACACTGCAAAGGCCTTCCAACAGGCTTGGAAAAGTGTGTTCTATATCTATGCCAAACAGAGTCCCCGGAGGTTGAGCTTTCAGAAGCAAGCTTAACTGTTAGGGAGGAAGCAGCAGAATGTGCCTCTCACATCTAGCCTGTAGGAATTCAGGTTGCAAGTTCTATGTGGAAGCCCATTGCTGGCTATGGTCGAAACAGCATGGGAGATTTCAGTTTCAAAATCTCTGTGAAAAAGCGTCAGAGAAGCTTCTCCGTTTAGAATCCAGCATATCTCACTGAACCGAAGAAGTGGTAGTTAGAAGGGAGATAGAGCTGCAAGCAGTTTGGTTTGGGAAATTAGACGCGAAATGACACTGCAAAGGCCTTCCAACAGGCTTGGAAAAGTGTGTTCTATATCTCTGACAAACAGACTCCCTGGAGGTTGAGCTTTCAGAAGCAAGCTTAAGTCTTAGGGAGGAAGCAGCAGAATGTGCCTCTCACATCTAGCCTGTAGGAATTCAGGTTGGCAAGTTCTATGGGGAAGCCCATTGCTGCCTATGGTGGAAACGGCATGGGAGATTTCAGTTTCCAAATCTCTGTGAAAAAGCGTCCGAGAAGCTTCTCCGTTTAGAATCCAGCATATCTCACTGAACCGAAGAAGTGGTAGTTAGAAGGGAGTTAGAGCTGCAAGCAGTTTGGTTTGGGAAATTAGACGCGAAATGAAACTGCAAATGCCTTCCAACAGGCTTGGAAAAGTGTGTTCTATATCTCTGCCAAACAAACTCCCCGGAGGTTGAGCTTTCAGAAGCTAGTTTAACTCTAAGGGAGGAAGCAGCAGAATGTGCCTCTCACATCTAGCCTGTAGGAATTCAGGTTGGCAAGTTCTATGGGGAAGCCCATTGGCGCCTTCGTTGGAAACGGGTTTGGAAATTTCAGTTTCAAAATCTCTGTGAAAAAGCGTCAGAGAAGCTTCTCCGTTTAGAATCCAGCATATCTCACTGAACCGAAGAAGTGGTAGTTAGAAGGGAGTTAGAGCTGCAAGCAGTTTGGTTTGGGAAATTAGACGCGAAATGAAACTGCAAATGCCTTCCAACAGGCTTGGAAAAGTGTGTTCTATATCTCTGCCAAACAAACTCCCCGGCGGTTGAGCTTTCAGAAGCTAGTTTAACTCTAAGGGAGGAAGCAGCAGAATGTGCCTCTCACATCTAGCCTGTAGGAATTCAGGTTGGCAAGTTCTATGGGGAAGCCCATTGCTGGCTATGGTGGAAACGGCATGGGAGATTTCAGTTTCAAAATCTCTGTGAAAAAGCGTCAGAGAAGCTTCTCCGTTTAGAATCCAGCATATCTCACTGAACTGAAGAAGTGGTAGTTAGAAGGCAGTTAGAGCTGCAAGCAGTTTGGTTTGGGAAATTAGACGCGAAATGAAACTGCAAATGCCTTCCAACAGGCTTGGAAAAGTGTGTTCTATATCTCTGCCAAACAGACTCCCTGGAGGTTGAGCTTTCAGAAGCTAGTTTAACTCTAAGGGAGGAAGCAGCAGAATGTGCCTCTCACATCTAGCCTGTAGGAATTCAGGTTGGCAAGTTCTATGGGGAAGCCCATTGCTGCCTATGGTGGAAACAGCATGGGAGATTTCAGTTTCAAAATCTCTGTGAAAAAGCGTCAGAGAAGCTTCTCCGTTTAGAATCCAGCATATCTCACTGAACCGAAGAAGTGGTAGTTAGAAGGCAGTTAGAGCTGCAAGCAGTTTGGTTTGGGAAATTAGACGCGAAATGAAACTGCACATGCCTTCCAACAGGCTTGGAAAAGTGTGTTCTATATCTCTGCCAAACAAACTCCCCGGAGGTTGAGCTTTCAGAAGCTAGTTTAACTCTAAGGGAGGAAGCAGCAGAATGTGCCTCTCACATCTAGCCTGTAGGCATTCAGGTTGGCAAGTTCTATGGGGAAGCCCATTGGCGCCTTCGTTGGAAACGGGTTTGGAAATTTCAGTTTCAAAATCTCTATGAAAAAGCGTCAGAGAAGCTTCTCCGTTTAGAATCCAGCATATCTCACTGAACCGAAGAAGTGGTAGTTAGAAGGGAGTTAGAGCTGCAAGCAGTTTGGTTTGGGAAATTAGACGCGAAATGAAACTGCAAATGCCTTCCAACAGGCTTGGAAAATTGTGTTCTATATCTCTCCCAAACAAACTCCCCGGAGGTTGAGCTTTCAGAAGCAAGTTTAACTCTAAGGGAGGAAGCAGCAGAATGTGCCTCTCACATCTAGCCTGTAGGAATTCAGGTTGGCAAGTTCTATGGGGAAGCCCATTGCTGCCTATGGTGGAAACGGCATGGGAGATTTCAGTTTCAAAATCTCTGTGAAAAAGCGTCAGAGAAGCTTCTCCGTTTAGAATCCAGCATATCTCACTGAACCGAAGAAGTGGTAGTTAGAAGGGAGTTAGAGCTGCAAGCAGTTTGGTTTGGGAAATAAGACGCGAAATGAAACTGCAAATGCCTTCCAACAGGCTTGGAAAAGTGTGTTCTATATCTCTGCCAAACAAACTCCCCGGAGGTTGAGCTTTCAGAAGCTAGTTTAACTCTAAGGGAGGAAGCAGCAGAATGTGCCTCTCACATCTAGCCTGTAGGAATTCAGGTTGGCAAGTTCTATGGGGAAGCCCATTGCTGGCTATGGTGGAAACGGCATGGGAGATTTCAGTTTCAAAATCTCTGTGAAAAAGCGTCAGAGAAGCTTCTCCGTTTAGAATCCAGCATATCTCACTGAACCGAAGAAGTGGTAGTTAGAAGGCAGTTAGAGCTGCAAGCAGTTTGGTTTGGGAAATTAGACGCGAAATGAAACTGCAAATGCCTTCCAACAGGCTTGGAAAAGTGTGTTCTATATCTCTGCCAAACAGACTCCCTGGAGGTTGAGCTTTCAGAAGCTAGTTTAACTCTAAGGGAGGAAGCAGCAGAATGTGCCTCTCACATCTAGCCTGTAGGAATTCAGGTTGGCAAGTTCTATGGGGAAGCCCATTGCTGGCTATGGTGGAAACAGCATGGGAGATTTCAGTTTCAAAATCTCTGTGAAAAAGCGTCAGAGAAGCTTCTCCGTTTAGAATCCAGCATATCTCACTGAACCGAAGAAGTGGTAGTTATAAGGCAGTTAGAGCTGCAAGCAGTTTGGTTTGGGAACTTAGACGCGAAATGAAACTGCAAATGCCTTCCAACAGGCTGGGAAAAGTGTGTTCTATATCTCTGCCAAACAAACTCCCCGGAGGTTGAGCTTTCAGAAGCAAGTTTAACTCTAAGGGAGGAAGCAGCAGAATGTGCCTCTCACATCTAGCCTGTAGGAATTCAGGTTGGCAAGTTCTATGGGGAAGCCCATTGCTGCCTATGGTGGAAACGGCATGGGAGATTTCAGTTTCAAAATCTCTGTGAAAAAGCGTCAGAGAAGCTTCTCCGTTTAGAATCCAGCATATCTCACTGAACCGAAGAAGTGGTAGTTAGAAGGGAGTTAGAGCTGCAAGCAGTTTGGTTTGGGAAATTAGACGCGAAATGAAACTGCAAATGCCTTCCAACAGGCTTGGAAAAGTGTGTTCTATATCTCTGCCAAACAAACTCCCCGGAGGTTGAGCTTTCAGAAGCAAGTTTAACTCTAAGGGAGGAAGCAGCAGAATGTGCCTCTCACATCTAGCCTGTAGGAATTCAGGTTGGCAAGTTCTATGGGGAAGCCCATTGCTGCCTATGGTGGAAACGGCATGGGAGATTTCAGTTTCCAAATCTCTGTGAAAAAGCGTCAGAGAAGCTTCTCCGTTTAGAATCCAGAATATCTCACTGAACCGAAGAAGTGGTAGTTAGAAGGGAGTTAGAGCTGCAAGCAGTTTGGTTTGGGAAATTAGACGCGAAATGAAACTGCAAATGCCTTCCAACAGGCTTGGAAAAGTGTGTTCTATATCTCTGCCAAACAAACTCCCCGGCGGTTGAGCTTTCAGAAGCTAGTTTAACTCTAAGGGAGGAAGCAGCAGAATGTGCCTCTCACATCTAGCCTGTAGGAATTCAGGTTGGCAAGTTCTATGGGGAAGCCCATTGCTGGCTATGGTGGAAACGGCATGGGAGATTTCAGTTTCAAAATCTCTGTGAAAAAGCGTCAGAGAAGCTTCTCCGTTTAGAATCCAGCATATCTCACTGAACCGAAGAAGTGGTAGTTAGAAGGCAGTTAGAGCTGCAAGCAGTTTGGTTTGGGAAATTAGACGCGAAATGAAACTGCAAATGCCTTCCAACAGGCTTGGAAAAGTGTGTTCTATATCTCTGCCAAACAGACTCCCTGGAGGTTGAGCTTTCAGAAGCTAGTTTAACTCTAAGGGAGGAAGCAGCAGAATGTGCCTCTCACATCTAGCCTGTAGGAATTCAGGTTGGCAAGTTCTATGGGGAAGCCCATTGCTGCCTATGGTGGAAACAGCATGGGAGATTTCAGTTTCAAAATCTCTGTGAAAAAGCGTCAGAGAAGCTTCTCCGTTTAGAATCCAGCATATCTCACTGAACCGAAGAAGTGGTAGTTAGAAGGCAGTTAGAGCTGCAAGCAGTTTGGTTTGGGAAATTAGACGCGAAATGAAACTGCACATGCCTTCCAACAGGCTTGGAAAAGTGTGTTCTATATCTCTGCCAAACAAACTCCCCGGAGGTTGAGCTTTCAGAAGCTAGTTTAACTCTAAGGGAGGAAGCAGCAGAATGTGCCTCTCACATCTAGCCTGTAGGCATTCAGGTTGGCAAGTTCTATGGGGAAGCCCATTGGCGCCTTCGTTGGAAACGGGTTTGGAAATTTCAGTTTCAAAATCTCTGTGAAAAAGCGTCAGAGAAGCTTCTCCGTTTAGAATCCAGCATATCTCACTGAACCGAAGAAGTGGTAGTTAGAAGGGAGTTAGAGCTGCAAGCAGTTTGGTTTGGGAAATTAGACGCGAAATGAAACTGCAAATGCCTTCCAACAGGCTTGGAAAAGTGTGTTCTATATCTCTCCCAAACAAACTCCCCGGAGGTTGAGCTTTCAGAAGCAAGTTTAACTCTAAGGGAGGAAGCAGCAGAATGTGCCTCTCACATCTAGCCTGTAGGAATTCAGGTTGGCAAGTTCTATGGGGAAGCCCATTGCTGCCTATGGTGGAAACGGCATGGGAGATTTCAGTTTCAAAATCTCTGTGAAAAAGCGTCAGAGAAGCTTCTCCGTTTAGAATCCAGCATATCTCACTGAACCGAAGAAGTGGTAGTTAGAAGGGAGTTAGAGCTGCAAGCAGTTTGGTTTGGGAAATAAGACGCGAAATGAAACTGCAAATGCCTTCCAACAGGCTTGGAAAAGTGTGTTCTATATCTCTGCCAAACAAACTCCCCGGAGGTTGAGCTTTCAGAAGCTAGTTTAACTCTAAGGGAGGAAGCAGCAGAATGTGCCTCTCACATCTAGCCTGTAGGAATTCAGGTTGGCAAGTTCTATGGGGAAGCCCATTGCTGGCTATGGTGGAAACGGCATGGGAGATTTCAGTTTCAAAATCTCTGTGAAAAAGCGTCAGAGAAGCTTCTCCGTTTAGAATCCAGCATATCTCACTGAACCGAAGAAGTGGTAGTTAGAAGGCAGTTAGAGCTGCAAGCAGTTTGGTTTGGGAAATTAGACGCGAAATGAAACTGCAAATGCCTTCCAACAGGCTTGGAAAAGTGTGTTCTATATCTCTGCCAAACAGACTCCCTGGAGGTTGAGCTTTCACAAGCTAGTTTAACTCTAAGGGAGGAAGCAGCAGAATGTGCCTCTCACATCTAGCCTGTAGGAATTCAGGTTGGCAAGTTCTATGGGGAAGCCCATTGCTGGCTATGGTGGAAACAGCATGGGAGATTTCAGTTTCAAAATCTCTGTGAAAAAGCGTCAGAGAAGCTTCTCCGTTTAGAATCCAGCATATCTCACTGAACCGAAGAAGTGGTAGTTATAAGGCAGTTAGAGCTGCAAGCAGTTTGGTTTGGGAACTTAGACGCGAAATGAAACTGCAAATGCCTTCCAACAGGCTGGGAAAAGTGTGTTCTATATCTCTGCCAAACAAACTCCCCGGAGGTTGAGCTTTCAGAAGCAAGTTTAACTCTAAGGGAGGAAGCAGCAGAATGTGCCTCTCACATCTAGCCTGTAGGAATTCAGGTTGGCAAGTTCTATGGGGAAGCCCATTGCTGCCTATGGTGGAAACGGCATGGGAGATTTCAGTTTCCAAATCTCTGTGAAAAAGCGTCAGAGAAGCTTCTCCGTTCAGAATCCAGCATATCTCACTGAACCGAAGAAGTGGTAGTTAGAAGGGAGTTAGAGCTGCAAGCAGTTTGGTTTGGGAAATTAGACGCGAAATGAAACTGCAAATGCCTTCCAACAGGCTTGGAAAAGTGTGTTCTATATCTCTGCCAAACAAACTCCCCGGAGGTTGAGCTTTCAGAAGCAAGTTTAACTCTAAGGGAGGAAGCAGCAGAATGTGCCTCTCACATCTAGCCTGTAGGAATTCAGGTTGGCAAGTTCTATGGGGAAGCCCATTGCTGCCTATGGTGGAAACGGCATGGGAGATTTCAGTTTCCAAATCTCTGTGAAAAAGCGTCAGAGAAGCTTCTCCGTTTAGAATCCAGCATATCTCACTGAACCGAAGAAGTGGTAGTTAGAAGGGAGTTAGAGCTGCAAGCAGTTTGGTTTGGGAAATTAGACGCGAAATGAAACTGCAAATGCCTTCCAACAGGCTTGGAAAAGTGTGTTCTATATCTCTGCCAAACAAACTGCCCGGAGGTTGAGCTTTCAGAAGCTAGTTTAACTCTAAGGGAGGAAGCAGCAGAATGTGCCTCTCACATCTAGCCTGTAGGAATTCAGGTTGGCAAGTTCTATGGGGAAGCCCATTGCTGGCTATGGTGGAAACGGCATGGGAGATTTCAGTTTCAAAATCTCTGTGAAAAAGCGTCAGAGAAGCTTCTCCGTTTAGAATCCAGCATATCTCACTGAACCGAAGAAGTGGTAGTTAGAAGGCAGTTAGAGCTGCAAGCAGTTTGGTTTGGGAAATTAGACGCGAAATGAAACTGCAAATGCCTTCCAACAGGCTTGGAAAAGTGTGTTCTATATCTCTGCCAAACAGACTCCCTGGAGGTTGAGCTTTCAGAAGCTAGTTTAACTCTAAGGGAGGAAGCAGCAGAATGTGCCTCTCACATCTAGCCTGTAGGAATTCAGGTTGGCAAGTTCTATGGGGAAGCCCATTGCTGGCTATGGTGGAAACAGCATGGGAGATTTCAGTTTCAAAATCTCTGTGAAAAAGCGTCAGAGAAGCTTCTCCGTTTAGAATCCAGCATATCTCACTGAACCGAAGAAGTGGTAGTTATAAGGCAGTTAGAGCTGCAAGCAGTTTGGTTTGGGAACTTAGACGCGAAATGAAACTGCAAATGCCTTCCAACAGGCTGGGAAAAGTGTGTTCTATATCTCTGCCAAACAAACTCCCCGGAGGTTGAGCTATCAGAAGCAAGTTTAACTCTAAGGGAGGAAGCAGCAGAATGTGCCTCTCACATCTAGCCTGTAGGAATTCAGGTTGGCAAGTTCTATGGGGAAGCCCATTGCTGCCTATGGTGGAAACGGCATGGGAGATTTCAGTTTCAAAATCTCTGTGAAAAAGCGTCAGAGAAGCTTCTCCGTTTAGAATCCAGCATATCTCACTGAACCGAAGAAGTGGTAGTTAGAAGGGAGTTAGAGCTGCAAGCAGTTTGGTTTGGGAAATTAGACGCGAAATGAAACTGCAAATGCCTTCCAACAGGCTTGGAAAAGTGTGTTCTATATCTCTGCCAAACAAACTCCCCGGAGGTTGAGCTTTCAGAAGCAAGTTTAACTCTAAGGGAGGAAGCAGCAGAATGTGCCTCTCACATCTAGCCTGTAGGAATTCAGGTTGGCAAGTTCTATGGGGAAGCCCATTGCTGCCTATGGTGGAAACGGCATGGGAGATTTCAGTTTCCAAATCTCTGTGAAAAAGCGTCAGAGAAGCTTCTCCGTTTAGAATCCAGCATATCTCACTGAACCGAAGAAGTGGTAGTTAGAAGGGAGTTAGAGCTGCAAGCAGTTTGGTTTGGGAAATTAGACGCGAAATGAAACTGCAAATGCCTTCCAACAGGCTTGGAAAAGTGTGTTCTATATCTCTGCCAAACAAACTCCCCGGAGGTTGAGCTTTCAGAAGCTAGTTTAACTCTAAGGGAGGAAGCAGCAGAATGTGCCTCTCACATCTAGCCTGTAGGAATTCAGGTTGGCAAGTTCTATGGGGAAGCCCATTGGCGCCTTCGTTGGAAACGGGTTTGGAAATTTCAGTTTCAAAATCTCTGTGAAAAAGCGTCAGAGAAGCTTCTCCGTTTAGAATCCAGCATATCTCACTGAACCGAAGAAGTGGTAGTTAGAAGGGAATTAGAGCTGCAAGCAATTTGGTTTGGGAAATTAGACGCGAAATGAAACTGCAAATGCCTTCCAACAGGCTTGGAAAAGTGTGTTCTATATCTCTGCCAAACAAACTCCCCGGAGGTTGAGCTTTCAGAAGCAAGTTTAACTCTAAGGGAGGAAGCAGCAGAATGTGCCTCTCACATCTAGCCTGTAGGAATTCAGGTTGGCAAGTTCTATGGGGAAGCCCATTGCTGCCTATGGTGGAAACAGCATGGGAGATTTCAGTTTCAAAATCTCTGTGAAAAAGCGTCAGAGAAGCTTCTCCGTTTAGAATCCAGCATATCTCACTGAACCGAAGAAGTGGTAGTTAGAAGGCAGTTAGAGCTGCAAGCAGTTTGGTTTGGGAAATTAGACGCGAAATGAAACTGCAAATGCCTTCCAACAGGCTTGGAAAAGTGTGTTCTATATCTCTGCCAAACAAACTCCCCGGAGGTTGAGCTTTCAGAAGCTAGTTTAACTCTAAGGGAGGAAGCAGCAGAATGTGCCTCTCACATCTAGCCTGTAGGAATTCAGGTTGGCAAGTTCTATGGGGAAGCCCATTGTCGCCTTCGTTGGAAACGGGTTTGGAAATTTCAGTTTCAAAATCTCTGTGAAAAAGCGTCAGAGAAGCTTCTCCGTTTAGAATCCAGCTTATCTCACTGAACCGAAGAAGTGGTAGTTAGAAGGGAGTTAGAGCTGCAAGCAGTTTGGTTTGGGAAATTAGACGCGAAATGAAACTGCAAATGCCTTCCAACAGGCTTGGAAAAGTGTGTTCTATATCTCTGCCAAACAAACTCCCCGGAGGTTCAGCTTTCAGAAGCAAGTTTAACTCTAAGGGAGGAAGCAGCAGAATGTGCCTCTCACATCTAGCCTTTAGGAATTCAGGTTGGCAAGTTCTATGGGGAAGCCCATTGCTGCCTATGGTGGAAACGGCATGGGAGATTTCAGTTTCCAAATCTCTGTGAAAAAGCGTCAGAGAAGCTTCTCCGTTTAGAATCCAGCATATCTCACTGAACCGAAGAAGTGGTAGTTAGAAGGGAGTTAGAGCTGCAAGCAGTTTGGTTTGGGAAATTAGACGCGAAATGAAACTGCAAATGCCTTCCAACAGGCTTGGAAAAGTGTGTTCTATATCTCTGCCAAACAAACTCCCCGGAGGTTGAGCTTTCAGAAGCTAGTTTAACTCTAAGGGAGGAAGCAGCAGAATGTGCCTCTCACATCTAGCCTGTAGGAATTCAGGTTGGCAAGTTCTATGGGGAAGCCCATTGGCGCCTTCGTTGGAAACGGGTTTGGAAATTTCAGTTTCAAAATCTCTGTGAAAAAGCGTCAGAGAAGCTTCTCCGTTTAGAATCCAGCATATCTCACTGAACCGAAGAAGTGGTAGTTAGAAGGGAGTTAGAGCTGCAAGCAGTTTGGTTTGGGAAATTAGACGCGAAATGAAACTGCAAATGCCTTCCAACAGGCTTGGAAAAGTGTGTTCTATATCTCTGCCAAACAAACTCCCCGGCGGTTGAGCTTTCAGAAGCTAGTTTAACTCTAAGGGAGGAAGCAGCAGAATGTGCCTCTCACATCTAGCCTGTAGGAATTCAGGTTGGCAAGTTCTATGCGGAAGCCCATTGCTGGCTATGGTGGAAACGGCATGGGAGATTTCAGTTTCAAAATCTCTGTGAAAAAGCGTCAGAGAAGCTTCTCCGTTTAGAATCCAGCATATCTCACTGAACTGAAGAAGTGGTAGTTAGAAGGCAGTTAGAGCTGCAAGCAGTTTGGTTTGGGAAATTAGACGCGAAATGAAACTGCAAATGCCTTCCAACAGGCTTGGAAAAGTGTGTTCTATATCTCTGCCAAACAGACTCCCTGGAGGTTGAGCTTTCAGAAGCTAGTTTAACTCTAAGGGAGGAAGCAGCAGAATGTGCCTCTCACATCTAGCCTGTAGGAATTCAGGTTGGCAAGTTCTATGGGGAAGCCCATTGCTGCCTATGGTGGAAACAGCATGGGAGATTTCAGTTTCAAAATCTCTGTGAAAAAGCGTCAGAGAAGCTTCTCCGTTTAGAATCCAGCATATCTCACTGAACCGAAGAAGTGGTAGTTAGAAGGCAGTTAGAGCTGCAAGCAGTTTGGTTTGGGAAATTAGACGCGAAATGAAACTGCACATGCCTTCCAACAGGCTTGGAAAAGTGTGTTCTATATCTCTGCCAAACAAACTCCCCGGAGGTTGAGCTTTCAGAAGCTAGTTTAACTCTAAGGGAGGAAGCAGCAGAATGTGCCTCTCACATCTAGCCTGTAGGAATTCAGGTTGGCAAGTTCTATGGGGAAGCCCATTGGCGCCTTCGTTGGAAACGGGTTTGGAAATTTCAGTTTCAAAATCTCTGTGAAAAAGCGTCAGAGAAGCTTCTCCGTTTAGAATCCAGCATATCTCACTGAACCGAAGAAGTGGTAGTTAGAAGGGAGTTAGAGCTGCAAGCAGTTTGGTTTGGGAAATTAGACGCGAAATGAAACTGCAAATGCCTTCCAACAGGCTTGGAAAATTGTGTTCTATATCTCTCCCAAACAAACTCCCCGGAGGTTGAGCTTTCAGAAGCAAGTTTAACTCTAAGGGAGGAAGCAGCAGAATGTGCCTCTCACATCTAGCCTGTAGGAATTCAGGTTGGCAAGTTCTATGGGGAAGCCCATTGCTGCCTATGGTGGAAACGGCATGGGAGATTTCAGTTTCAAAATCTCTGTGAAAAAGCGTCAGAGAAGCTTCTCCGTTTAGAATCCAGCATATCTCACTGAACCGAAGAAGTGGTAGTTAGAAGGGAGTTAGAGCTGCAAGCAGTTTGGTTTGGGAAATAAGACGCGAAATGAAACTGCAAATGCCTTCCAACAGGCTTGGAAAAGTGTGTTCTATATCTCTGCCAAACAAACTCCCCGGAGGTTGAGCTTTCAGAAGCTAGTTTAACTCTAAGGGAGGAAGCAGCAGAATGTGCCTCTCACATCTAGCCTGTAGGAATTCAGGTTGGCAAGTTCTATGGGGAAGCCCATTGCTGGCTATGGTGGAAACGGCATGGGAGATTTCAGTTTCAAAATCTCTGTGAAAAAGCGTCAGAGAAGCTTCTCCGTTTAGAATCCAGCATATCTCACTGAACCGAAGAAGTGGTAGTTAGAAGGGAGTTAGAGCTGCAAGCAGTTTGGTTTGGGAAATAAGACGCGAAATGAAACTGCACATGCCTTCCAACAGGCTTGGAAAAGTGTGTTCTATATCTCTGCCAAACAAACTCCCCGGAGGTTGAGCTTTCAGAAGCTAGTTTAACTCTAAGGGAGGAAGCAGCAGAATGTGCCTCTCACATCTAGCCTGTAGGAATTCAGGTTGGCAAGTTCTATGGGGAAGCCCATTGCTGGCTATGGTGGAAACGGCATGGGAGATTTCAGTTTCAAAATCTCTGTGAAAAAGCGTCAGAGAAGCTTCTCCGTTTAGAATCCAGCATATCTCACTGAACCGAAGAAGTGGTAGTTAGAAGGCAGTTAGAGCTGCAAGCAGTTTGGTTTGGGAACTTAGACGCGAAATGAAACTGCAAATGCCTTCCAACAGGCTTGGAAAAGTGTGTTCTATATCTCTGCCAAACAGACTCCCTGGAGGTTGAGCTTTCAGAAGCTAGTTTAACTCTAAGGGAGGAAGCAGCAGAATGTGCCTCTCACATCTAGCCTGTAGGAATTCAGGTTGGCAAGTTCTATGGGGCAGCCCATTGCTGGCTATGGTGGAAACAGCATGGGAGATTTCAGTTTCAAAATCTCTGTGAAAAAGCGTCAGAGAAGCTTCTCCGTTTAGAATCCAGCATATCTCACTGAACCGAAGAAGTGGTAGTTATAAGGCAGTTAGAGCTGCAAGCAGTTTGGTTTGGGAACTTAGACGCGAAATGAAACTGCAAATGCCTTCCAACAGGCTGGGAAAAGTGTGTTCTATATCTCTGCCAAACAAACTCCCCGGAGGTTGATCTTTCAGAAGCAAGTTTAACTCTAAGGGAGGAAGCAGCAGAATGTGCCTCTCACATCTAGCCTGTAGGAATTCAGGTTGGCAAGTTCTATGGGGAAGCCCATTGGCGCCTTCGTTGGAAACGGGTTGGGAAATTTCAGTTTCAAAATCTCTGTGAAAAAGCGTCAGAGAAGCTTCTCCGTTTAGAATCCAGCATATCTCACTGAACCGAAGAAGTGGTAGTTAGAAGGGAGTTAGAGCTGCAAGCAGTTTGGTTTGGGAAATAAGACGCGAAATGAAACTGCAAATGCCTTCCAACAGGCTTGGAAAAGTGTGTTCTATATCTCTGCCAAACAAACTCCCCGGAGGTTGAGCTTTCAGAAGCTAGTTTAACTCTAAGGGAGGAAGCAGCAGAATGTGCCTCTCACATCTAGCCTGTAGGAATTCAGGTTGGCAAGTTCTATGGGGAAGCCCATTGCTGGCTATGGTGGAAACGGCATGGGAGATTTCAGTTTCAAAATCTCTGTGAAAAAGCGTCAGAGAAGCTTCTCCGTTTAGAATCCAGCATATCTCACTGAACCGAAGAAGTGGTAGTTAGAAGGCAGTTAGAGCTGCAAGCAGTTTGGTTTGGGAAATTAGACGCGAAATGAAACTGCAAATGCCTTCCAACAGGCTTGGAAAAGTGTGTTCTATATCTCTGCCAAACAGACTCCCTGGAGGTTGAGCTTTCAGAAGCTAGTTTAACTCTAAGGGAGGAAGCAGCAGAATGTGCCTCTCACATCTAGCCTGTAGGAATTCAGGTTGGCAAGTTCTATGGGGAAGCCCATTGCTGGCTATGGTGGAAACAGCATGGGAGATTTCAGTTTCAAAATCTCTGTGAAAAAGCGTCAGAGAAGCTTCTCCGTTTAGAATCCAGCATATCTCACTGAACCGAAGAAGTGGTAGTTATAAGGCAGTTAGAGCTGCAAGCAGTTTGGTTTGGGAAATTAGACGCGAAATGAAACTGCAAATGCCTTCCAACAGGCTGGGAAAAGTGTGTTCTATATCTCTGCCAAACAAACTCCCCGGAGGTTGAGCTTTCAGAAGCAAGTTTAACTCTAAGGGAGGAAGCAGCAGAATGTGCCTCTCACATCTAGCCTGTAGGAATTCAGGTTGGCAAGTTCTATGGGGAAGCCCATTGCTGCCTATGGTGGAAACGGCAAGGGAGATTTCAGTTTCCAAATCTCTGTGAAAAAGCGTCAGAGAAGCTTCTCCGTTTAGAATCCAGCATATCTCACTGAACCGAAGAAGTGGTAGTTAGAAGGGAGTTAGAGCTGCAAGCAGTTTGGTTTGGGAAATTAGACGCGAAATGAAACTGCAAATGCCTTCCAACAGGCTTGGAAAAGTGTGTTCTATATCTCTGCCAAACAAACTCCCCGGAGGTTGAGCTTTCAGAAGCAAGTTTAACTCTAAGGGAGGAAGCAGCAGAATGTGCCTCTCACATCTAGCCTGTAGGAATTCAGGTTGGCAAGTTCTATGGGGAAGCCCATTGCTGCCTATGGTGGAAACGGCATGGGAGATTTCAGTTTCCAAATCTCTGTGAAAAAGCGTCAGAGAAGCTTCTCCGTTTAGAATCCAGCATATCTCACTGAACCGAAGAAGTGGTAGTTAGAAGGGAGTTAGAGCTGCAAGCAGTTTGGTTTGGGAAATTAGACGCGAAATGAAACTGTAAATGCCTTCCAACAGGCTTGGAAAAGTGTGTTCTATATCTCTGCCAAACAAACTGCCCGGAGGTTGAGCTTTCAGAAGCTAGTTTAACTCTAAGGGAGGAAGCAGCAGAATGTGCCTCTCACATCTAGCCTGTAGGAATTCAGGTTGGCAAGTTCTATGGGGAAGCCCATTGCTGCCTATGGTGGAAACGGCATGGGAGATTTCAGTTTCAAAATCTCTGTGAAAAAGCGTCAGAGAAGCTTCTCCGTTTAGAATCCAGCATATCTCACTGAACCGAAGAAGTGGTAGTTAGAAGGCAGTTAGAGCTGCAAGCAGTTTGGTTTGGGAAATTAGACGCGAAATGAAACTGCAAATGCCTTCCAACAGGCTTGGAAAAGTGTGTTCTATATCTCTGCCAAACAGACTCCCTGGAGGTTGAGCTTTCAGAAGCTAGTTTAACTCTAAGGGAGGAAGCAGCAGAATGTGCCTCTCACATCTAGCCTGTAGGAATTCAGGTTGGCAAGTTCTATGGGGAAGCCCATTGCTGGCTATGGTGGAAACAGCATGGGAGATTTCAGTTTCAAAATCTCTGTGAAAAAGCGTCAGAGAAGCTTCTCCGTTTAGAATCCAGCATATCTCACTGAACCGAAGAAGTGGTAGTTAGAAGGGAATTAGAGCTGCAAGCAGTTTGGTTTGGGAAATTAGACGCGAAATGAAACTGCAAATGCCTTCCAACAGGCTTGGAAAAGTGTGTTCTATATCTCTGCCAAATAAACTCCCCGGAGGTTGAGCTTTCAGAAGCAAGTTTAACTCTAAGGGAGGAAGCAGCAGAATGTGCCTCTCACATCTAGCCTGTAGGAATTCAGGTTGGCAAGTTCTATGGGGAAGCCCATTGCTGCCTATGGTGGAAACGGCATGGGAGATTTCAGTTTCAAAATCTCTGTGAAAAAGCGTCAGAGAAGCTTCTCCGTTTAGAATCCAGCATATCTCACTGAACCGAAGAAGTGGTAGTTAGAAGGGAGTTAGAGCTGCAAGCAGTTTGGTTTGGGAAATTAGACGCGAAATGAAACTGCAAATGCCTTCCAACAGGCTTGGAAAAGTGTGTTCTATATCTCTGCCAAACAAACTCCCCGGCGGTTGAGCTTTCAGAAGCTAGTTTAACTCTAAGGGAGGAAGCAGCAGAATGTGCCTCTCATATCTAGCCTGTAGGAATTCAGGTTGGCAAGTTCTATGGGGAAGCCCATTGCTGGCTATGGTGGAAACGGCATGGGAGATTTCAGTTTCAAAATCTCTGTGAAAAAGCGTCAGAGAAGCTTCTCCGTTTAGAATCCAGCATATCTCACTGAACCGAAGAAGTGGTAGTTAGAAGGCAGTTAGAGCTGCAAGCAGTTTGGTTTGGGAAATTAGACGCGAAATGAAACTGCAAATGCCTTCCAACAGGCTTGGAAAAGTGTGTTCTATATCTCTGCCAAACAAACTCCCCGGAGGTTGAGCTTTCAGAAGCTAGTTTAACTCTAAGGGAGGAAGCAGCAGAATGTGCCTCTCACATCTAGCCTGTAGGAATTCAGGTTGGCAAGTTCTATGGGGAAGCCCATTGGCGCCTTCGTTGGAAACGGGTTTGGAAATTTCAGTTTCAAAATCTCTGTGAAAAAGCGTCAGAGAAGCTTCTCCGTTTAGAATCCAGCATATCTCACTGAACCGAAGAAGTGGTAGTTAGAAGGGAATTAGAGCTGCAAGCAGTTTGGTTTGGGAAATTAGACGCGAAATGAAACTGCAAATGCCTTCCAACAGGCTTGGAAAAGTGTGTTCTATATCTCTGCCAAACAAACTCCCCGGAGGTTGAGCTTTCAGAAGCAAGTTTAACTCTAAGGGAGGAAGCAGCAGAATGTGCCTCTCACATCTAGCCTGTAGGAATTCAGGTTGGCAAGTTCTATGGGGAAGCCCATTGCTGCCTATGGTGGAAACGGCATGGGAGATTTCAGTTTCAAAATCTCTGTGAAAAAGCGTCAGAGAAGCTTCTCCGTTTAGAATCCAGCATATCTCACTGAACCGAAGAAGTGGTAGTTAGAAGGGAATTAGAGCTGCAAGCAGTTTGGTTTGGGAAATTAGACGCGAAATGAAACTGCAAATGCCTTCCAACAGGCTTGGAAAAGTGTGTTCTATATCTCTGCCAAACAAACTCCCCGGAGGTTGAGCTTTCAGAAGCAAGTTTAACTCTAAGGGAGGAAGCAGCAGAATGTGCCTCTCACATCTAGCCTGTAGGAATTCAGGTTGGCAAGTTCTATGGGGAAGCCCATTGCTGCCTATGGTGGAAACGGCATGGGAGATTTCAGTTTCAAAATCTCTGTGAAAAAGCGTCAGAGAAGCTTCTCCGTTTAGAATCCAGCATATCTCACTGAACCGAAGAAGTGGTAGTTAGAAGGGAGTTAGAGCTGCAAGCAGTTTGGTTTGGGAAATTAGACGCGAAATGAAACTGCAAATGCCTTCCAACAGGCTTGGAAAAGTGTGTTCTATATCTCTGCCAAACAAACTCCCCGGAGGTTGAGCTTTCAGAAGCTAGTTTAACTCTAAGGGAGGAAGCAGCAGAATGTGCCTCTCACATCTAGCCTGTAGGAATTCAGGTTGGCAAGTTCTATGGGGAAGCCCATTGGCGCCTTCGTTGGAAACGGGTTTGGAAATTTCAGTTTCAAAATCTCTGTGAAAAAGCGTCAGAGAAGCTTCTCCGTTTAGAATCCAGCATATCTCATTGAACCGAAGAAGTGGTAGTTAGAAGGCAGTTAGAGCTGCAAGCAGTTTGGTTTGGGAAATTAGACGCGAAATGAAACTGCAAATGCCTTCCAACAGGCTTGGAAAAGTGTGTTCTATATCTCTGCCAAACAGACTCCCTGGAGGTTGAGCTTTCACAAGCTAGTTTAACTCTAAGGGCGGAAGCAGCAGAATGTGCCTCTCACATCTAGCCTGTAGGAATTCAGGTTGGCAAGTTCTATGGGGAAGCCAATTGCTGGCTATGGTGGAAACAGCATGGGAGATTTCAGTTTCAAAATCTCTGTGAAAAAGCGTCAGAGAAGCTTCTCCGTTTAGAATCCAGCATATCTCACTGAACCGAAGAAGTGGTAGTTAGAAGGGAGTTAGAGCTGCAAGCAGTTTGGTTTGGGAAATTAGACACGAAATGAAACTGCAAATGCCTTCCAACAGGCTTGGAAAAGTGTGTTCTATATCTCTGCCAAATAAACTCCCCGGAGGTTGAGCTTTCAGAAGCTAGTTTAACTCTAAGGGAGGAAGCAGCAGAATGTGCCTCTCACATCTAGCCTGTAGGAATTCAGGTTGGCAAGTTCTATGGGGAAGCCCATTGGCGCCTTCGTTGGAAACGGGTTTGGAAATTTCAGTTTCAAAATCTCTGTGAAAAAGCGTCAGAGAAGCTTCTCCGTTTTGAATCCAGCATATCTCACTGAACCGAAGAAGTGGTAGTTAGAAGGGAGTTAGAGCTACAAGCAGTTTGGTTTGGGAAATTAGACGCGAAATGAAACTGCAAATGCCTTCCAACAGGCTTGGAAAAGTGTGTTCTATATCTCTGCCAAACAAACTCCCCGGAGGTTGAGCTTTCAGAAGCAAGTTTAACTCTAAGGGAGGAAGCAGCAGAATGTGCCTCTCACATCTAGCCTGTAGGAATTCAGGTTGGCAAGTTCTATGGGGAAGCCCATTGCTGCCTATGGTGGAAACGGCATGGGAGATTTCAGTTTCAAAATCTCTGTGAAAAAGCGTCAGAGAAGCTTCTCCGTTTAGAATCCAGCATATCTCACTGAACCGAAGAAGTGGTAGTTAGAAGGGAGTTAGAGCTGCAAGCAGTTTGGTTTGGGAAATTAGACGCGAAATGAAACTGCAAATGCCTTCCAACAGGCTTGGAAAAGTGTGTTCTATATCTCTGCCAAACAAACTCCCCGGCGGTTGAGCTTTCAGAAGCTAGTTTAACTCTAAGGGAGGAAGCAGCAGAATGTGCCTCTCACATCTAGCCTGTAGGAATTCAGGTTGGCAAGTTCTATGGGGAAGCCCATTGCTGGCTATGGTGGAAACGGCATGGGAGATTTCAGTTTCAAAATCTCTGTGAAAAAGCGTCAGAGAAGCTTCTCCGTTTAGAATCCAGCATATCTCACTGAACCGAAGAAGTGGTAGTTAGAAGGCAGTTAGAGCTGCAAGCAGTTTGGTTTGGGAAATTAGACGCGAAATGAAACTGCACATGCCTTCCAACAGGCTTGGAAAAGTGTGTTCTATATCTCTGCCAAACAAACTCCCCGGAGGTTGAGCTTTCAGAAGCTAGTTTAACTCTAAGGGAGGAAGCAGCAGAATGTGCCTCTCACATCTAGCCTGTAGGAATTCAGGTTGGCAAGTTCTATGGGGAAGCCCATTGGCGCCTTCGTTGGAAACGGGTTTGGAAATTTCAGTTTCAAAATCTCTGTGAAAAAGCGTCAGAGAAGCTTCTCCGTTTAGAATCCAGCATATCTCACTGAACCGAAGAAGTGGTAGTTAGAAGGGAGTTAGAGCTGCAAGCAGTTTGGTTTGGGAAATTAGACGCGAAATGAAACTGCAAATGCCTTCCAACAGGCTTGGAAAAGTGTGTTCTATATCTCTCCCAAACAAACTCCCCGGAGGTTGAGCTTTCAGAAGCAAGTTTAACTCTAAGGGAGGAAGCAGCAGAATGTGCCTCTCACATCTAGCCTGTAGGAATTCAGGTTGGCAAGTTCTATGGGGAAGCCCATTGCTGCCTATGGTGGAAACGGCATGGGAGATTTCAGTTTCAAAATCTCTGTGAAAAAGCGTCAGAGAAGCTTCTCCGTTTAGAATCCAGCATATCTCACTGAACCGAAGAAGTGGTAGTTAGAAGGGAGTTAGAGCTGCAAGCAGTTTGGTTTGGGAAATAAGACGCGAAATGAAACTGCACATGCCTTCCAACAGGCTTGGAAAAGTGTGTTCTATATCTCTGCCAAACAAACTCCCCGGAGGTTGAGCTTTCAGAAGCTAGTTTAACTCTAAGGGAGGAAGCAGCAGAATGTGCCTCTCACATCTAGCCTGTAGGAATTCAGGTTGGCAAGTTCTATGGGGAAGCCCATTGCTGGCTATGGTGGAAACGGCATGGGAGATTTCAGTTTCAAAATCTCTGTGAAAAAGCGTCAGAGAAGCTTCTCCGTTTAGAATCCAGCATATCTCACTGAACCGAAGAAGTGGTAGTTAGAAGGCAGTTAGAGCTGCAAGCAGTTTGGTTTGGGAACTTAGACGCGAAATGAAACTGCAAATGCCTTCCAACAGGCTTGGAAAAGTGTGTTCTATATCTCTGCCAAACAGACTCCCTGGAGGTTGAGCTTTCAGAAGCTAGTTTAACTCTAAGGGAGGAAGCAGCAGAATGTGCCTCTCACATCTAGACTGTAGGAATTCAGGTTGGCAAGTTCTATGGGGCAGCCCATTGCTGGCTATGGTGGAAACAGCATGGGAGATTTCAGTTTCAAAATCTCTGTGAAAAAGCGTCAGAGAAGCTTCTCCGTTTAGAATCCAGCATATCTCACTGAACCGAAGAAGTGGTAGTTATAAGGCAGTTAGAGCTGCAAGCAGTTTGGTTTGGGAACTTAGACGCGAAATGAAACTGCAAATGCCTTCCAACAGGCTGGGAAAAGTGTGTTCTATATCTCTGCCAAACAAACTCCCCGGAGGTTGAGCTTTCAGAAGCAAGTTTAACTCTAAGGGAGGAAGCAGCAGAATGTGCCTCTCACATCTAGCCTGTAGGAATTCAGGTTGGCAAGTTCTATGGGGAAGCCCATTGCTGCCTATGGTGGAAACGGCATGGGAGATTTCAGTTTCAAAATCTCTGTGAAAAAGCGTCAGAGAAGCTTCTCCGTTTAGAATCCAGCATATCTCACTGAACCGAAGAAGTGGTAGTTAGAAGGGAGTTAGAGCTGCAAGCAGTTTGGTTTGGGAAATTAGACGCGAAATGAAACTGCAAATGCCTTCCAACAGGCTTGGAAAAGTGTGTTCTATATCTCTGCCAAACAAACTCCCCGGAGGTTGAGCTTTCAGAAGCAAGTTTAACTCTAAGGGAGGAAGCAGCAGAATGTGCCTCTCACATCTAGCCTGTAGGAATTCAGGTTGGCAAGTTCTATGGGGAAGCCCATTGCTGCCTATGGTGGAAACGGCATGGGAGATTTCAGTTTCAAAATCTCTGTGAAAAAGCGTCAGAGAAGCTTCTCCGTTTAGAATCCAGCATATCTCACTGAACCGAAGAAGTGGTAGTTAGAAGGGAGTTAGAGCTGCAAGCAGTTTGGTTTGGGAAATTAGACGCGAAATGAAACTGCAAATGCCTTCCAACAGGCTTGGAAAAGTGTGTTCTATATCTCTGCCAAACAAACTCCCCGGCGGTTGAGCTTTCAGAAGCTAGTTTAACTCTAAGGGAGGAAGCAGCAGAATGTGCCTCTCACATCTAGCCTGTAGGCATTCAGGTTGGCAAGTTCTATGGGGAAGCCCATTGGCGCCTTCGTTGGAAACGGGTTTGGAAATTTCAGTTTCAAAATCTCTGTGAAAAAGCGTCAGAGAAGCTTCTCCGTTTAGAATCCAGCATATCTCACTGAACCGAAGAAGTGGTAGTTAGAAGGGAGTTAGAGCTGCAAGCAGTTTGGTTTGGGAAATTAGACGCGAAATGAAACTGCAAATGCCTTCCAACAGGCTTGGAAAAGTGTGTTCTATATCTCTCCCAAACAAACTCCCCGGAGGTTGAGCTTTCAGAAGCAAGTTTAACTCTAAGGGAGGAAGCAGCAGAATGTGCCTCTCACATCTAGCCTGTAGGAATTCAGGTTGGCAAGTTCTATGGGGAAGCCCATTGCTGCCTATGGTGGAAACGGCATGGGAGATTTCAGTTTCAAAATCTCTGTGAAAAAGCGTCAGAGAAGCTTCTCCGTTTAGAATCCAGCATATCTCACTGAACCGAAGAAGTGGTAGTTAGAAGGGAGTTAGAGCTGCAAGCAGTTTGGTTTGGGAAATAAGACGCGAAATGAAACTGCAAATGCCTTCCAACAGGCTTGGAAAAGTGTGTTCTATATCTCTGCCAAACAAACTCCCCGGAGGTTGAGCTTTCAGAAGCTAGTTTAACTCTAAGGGAGGAAGCAGCAGAATGTGCCTCTCACATCTAGCCTGTAGGAATTCAGGTTGGCAAGTTCTATGGGGAAGCCCATTGCTGGCTATGGTGGAAACGGCATGGGAGATTTCAGTTTCAAAATCTCTGTGAAAAAGCGTCAGAGAAGCTTCTCCGTTTAGAATCCAGCATATCTCACTGAACCGAAGAAGTGGTAGTAAGAAGGCAGTTAGAGCTGCAAGCAGTTTGGTTTGGGAAATTAGACGCGAAATGAAACTGCAAATGCCTTCCAACAGGCTTGGAAAAGTGTGTTCTATATCTCTGCCAAACAGACTCCCTGGAGGTTGAGCTTTCAGAAGCTAGTTTAACTCTAAGGGAGGAAGCAGCAGAATGTGCCTCTCACATCTAGCCTGTAGGAATTCAGGTTGGCAAGTTCTATGGGGAAGCCCATTGCTGGCTATGGTGGAAACAGCATGGGAGATTTCAGTTTCAAAATCTCTGTGAAAAAGCGTCAGAGAAGCTTCTCCGTTTAGAATCCAGCATATCTCACTGAACCGAAGAAGTGGTAGTTAGAAGGCAGTTAGAGCTGCAAGCAGTTTGGTTTGGGAACTTAGACGCGAAATGAAACTGCAAATGCCTTCCAACAGGCTGGGAAAAGTGTGTTCTATATCTCTGCCAAACAAACTCCCCGGAGGTTGAGCTTTCAGAAGCAAGTTTAACTCTAAGGGAGGAAGCAGCAGAATGTGCCTCTCACATCTAGCCTGTAGGAATTCAGGTTGGCAAGTTCTATGGGGAAGCCCATTGCTGCCTATGGTGGAAACGGCATGGGAGATTTCAGTTTCCAAATCTCTGTGAAAAAGCGTCAGAGAAGCTTCTCCGTTTAGAATCCAGCATATCTCACTGAACCGAAGAAGTGGTAGTTAGAAGGGAGTTAGAGCTGCAAGCAGTTTGGTTTGGGAAATTAGACGCGAAATGAAACTGCAAATGCCTTCCAACAGGCTTGGAAAAGTGTGTTCTATATCTCTGCCAAACAAACTCCCCGGAGGTTGAGCTTTCAGAAGCAAGTTTAACTCTAAGGGAGGAAGCAGCAGAATGTGCCTCTCACATCTAGCCTGTAGGAATTCAGGTTGGCAAGTTCTATGGGGAAGCCCATTGCTGCCTATGGTGGAAACGGCATGGGAGATTTCAGTTTCCAAATCTCTGTGAAAAAGCGTCAGAGAAGCTTCTCCGTTTAGAATCCAGCATATCTCACTGAACCGAAGAAGTGGTAGTTAGAAGGGAGTTAGAGCTGCAAGCAGTTTGGTTTGGGAAATTAGACGCGAAATGAAACTGCAAATGCCTTCCAACAGGCTTGGAAAAGTGTGTTCTATATCTCTGCCAAACAAACTCCCCGGAGGTTGAGCTTTCAGAAGCTAGTTTAACTCTAAGGGAGGAAGCAGCAGAATGTGCCTCTCACATCTAGCCTGTAGGAATTCAGGTTGGCAAGTTCTATGGGGAAGCCCATTGCTGGCTATGGTGGAAACGGCATGGGAGATTTCAGTTTCAAAATCTCTGTGAAAAAGCGTCAGAGAAGCTTCTCCGTTTAGAATCCAGCATATCTCACTGAACCGAAGAAGTGGTAGTTAGAAGGCAGTTAGAGCTGCAAGCAGTTTGGTTTGGGAAATTAGACGCGAAATGAAACTGCAAATGCCTTCCAACAGGCTTGGAAAAGTGTGTTCTATATCTCTGCCAAACAGACTCCCTGGAGGTTGAGCTTTCAGAAGCTAGTTTAACTCTAAGGGAGGAAGCAGCAGAATGTGCCTCTCACATCTAGCCTGTAGGAATTCAGGTTGGCAAGTTCTATGGGGAAGCCCATTGCTGGCTATGGTGGAAACAGCATGGGAGATTTCAGTTTCAAAATCTCTGTGAAAAAGCTTCAGAGAAGCTTCTCCGTTTAGAATCCAGCATATCTCACTGAACCGAAGAAGTGGTAGTTATAAGGCAGTTAGAGCTGCAAGCAGTTTGGTTTGGGAACTTAGACGCGAAATGAAACTGCAAATGCCTTCCAACAGGCTGGGAAAAGTGGGTTCTATATCTCTGCCAAACAAACTCCCCGGAGGTTGAGCTTTCAGAAGCAAGTTTAACTCTAAGGGAGGAAGCAGCAGAATGTGCCTCTCACATCTAGCCTGTAGGAATTCAGGTTGGCAAGTTCTATGGGGAAGCCCATTGCTGCCTATGGTGGAAACGGCATGGGAGATTTCAGTTTCCAAATCTCTGTGAAAAAGCGTCAGAGAAGCTTCTCCGTTTAGAATCCAGCATATCTCACTGAACCGAAGAAGTGGTAGTTATAAGGCAGTTAGAGCTGCAAGCAGTTTGGTTTGGGAACTTAGACGCGAAATGAAACTGCAAATGCCTTCCAACAGGCTGGGAAAAGTGTGTTCTATATCTCTGCCAAACAAACTCCCCGGAGGTTGAGCTTTCAGAAGCAAGTTTAACTCTAAGGGAGGAAGCAGCAGAATGTGCCTCTCACATCTAGCCTGTAGGAATTCACGTTGGCAAGTTCTATGGGGAAGCCCATTGCTGCCTATGGTGGAAACGGCATGGGAGATTTCAGTTTCCAAATCTCTGTGAAAAAGCGTCAGAGAAGCTTCTCCGTTTAGAATCCAGCATATCTCACTGAACCGAAGAAGTGGTAGTTAGAAGGGAGTTAGAGCTGCAAGCAGTTTGGTTTGGGAAATTAGACGCGAAATGAAACTGCAAATGCCTTCCAACAGGCTTGGAAAAGTGTGTTCTATATCTCTGCCAAACAAACTCCCCGGAGGTTGAGCTTTCAGAAGCAAGTTTAACTCTAAGGGAGGAAGCAGCAGAATGTGCCTCTCACATCTAGCCTGTAGGAATTCAGGTTGGCAAGTTCTATGGGGAAGCCCATTGCTGCCTATGGTGGAAACGGCATGGGAGATTTCAGTTTCCAAATCTCTGTGAAAAAGCGTCAGAGAAGCTTCTCCGTTTAGAATCCAGCATATCTCACTGAACCGAAGAAGTGGTAGTTAGAAGGGAGTTAGAGCTGCAAGCAGTTTGGTTTGGGAAATTAGACGCGAAATGAAACTGCAAATGCCTTCCAACAGGCTTGGAAAAGTGTGTTCTATATCTCTGCCAAACAAACTCCCCGGAGGTTGAGCTTTCAGAAGCTAGTTTAACTCTAAGGGAGGAAGCAGCAGAATGTGCCTCTCACATCTAGCCTGTAGGAATTCAGGTTGGCAAGTTCTATGGGGAAGCCCATTGGCGCCTTCGTTGGAAACGGGTTTGGAAATTTCAGTTTCAAAATCTCTGTGAAAAAGCGTCAGAGAAGCTTCTCCGTTTAGAATCCAGCATATCTCACTGAACCGAAGAAGTGGTAGTTAGAAGGGAATTAGAGCTGCAAGCAGTTTGGTTTGGGAAATTAGACGCGAAATGAAACTGCAAATGCCTTCCAACAGGCTTGGAAAAGTGTGTTCTATATCTCTGCCAAACAAACTCCCCGGAGGTTGAGCTTTCAGAAGCAAGTTTAACTCTAAGGGAGGAAGCAGCAGAATGTGCCTCTCACATCTAGCCTGTAGGAATTCAGGTTGGCAAGTTCTATGGGGAAGCCCATTGCTGCCTATGGTGGAAACAGCATGGGAGATTTCAGTTTCAAAATCTCTGTGAAAAAGCGTCAGAGAAGCTTCTCCGTTTAGAATCCAGCATATCTCACTGAACCGAAGAAGTGGTAGTTAGAAGGCAGTTAGAGCTGCAAGCAGTTTGGTTTGGGAAATTAGACGCGAAATGAAACTGCAAATGCCTTCCAACAGGCTTGGAAAAGTGTGTTCTATATCTCTGCCAAACAAACTCCCCGGAGGTTGAGCTTTCAGAAGCTAGTTTAACTCTAAGGGAGGAAGCAGCAGAATGTGCCTCTCACATCTAGCCTGTAGGAATTCAGGTTGGCAAGTTCTATGGGGAAGCCCATTGTCGCCTTCGTTGGAAACGGGTTTGGAAATTTCAGTTTCAAAATCTCTGTGAAAAAGCGTCAGAGAAGCTTCTCCGTTTAGAATCCAGCATATCTCACTGAACCGAAGAAGTGGTAGTTAGAAGGGAGTTAGAGCTGCAAGCAGTTTGGTTTGGGAAATTAGACGCGAAATGAAACTGCAAATGCCTTCCAACAGGCTTGGAAAAGTGTGTTCTATATCTCTGCCAAACAAACTCCCCGGAGGTTCAGCTTTCAGAAGCAAGTTTAACTCTAAGGGAGGAAGCAGCAGAATGTGCCTCTCACATCTAGCCTTTAGGAATTCAGGTTGGCAAGTTCTATGGGGAAGCCCATTGCTGCCTATGGTGGAAACGGCATGGGAGATTTCAGTTTCAAAATCTCTGTGAAAAAGCGTCAGAGAAGCTTCTCCGTTTAGAATCCAGCATATCTCACTGAACCGAAGAAGTGGTAGTTAGAAGGGAGTTAGAGCTGCAAGCAGTTTGGTTTGGGAAATTAGACGCGAAATGAAACTGCAAATGCCTTCCAACAGGCTTGGAAAAGTGTGTTCTATATCTCTGCCAAACAAACTCCCCGGAGGTTGAGCTTTCAGAAGCAAGTTTAACTCTAAGGGAGGAAGCAGCAGAATGTGCCTCTCACATCTAGCCTGTAGGAATTCAGGTTGGCAAGTTCTATGGGGAAGCCCATTGCTGCCTATGGTGGAAACGGCATGGGAGATTTCAGTTTCCAAATCTCTGTGAAAAAGCGTCCGAGAAGCTTCTCCGTTTAGAATCCAGCATATCTCACTGAACCGAAGAAGTGGTAGTTAGAAGGGAGTTAGAGCTGCAAGCAGTTTGGTTTGGGAAATTAGACGCGAAATGAAACTGCAAATGCCTTCCAACAGGCTTGGAAAAGTGTGTTCTATATCTCTGCCAAACAAACTCCCCGGAGGTTGAGCTTTCAGAAGCTAGTTTAACTCTAAGGGAGGAAGCAGCAGAATGTGCCTCTCACATCTAGCCTGTAGGAATTCAGGTTGGCAAGTTCTATGGGGAAGCCCATTGCTGGCTATGGTGGAAACGGCATGGGAGATTTCAGTTTCAAAATCTCTGTGAAAAAGCGTCAGAGAAGCTTCTCCGTTTAGAATCCAGCATATCTCACTGAACCGAAGAAGTGGTAGTTAGAAGGCAGTTAGAGCTGCAAGCAGTTTGGTTTGGGAAATTAGACGCGAAATGAAACTGCAAATGCCTTCCAACAGGCTGGGAAAAGTGGGTTCTATATCTCTGCCAAACAAACTCCCCGGAGGTTGAGCTTTCAGAAGCAAGTTTAACTCTAAGGGAGGAAGCAGCAGAATGTGCCTCTCACATCTAGCCTGTAGGAATTCAGGTTGGCAAGTTCTATGGGGAAGCCCATTGCTGCCTATGGTGGAAACGGCATGGGAGATTTCAGTTTCCAAATCTCTGTGAAAAAGCGTCAGAGAAGCTTCTCCGTTTAGAATCCAGCATATCTCACTGAACCGAAGAAGTGGTAGTTATAAGGCAGTTAGAGCTGCAAGCAGTTTGGTTTGGGAACTTAGACGCGAAATGAAACTGCAAATGCCTTCCAACAGGCTGGGAAAAGTGTGTTCTATATCTCTGCCAAACAAACTCCCCGGAGGTTGAGCTTTCAGAAGCAAGTTTAACTCTAAGGGAGGAAGCAGCAGAATGTGCCTCTCACATCTAGCCTGTAGGAATTCAGGTTGGCAAGTTCTATGGGGAAGCCCATTGCTGCCTATGGTGGAAACGGCATGGGAGATTTCAGTTTCCAAATCTCTGTGAAAAAGCGTCAGAGAAGCTTCTCCGTTTAGAATCCAGCATATCTCACTGAACCGAAGAAGTGGTAGTTAGAAGGGAGTTAGAGCTGCAAGCAGTTTGGTTTGGGAAATTAGACGCGAAATGAAACTGCAAATGCCTTCCAACAGGCTTGGAAAAGTGTGTTCTATATCTCTGCCAAACAAACTCCCCGGAGGTTGAGCTTTCAGAAGCAAGTTTAACTCTAAGGGAGGAAGCAGCAGAATGTGCCTCTCACATCTAGCCTGTAGGAATTCAGGTTGGCAAGTTCTATGGGGAAGCCCATTGCTGCCTATGGTGGAAACGGCATGGGAGATTTCAGTTTCCAAATCTCTGTGAAAAAGCGTCAGAGAAGCTTCTCCGTTTAGAATCCAGCATATCTCACTGAACCGAAGAAGTGGTAGTTAGAAGGGAGTTAGAGCTGCAAGCAGTTTGGTTTGGGAAATTAGACGCGAAATGAAACTGCAAATGCCTTCCAACAGGCTTGGAAAAGTGTGTTCTATATCTCTGCCAAACAAACTCCCCGGAGGTTGAGCTTTCAGAAGCTAGTTTAACTCTAAGGGAGGAAGCAGCAGAATGTGCCTCTCACATCTAGCCTGTAGGAATTCAGGTTGGCAAGTTCTATGGGGAAGCCCATTGGCGCCTTCGTTGGAAACGGGTTTGGAAATTTCAGTTTCAAAATCTCTGTGAAAAAGCGTCAGAGAAGCTTCTCCGTTTAGAATCCAGCATATCTCACTGAACCGAAGAAGTGGTAGTTAGAAGGGAATTAGAGCTGCAAGCAGTTTGGTTTGGGAAATTAGACGCGAAATGAAACTGCAAATGCCTTCCAACAGGCTTGGAAAAGTGTGTTCTATATCTCTGCCAAACAAACTCCCCGGAGGTTGAGCTTTCAGAAGCAAGTTTAACTCTAAGGGAGGAAGCAGCAGAATGTGCCTCTCACATCTAGCCTGTAGGAATTCAGGTTGGCAAGTTCTATGGGGAAGCCCATTGCTGCCTATGGTGGAAACAGCATGGGAGATTTCAGTTTCAAAATCTCTGTGAAAAAGCGTCAGAGAAGCTTCTCCGTTTAGAATCCAGCATATCTCACTGAACCGAAGAAGTGGTAGTTAGAAGGCAGTTAGAGCTGCAAGCAGTTTGGTTTGGGAAATTAGACGCGAAATGAAACTGCAAATGCCTTCCAACAGGCTTGGAAAAGTGTGTTCTATATCTCTGCCAAACAAACTCCCCGGAGGTTGAGCTTTCAGAAGCTAGTTTAACTCTAAGGGAGGAAGCAGCAGAATGTGCCTCTCACATCTAGCCTGTAGGAATTCAGGTTGGCAAGTTCTATGGGGAAGCCCATTGTCGCCTTCGTTGGAAACGGGTTTGGAAATTTCAGTTTCAAAATCTCTGTGAAAAAGCGTCAGAGAAGCTTCTCCGTTTAGAATCCAGCATATCTCACTGAACCGAAGAAGTGGTAGTTAGAAGGGAGTTAGAGCTGCAAGCAGTTTGGTTTGGGAAATTAGACGCGAAATGAAACTGCAAATGCCTTCCAACAGGCTTGGAAAAGTGTGTTCTATATCTCTGCCAAACAAACTCCCCGGAGGTTCAGCTTTCAGAAGCAAGTTTAACTCTAAGGGAGGAAGCAGCAGAATGTGCCTCTCACATCTAGCCTTTAGGAATTCAGGTTGGCAAGTTCTATGGGGAAGCACATTGCTGCCTATGGTGGAAACGGCATGGGAGATTTCAGTTTCAAAATCTCTGTGAAAAAGCGTCAGAGAAGCTTCTCCGTTTAGAATCCAGCATATCTCACTGAACCGAAGAAGTGGTAGTTAGAAGGGAGTTAGAGCTGCAAGCAGTTTGGTTTGGGAAATTAGATGCGAAATGACACTGCAAAGGCCTTCCAACAGGCTTGGAAAAGTGTGTTCTATATCTATGCCAAACAGAGTCCCCGGAGGTTGAGCTTTCAGAAGCAAGCTTAACTGTTAGGGAGGAAGCAGCAGAATGTGCCTCTCACATCTAGCCTGTAGGAATTCAGGTTGCAAGTTCTATGTGGAAGCCCATTGCTGGCTATGGTCGAAACAGCATGGGAGATTTCAGTTTCAAAATCTCTGTGAAAAAGCGTCAGAGAAGCTTCTCCGTTTAGAATCCAGCATATCTCACTGAACCGAAGAAGTGGTAGTTAGAAGGGAGATAGAGCTGCAAGCAGTTTGGTTTGGGAAATTAGACGCGAAATGACACTGCAAAGGCCTTCCAACAGGCTTGGAAAAGTGTGTTCTATATCTCTGACAAACAGACTCCCTGGAGGTTGAGCTTTCAGAAGCAAGCTTAAGTCTTAGGGAGGAAGCAGCAGAATGTGCCTCTCACATCTAGCCTGTAGGAATTCAGGTTGGCAAGTTCTATGGGGAAGCCCATTGCTGCCTATGGTGGAAACGGCATGGGAGATTTCAGTTTCCAAATCTCTGTGAAAAAGCGTCCGAGAAGCTTCTCCGTTTAGAATCCAGCATATCTCACTGAACCGAAGAAGTGGTAGTTAGAAGGGAGTTAGAGCTGCAAGCAGTTTGGTTTGGGAAATTAGACGCGAAATGAAACTGCAAATGCCTTCCAACAGGCTTGGAAAAGTGTGTTCTATATCTCTGCCAAACAAACTCCCCGGAGGTTGAGCTTTCAGAAGCTAGTTTAACTCTAAGGGAGGAAGCAGCAGAATGTGCCTCTCACATCTAGCCTGTAGGAATTCAGGTTGGCAAGTTCTATGGGGAAGCCCATTGGCGCCTTCGTTGGAAACGGGTTTGGAAATTTCAGTTTCAAAATCTCTGTGAAAAAGCGTCAGAGAAGCTTCTCCGTTTAGAATCCAGCATATCTCACTGAACCGAAGAAGTGGTAGTTAGAAGGGAGTTAGAGCTGCAAGCAGTTTGGTTTGGGAAATTAGACGCGAAATGAAACTGCAAATGCCTTCCAACAGGCTTGGAAAAGTGTGTTCTATATCTCTGCCAAACAAACTCCCCGGCGGTTGAGCTTTCAGAAGCTAGTTTAACTCTAAGGGAGGAAGCAGCAGAATGTGCCTCTCACATCTAGCCTGTAGGAATTCAGGTTGGCAAGTTCTATGGGGAAGCCCATTGCTGGCTATGGTGGAAACGGCATGGGAGATTTCAGTTTCAAAATCTCTGTGAAAAAGCGTCAGAGAAGCTTCTCCGTTTAGAATCCAGCATATCTCACTGAACTGAAGAAGTGGTAGTTAGAAGGCAGTTAGAGCTGCAAGCAGTTTGGTTTGGGAAATTAGACGCGAAATGAAACTGCAAATGCCTTCCAACAGGCTTGGAAAAGTGTGTTCTATATCTCTGCCAAACAGACTCCCTGGAGGTTGAGCTTTCAGAAGCTAGTTTAACTCTAAGGGAGGAAGCAGCAGAATGTGCCTCTCACATCTAGCCTGTAGGAATTCAGGTTGGCAAGTTCTATGGGGAAGCCCATTGCTGCCTATGGTGGAAACAGCATGGGAGATTTCAGTTTCAAAATCTCTGTGAAAAAGCGTCAGAGAAGCTTCTCCGTTTAGAATCCAGCATATCTCACTGAACCGAAGAAGTGGTAGTTAGAAGGCAGTTAGAGCTGCAAGCAGTTTGGTTTGGGAAATTAGACGCGAAATGAAACTGCACATGCCTTCCAACAGGCTTGGAAAAGTGTGTTCTATATCTCTGCCAAACAAACTCCCCGGAGGTTGAGCTTTCAGAAGCTAGTTTAACTCTAAGGGAGGAAGCAGCAGAATGTGCCTCTCACATCTAGCCTGTAGGCATTCAGGTTGGCAAGTTCTATGGGGAAGCCCATTGGCGCCTTCGTTGGAAACGGGTTTGGAAATTTCAGTTTCAAAATCTCTATGAAAAAGCGTCAGAGAAGCTTCTCCGTTTAGAATCCAGCATATCTCACTGAACCGAAGAAGTGGTAGTTAGAAGGGAGTTAGAGCTGCAAGCAGTTTGGTTTGGGAAATTAGACGCGAAATGAAACTGCAAATGCCTTCCAACAGGCTTGGAAAATTGTGTTCTATATCTCTCCCAAACAAACTCCCCGGAGGTTGAGCTTTCAGAAGCAAGTTTAACTCTAAGGGAGGAAGCAGCAGAATGTGCCTCTCACATCTAGCCTGTAGGAATTCAGGTTGGCAAGTTCTATGGGGAAGCCCATTGCTGCCTATGGTGGAAACGGCATGGGAGATTTCAGTTTCAAAATCTCTGTGAAAAAGCGTCAGAGAAGCTTCTCCGTTTAGAATCCAGCATATCTCACTGAACCGAAGAAGTGGTAGTTAGAAGGGAGTTAGAGCTGCAAGCAGTTTGGTTTGGGAAATAAGACGCGAAATGAAACTGCAAATGCCTTCCAACAGGCTTGGAAAAGTGTGTTCTATATCTCTGCCAAACAAACTCCCCGGAGGTTGAGCTTTCAGAAGCTAGTTTAACTCTAAGGGAGGAAGCAGCAGAATGTGCCTCTCACATCTAGCCTGTAGGAATTCAGGTTGGCAAGTTCTATGGGGAAGCCCATTGCTGGCTATGGTGGAAACGGCATGGGAGATTTCAGTTTCAAAATCTCTGTGAAAAAGCGTCAGAGAAGCTTCTCCGTTTAGAATCCAGCATATCTCACTGAACCGAAGAAGTGGTAGTTAGAAGGCAGTTAGAGCTGCAAGCAGTTTGGTTTGGGAAATTAGACGCGAAATGAAACTGCAAATGCCTTCCAACAGGCTTGGAAAAGTGTGTTCTATATCTCTGCCAAACAGACTCCCTGGAGGTTGAGCTTTCAGAAGCTAGTTTAACTCTAAGGGAGGAAGCAGCAGAATGTGCCTCTCACATCTAGCCTGTAGGAATTCAGGTTGGCAAGTTCTATGGGGAAGCCCATTGCTGGCTATGGTGGAAACAGCATGGGAGATTTCAGTTTCAAAATCTCTGTGAAAAAGCGTCAGAGAAGCTTCTCCGTTTAGAATCCAGCATATCTCACTGAACCGAAGAAGTGGTAGTTATAAGGCAGTTAGAGCTGCAAGCAGTTTGGTTTGGGAACTTAGACGCGAAATGAAACTGCAAATGCCTTCCAACAGGCTGGGAAAAGTGTGTTCTATATCTCTGCCAAACAAACTCCCCGGAGGTTGAGCTTTCAGAAGCAAGTTTAACTCTAAGGGAGGAAGCAGCAGAATGTGCCTCTCACATCTAGCCTGTAGGAATTCAGGTTGGCAAGTTCTATGGGGAAGCCCATTGCTGCCTATGGTCGAAACGGCATGGGAGATTTCAGTTTCAAAATCTCTGTGAAAAAGCGTCAGAGAAGCTTCTCCGTTTAGAATCCAGCATATCTCACTGAACCGAAGAAGTGGTAGTTAGAAGGGAGTTAGAGCTGCAAGCAGTTTGGTTTGGGAAATTAGACGCGAAATGAAACTGCAAATGCCTTCCAACAGGCTTGGAAAAGTGTGTTCTATATCTCTGCCAAACAAACTCCCCGGAGGTTGAGCTTTCAGAAGCAAGTTTAACTCTAAGGGAGGAAGCAGCAGAATGTGCCTCTCACATCTAGCCTGTAGGAATTCAGGTTGGCAAGTTCTATGGGGAAGCCCATTGCTGCCTATGGTGGAAACGGCATGGGAGATTTCAGTTTCCAAATCTCTGTGAAAAAGCGTCAGAGAAGCTTCTCCGTTTAGAATCCAGAATATCTCACTGAACCGAAGAAGTGGTAGTTAGAAGGGAGTTAGAGCTGCAAGCAGTTTGGTTTGGGAAATTAGACGCGAAATGAAACTGCAAATGCCTTCCAACAGGCTTGGAAAAGTGTGTTCTATATCTCTGCCAAACAAACTCCCCGGCGGTTGAGCTTTCAGAAGCTAGTTTAACTCTAAGGGAGGAAGCAGCAGAATGTGCCTCTCACATCTAGCCTGTAGGAATTCAGGTTGGCAAGTTCTATGGGGAAGCCCATTGCTGGCTATGGTGGAAACGGCATGGGAGATTTCAGTTTCAAAATCTCTGTGAAAAAGCGTCAGAGAAGCTTCTCCGTTTAGAATCCAGCATATCTCACTGAACCGAAGAAGTGGTAGTTAGAAGGCAGTTAGAGCTGCAAGCAGTTTGGTTTGGGAAATTAGACGCGAAATGAAACTGCAAATGCCTTCCAACAGGCTTGGAAAAGTGTGTTCTATATCTCTGCCAAACAGACTCCCTGGAGGTTGAGCTTTCAGAAGCTAGTTTAACTCTAAGGGAGGAAGCAGCAGAATGTGCCTCTCACATCTAGCCTGTAGGAATTCAGGTTGGCAAGTTCTATGGGGAAGCCCATTGCTGCCTATGGTGGAAACAGCATGGGAGATTTCAGTTTCAAAATCTCTGTGAAAAAGCGTCAGAGAAGCTTCTCCGTTTAGAATCCAGCATATCTCACTGAACCGAAGAAGTGGTAGTTAGAAGGCAGTTAGAGCTGCAAGCAGTTTGGTTTGGGAAATTAGACGCGAAATGAAACTGCACATGCCTTCCAACAGGCTTGGAAAAGTGTGTTCTATATCTCTGCCAAACAAACTCCCCGGAGGTTGAGCTTTCAGAAGCTAGTTTAACTCTAAGGGAGGAAGCAGCAGAATGTGCCTCTCACATCTAGCCTGTAGGCATTCAGGTTGGCAAGTTCTAGGGGGAGCCCATTGGCGCCTTCGTTGGAAACGGGTTTGGAAATTTCAGTTTCAAAATCTCTGTGAAAAAGCGTCAGAGAAGCTTCTCCGTTTAGAATCCAGCATATCTCACTGAACCGAAGAAGTGGTAGTTAGAAGGGAGTTAGAGCTGCAAGCAGTTTGGTTTGGGAAATTAGACGCGAAATGAAACTGCAAATGCCTTCCAACAGGCTTGGAAAAGTGTGTTCTATATCTCTCCCAAACAAACTCCCCGGAGGTTGAGCTTTCAGAAGCAAGTTTAACTCTAAGGGAGGAAGCAGCAGAATGTGCCTCTCACATCTAGCCTGTAGGAATTCAGGTTGGCAAGTTCTATGGGGAAGCCCATTGCTGCCTATGGTGGAAACGGCATGGGAGATTTCAGTTTCAAAATCTCTGTGAAAAAGCGTCAGAGAAGCTTCTCCGTTTAGAATCCAGCATATCTCACTGAACCGAAGAAGTGGTAGTTAGAAGGGAGTTAGAGCTGCAAGCAGTTTGGTTTGGGAAATAAGACGCGAAATGAAACTGCAAATGCCTTCCAACAGGCTTGGAAAAGTGTGTTCTATATCTCTGCCAAACAAACTCCCCGGAGGTTGAGCTTTCAGAAGCTAGTTTAACTCTAAGGGAGGAAGCAGCAGAATGTGCCTCTCACATCTAGCCTGTAGGAATTCAGGTTGGCAAGTTCTATGGGGAAGCCCATTGCTGGCTATGGTGGAAACGGCATGGGAGATTTCAGTTTCAAAATCTCTGTGAAAAAGCGTCAGAGAAGCTTCTCCGTTTAGAATCCAGCATATCTCACTGAACCGAAGAAGTGGTAGTTAGAAGGCAGTTAGAGCTGCAAGCAGTTTGGTTTGGGAAATTAGACGCGAAATGAAACTGCAAATGCCTTCCAACAGGCTTGGAAAAGTGTGTTCTATATCTCTGCCAAACAGACTCCCTGGAGGTTGAGCTTTCACAAGCTAGTTTAACTCTAAGGGAGGAAGCAGCAGAATGTGCCTCTCACATCTAGCCTGTAGGAATTCAGGTTGGCAAGTTCTATGGGGAAGCCCATTGCTGGCTATGGTGGAAACAGCATGGGAGATTTCAGTTTCAAAATCTCTGTGAAAAAGCGTCAGAGAAGCTTCTCCGTTTAGAATCCAGCATATCTCACTGAACCGAAGAAGTGGTAGTTATAAGGCAGTTAGAGCTGCAAGCAGTTTGGTTTGGGAACTTAGACGCGAAATGAAACTGCAAATGCCTTCCAACAGGCTGGGAAAAGTGTGTTCTATATCTCTGCCAAACAAACTCCCCGGAGGTTGAGCTTTCAGAAGCAAGTTTAACTCTAAGGGAGGAAGCAGCAGAATGTGCCTCTCACATCTAGCCTGTAGGAATTCAGGTTGGCAAGTTCTATGGGGAAGCCCATTGCTGCCTATGGTGGAAACGGCATGGGAGATTTCAGTTTCCAAATCTCTGTGAAAAAGCGTCAGAGAAGCTTCTCCGTTCAGAATCCAGCATATCTCACTGAACCGAAGAAGTGGTAGTTAGAAGGGAGTTAGAGCTGCAAGCAGTTTGGTTTGGGAAATTAGACGCGAAATGAAACTGCAAATGCCTTCCAACAGGCTTGGAAAAGTGTGTTCTATATCTCTGCCAAACAAACTCCCCGGAGGTTGAGCTTTCAGAAGCAAGTTTAACTCTAAGGGAGGAAGCAGCAGAATGTGCCTCTCACATCTAGCCTGTAGGAATTCAGGTTGGCAAGTTCTATGGGGAAGCCCATTGCTGCCTATGGTGGAAACGGCATGGGAGATTTCAGTTTCCAAATCTCTGTGAAAAAGCGTCAGAGAAGCTTCTCCGTTTAGAATCCAGCATATCTCACTGAACCGAAGAAGTGGTAGTTAGAAGGGAGTTAGAGCTGCAAGCAGTTTGGTTTGGGAAATTAGACGCGAAATGAAACTGCAAATGCCTTCCAACAGGCTTGGAAAAGTGTGTTCTATATCTCTGCCAAACAAACTGCCCGGAGGTTGAGCTTTCAGAAGCTAGTTTAACTCTAAGGGAGGAAGCAGCAGAATGTGCCTCTCACATCTAGCCTGTAGGAATTCAGGTTGGCAAGTTCTATGGGGAAGCCCATTGCTGGCTATGGTGGAAACGGCATGGGAGATTTCAGTTTCAAAATCTCTGTGAAAAAGCGTCAGAGAAGCTTCTCCGTTTAGAATCCAGCATATCTCACTGAACCGAAGAAGTGGTAGTTAGAAGGCAGTTAGAGCTGCAAGCAGTTTGGTTTGGGAAATTAGACGCGAAATGAAACTGCAAATGCCTTCCAACAGGCTTGGAAAAGTGTGTTCTATATCTCTGCCAAACAGACTCCCTGGAGGTTGAGCTTTCAGAAGCTAGTTTAACTCTAAGGGAGGAAGCAGCAGAATGTGCCTCTCACATCTAGCCTGTAGGAATTCAGGTTGGCAAGTTCTATGGGGAAGCCCATTGCTGGCTATGGTGGAAACAGCATGGGAGATTTCAGTTTCAAAATCTCTGTGAAAAAGCGTCAGAGAAGCTTCTCCGTTTAGAATCCAGCATATCTCACTGAACCGAAGAAGTGGTAGTTATAAGGCAGTTAGAGCTGCAAGCAGTTTGGTTTGGGAACTTAGACGCGAAATGAAACTGCAAATGCCTTCCAACAGGCTGGGAAAAGTGTGTTCTATATCTCTGCCAAACAAACTCCCCGGAGGTTGAGCTATCAGAAGCAAGTTTAACTCTAAGGGAGGAAGCAGCAGAATGTGCCTCTCACATCTAGCCTGTAGGAATTCAGGTTGGCAAGTTCTATGGGGAAGCCCATTGCTGCCTATGGTGGAAACGGCATGGGAGATTTCAGTTTCAAAATCTCTGTGAAAAAGCGTCAGAGAAGCTTCTCCGTTTAGAATCCAGCATATCTCACTGAACCGAAGAAGTGGTAGTTAGAAGGGAGTTAGAGCTGCAAGCAGTTTGGTTTGGGAAATTAGACGCGAAATGAAACTGCAAATGCCTTCCAACAGGCTTGGAAAAGTGTGTTCTATATCTCTGCCAAACAAACTCCCCGGAGGTTGAGCTTTCAGAAGCAAGTTTAACTCTAAGGGAGGAAGCAGCAGAATGTGCCTCTCACATCTAGCCTGTAGGAATTCAGGTTGGCAAGTTCTATGGGGAAGCCCATTGCTGCCTATGGTGGAAACGGCATGGGAGATTTCAGTTTCCAAATCTCTGTGAAAAAGCGTCAGAGAAGCTTCTCCGTTTAGAATCCAGCATATCTCACTGAACCGAAGAAGTGGTAGTTAGAAGGGAGTTAGAGCTGCAAGCAGTTTGGTTTGGGAAATTAGACGCGAAATGAAACTGCAAATGCCTTCCAACAGGCTTGGAAAAGTGTGTTCTATATCTCTGCCAAACAAACTCCCCGGAGGTTGAGCTTTCAGAAGCTAGTTTAACTCTAAGGGAGGAAGCAGCAGAATGTGCCTCTCACATCTAGCCTGTAGGAATTCAGGTTGGCAAGTTCTATGGGGAAGCCCATTGGCGCCTTCGTTGGAAACGGGTTTGGAAATTTCAGTTTCAAAATCTCTGTGAAAAAGCGTCAGAGAAGCTTCTCCGTTTAGAATCCAGCATATCTCACTGAACCGAAGAAGTGGTAGTTAGAAGGGAATTAGAGCTGCAAGCAATTTGGTTTGGGAAATTAGACGCGAAATGAAACTGCAAATGCCTTCCAACAGGCTTGGAAAAGTGTGTTCTATATCTCTGCCAAACAAACTCCCCGGAGGTTGAGCTTTCAGAAGCAAGTTTAACTCTAAGGGAGGAAGCAGCAGAATGTGCCTCTCACATCTAGCCTGTAGGAATTCAGGTTGGCAAGTTCTATGGGGAAGCCCATTGCTGCCTATGGTGGAAACAGCATGGGAGATTTCAGTTTCAAAATCTCTGTGAAAAAGCGTCAGAGAAGCTTCTCCGTTTAGAATCCAGCATATCTCACTGAACCGAAGAAGTGGTAGTTAGAAGGCAGTTAGAGCTGCAAGCAGTTTGGTTTGGGAAATTAGACGCGAAATGAAACTGCAAATGCCTTCCAACAGGCTTGGAAAAGTGTGTTCTATATCTCTGCCAAACAAACTCCCCGGAGGTTGAGCTTTCAGAAGCTAGTTTAACTCTAAGGGAGGAAGCAGCAGAATGTGCCTCTCACATCTAGCCTGTAGGAATTCAGGTTGGCAAGTTCTATGGGGAAGCCCATTGTCGCCTTCGTTGGAAACGGGTTTGGAAATTTCAGTTTCAAAATCTCTGTGAAAAAGCGTCAGAGAAGCTTCTCCGTTTAGAATCCAGCTTATCTCACTGAACCGAAGAAGTGGTAGTTAGAAGGGAGTTAGAGCTGCAAGCAGTTTGGTTTGGGAAATTAGACGCGAAATGAAACTGCAAATGCCTTCCAACAGGCTTGGAAAAGTGTGTTCTATATCTCTGCCAAACAAACTCCCCGGAGGTTCAGCTTTCAGAAGCAAGTTTAACTCTAAGGGAGGAAGCAGCAGAATGTGCCTCTCACATCTAGCCTTTAGGAATTCAGGTTGGCAAGTTCTATGGGGAAGCCCATTGCTGCCTATGGTGGAAACGGCATGGGAGATTTCAGTTTCCAAATCTCTGTGAAAAAGCGTCAGAGAAGCTTCTCCGTTTAGAATCCAGCATATCTCACTGAACCGAAGAAGTGGTAGTTAGAAGGGAGTTAGAGCTGCAAGCAGTTTGGTTTGGGAAATTAGACGCGAAATGAAACTGCAAATGCCTTCCAACAGGCTTGGAAAAGTGTGTTCTATATCTCTGCCAAACAAACTCCCCGGAGGTTGAGCTTTCAGAAGCTAGTTTAACTCTAAGGGAGGAAGCAGCAGAATGTGCCTCTCACATCTAGCCTGTAGGAATTCAGGTTGGCAAGTTCTATGGGGAAGCCCATTGGCGCCTTCGTTGGAAACGGGTTTGGAAATTTCAGTTTCAAAATCTCTGTGAAAAAGCGTCAGAGAAGCTTCTCCGTTTAGAATCCAGCATATCTCACTGAACCGAAGAAGTGGTAGTTAGAAGGGAGTTAGAGCTGCAAGCAGTTTGGTTTGGGAAATTAGACGCGAAATGAAACTGCAAATGCCTTCCAACAGGCTTGGAAAAGTGTGTTCTATATCTCTGCCAAACAAACTCCCCGGCGGTTGAGCTTTCAGAAGCTAGTTTAACTCTAAGGGAGGAAGCAGCAGAATGTGCCTCTCACATCTAGCCTGTAGGAATTCAGGTTGGCAAGTTCTATGCGGAAGCCCATTGCTGGCTATGGTGGAAACGGCATGGGAGATTTCAGTTTCAAAATCTCTGTGAAAAAGCGTCAGAGAAGCTTCTCCGTTTAGAATCCAGCATATCTCACTGAACTGAAGAAGTGGTAGTTAGAAGGCAGTTAGAGCTGCAAGCAGTTTGGTTTGGGAAATTAGACGCGAAATGAAACTGCAAATGCCTTCCAACAGGCTTGGAAAAGTGTGTTCTATATCTCTGCCAAACAGACTCCCTGGAGGTTGAGCTTTCAGAAGCTAGTTTAACTCTAAGGGAGGAAGCAGCAGAATGTGCCTCTCACATCTAGCCTGTAGGAATTCAGGTTGGCAAGTTCTATGGGGAAGCCCATTGCTGCCTATGGTGGAAACAGCATGGGAGATTTCAGTTTCAAAATCTCTGTGAAAAAGCGTCAGAGAAGCTTCTCCGTTTAGAATCCAGCATATCTCACTGAACCGAAGAAGTGGTAGTTAGAAGGCAGTTAGAGCTGCAAGCAGTTTGGTTTGGGAAATTAGACGCGAAATGAAACTGCACATGCCTTCCAACAGGCTTGGAAAAGTGTGTTCTATATCTCTGCCAAACAAACTCCCCGGAGGTTGAGCTTTCAGAAGCTAGTTTAACTCTAAGGGAGGAAGCAGCAGAATGTGCCTCTCACATCTAGCCTGTAGGAATTCAGGTTGGCAAGTTCTATGGGGAAGCCCATTGGCGCCTTCGTTGGAAACGGGTTTGGAAATTTCAGTTTCAAAATCTCTGTGAAAAAGCGTCAGAGAAGCTTCTCCGTTTAGAATCCAGCATATCTCACTGAACCGAAGAAGTGGTAGTTAGAAGGGAGTTAGAGCTGCAAGCAGTTTGGTTTGGGAAATTAGACGCGAAATGAAACTGCAAATGCCTTCCAACAGGCTTGGAAAATTGTGTTCTATATCTCTCCCAAACAAACTCCCCGGAGGTTGAGCTTTCAGAAGCAAGTTTAACTCTAAGGGAGGAAGCAGCAGAATGTGCCTCTCACATCTAGCCTGTAGGAATTCAGGTTGGCAAGTTCTATGGGGAAGCCCATTGCTGCCTATGGTGGAAACGGCATGGGAGATTTCAGTTTCAAAATCTCTGTGAAAAAGCGTCAGAGAAGCTTCTCCGTTTAGAATCCAGCATATCTCACTGAACCGAAGAAGTGGTAGTTAGAAGGGAGTTAGAGCTGCAAGCAGTTTGGTTTGGGAAATAAGACGCGAAATGAAACTGCAAATGCCTTCCAACAGGCTTGGAAAAGTGTGTTCTATATCTCTGCCAAACAAACTCCCCGGAGGTTGAGCTTTCAGAAGCTAGTTTAACTCTAAGGGAGGAAGCAGCAGAATGTGCCTCTCACATCTAGCCTGTAGGAATTCAGGTTGGCAAGTTCTATGGGGAAGCCCATTGCTGGCTATGGTGGAAACGGCATGGGAGATTTCAGTTTCAAAATCTCTGTGAAAAAGCGTCAGAGAAGCTTCTCCGTTTAGAATCCAGCATATCTCACTGAACCGAAGAAGTGGTAGTTAGAAGGCAGTTAGAGCTGCAAGCAGTTTGGTTTGGGAAATTAGACGCGAAATGAAACTGCAAATGCCTTCCAACAGGCTTGGAAAAGTGTGTTCTATATCTCTGCCAAACAGACTCCCTGGAGGTTGAGCTTTCAGAAGCTAGTTTAACTCTAAGGGAGGAAGCAGCAGAATGTGCCTCTCACATCTAGCCTGTAGGAATTCAGGTTGGCAAGTTCTATGGGGAAGCCCATTGCTGGCTATGGTGGAAACAGCATGGGAGATTTCAGTTTCAAAATCTCTGTGAAAAAGCGTCAGAGAAGCTTCTCCGTTTAGAATCCAGCATATCTCACTGAACCGAAGAAGTGGTAGTTATAAGGCAGTTAGAGCTGCAAGCAGTTTGGTTTGGGAACTTAGACGCGAAATGAAACTGCAAATGCCTTCCAACAGGCTGGGAAAAGTGTGTTCTATATCTCTGCCAAACAAACTCCCCGGAGGTTGAGCTTTCAGAAGCAAGTTTAACTCTAAGGGAGGAAGCAGCAGAATGTGCCTCTCACATCTAGCCTGTAGGAATTCAGGTTGGCAAGTTCTATGGGGAAGCCCATTGCTGCCTATGGTGGAAACGGCATGGGAGATTTCAGTTTCAAAATCTCTGTGAAAAAGCGTCAGAGAAGCTTCTCCGTTTAGAATCCAGCATATCTCACTGAACCGAAGAAGTGGTAGTTAGAAGGGAGTTAGAGCTGCAAGCAGTTTGGTTTGGGAAATTAGACGCGAAATGAAACTGCAAATGCCTTCCAACAGGCTTGGAAAAGTGTGTTCTATATCTCTGCCAAACAAACTCCCCGGAGGTTGAGCTTTCAGAAGCAAGTTTAACTCTAAGGGAGGAAGCAGCAGAATGTGCCTCTCACATCTAGCCTGTAGGAATTCAGGTTGGCAAGTTCTATGGGGAAGCCCATTGCTGCCTATGGTGGAAACGGCATGGGAGATTTCAGTTTCCAAATCTCTGTGAAAAAGCGTCAGAGAAGCTTCTCCGTTTAGAATCCAGCATATCTCACTGAACCGAAGAAGTGGTAGTTAGAAGGGAGTTAGAGCTGCAAGCAGTTTGGTTTGGGAAATTAGACGCGAAATGAAACTGCAAATGCCTTCCAACAGGCTTGGAAAAGTGTGTTCTATATCTCTGCCAAACAAACTCCCCGGCGGTTGAGCTTTCAGAAGCTAGTTTAACTCTAAGGGAGGAAGCAGCAGAATGTGCCTCTCACATCTAGCCTGTAGGAATTCAGGTTGGCAAGTTCTATGGGGAAGCCCATTGCTGGCTATGGTGGAAACGGCATGGGAGATTTCAGTTTCAAAATCTCTGTGAAAAAGCGTCAGAGAAGCTTCTCCGTTTAGAATCCAGCATATCTCACTGAACCGAAGAAGTGGTAGTTAGAAGGCAGTTAGAGCTGCAAGCAGTTTGGTTTGGGAAATTAGACGCGAAATGAAACTGCAAATGCCTTCCAACAGGCTTGGAAAAGTGTGTTCTATATCTCTGCCAAACAGACTCCCTGGAGGTTGAGCTTTCAGAAGCTAGTTTAACTCTAAGGGAGGAAGCAGCAGAATGTGCCTCTCACATCTAGCCTGTAGGAATTCAGGTTGGCAAGTTCTATGGGGAAGCCCATTGCTGCCTATGGTGGAAACAGCATGGGAGATTTCAGTTTCAAAATCTCTGTGAAAAAGCGTCAGAGAAGCTTCTCCGTTTAGAATCCAGCATATCTCACTGAACCGAAGAAGTGGTAGTTAGAAGGCAGTTAGAGCTGCAAGCAGTTTGGTTTGGGAAATTAGACGCGAAATGAAACTGCACATGCCTTCCAACAGGCTTGGAAAAGTGTGTTCTATATCTCTGCCAAACAAACTCCCCGGAGGTTGAGCTTTCAGAAGCTAGTTTAACTCTAAGGGAGGAAGCAGCAGAATGTGCCTCTCACATCTAGCCTGTAGGCATTCAGGTTGGCAAGTTCTATGGGGAAGCCCATTGGCGCCTTCGTTGGAAACGGGTTTGGAAATTTCAGTTTCAAAATCTCTGTGAAAAAGCGTCAGAGAAGCTTCTCCGTTTAGAATCCAGCATATCTCACTGAACCGAAGAAGTGGTAGTTAGAAGGGAGTTAGAGCTGCAAGCAGTTTGGTTTGGGAAATTAGACGCGAAATGAAACTGCAAATGCCTTCCAACAGGCTTGGAAAAGTGTGTTCTATATCTCTCCCAAACAAACTCCCCGGAGGTTGAGCTTTCAGAAGCAAGTTTAACTCTAAGGGAGGAAGCAGCAGAATGTGCCTCTCACATCTAGCCTGTAGGAATTCAGGTTGGCAAGTTCTATGGGGAAGCCCATTGCTGCCTATGGTGGAAACGGCATGGGAGATTTCAGTTTCAAAATCTCTGTGAAAAAGCGTCAGAGAAGCTTCTCCGTTTAGAATCCAGCATATCTCACTGAACCGAAGAAGTGGTAGTTAGAAGGGAGTTAGAGCTGCAAGCAGTTTGGTTTGGGAAATAAGACGCGAAATGAAACTGCAAATGCCTTCCAACAGGCTTGGAAAAGTGTGTTCTATATCTCTGCCAAACAAACTCCCCGGAGGTTGAGCTTTCAGAAGCTAGTTTAACTCTAAGGGAGGAAGCAGCAGAATGTGCCTCTCACATCTAGCCTGTAGGAATTCAGGTTGGCAAGTTCTATGGGGAAGCCCATTGCTGGCTATGGTGGAAACGGCATGGGAGATTTCAGTTTCAAAATCTCTGTGAAAAAGCGTCAGAGAAGCTTCTCCGTTTAGAATCCAGCATATCTCACTGAACCGAAGAAGTGGTAGTTAGAAGGCAGTTAGAGCTGCAAGCAGTTTGGTTTGGGAAATTAGACGCGAAATGAAACTGCAAATGCCTTCCAACAGGCTTGGAAAAGTGTGTTCTATATCTCTGCCAAACAGACTCCCTGGAGGTTGAGCTTTCAGAAGCTAGTTTAACTCTAAGGGAGGAAGCAGCAGAATGTGCCTCTCACATCTAGCCTGTAGGAATTCAGGTTGGCAAGTTCTATGGGGAAGCCCATTGCTGGCTATGGTGGAAACAGCATGGGAGATTTCAGTTTCAAAATCTCTGTGAAAAAGCGTCAGAGAAGCTTCTCCGTTTAGAATCCAGCATATCTCACTGAACCGAAGAAGTGGTAGTTATAAGGCAGTTAGAGCTGCAAGCAGTTTGGTTTGGGAACTTAGACGCGAAATGAAACTGCAAATGCCTTCCAACAGGCTGGGAAAAGTGTGTTCTATATCTCTGCCAAACAAACTCCCCGGAGGTTGAGCTTTCAGAAGCAAGTTTAACTCTAAGGGAGGAAGCAGCAGAATGTGCCTCTCACATCTAGCCTGTAGGAATTCAGGTTGGCAAGTTCTATGGGGAAGCCCATTGCTGCCTATGGTGGAAACGGCATGGGAGATTTCAGTTTCAAAATCTCTGTGAAAAAGCGTCAGAGAAGCTTCTCCGTTTAGAATCCAGCATATCTCACTGAACCGAAGAAGTGGTAGTTAGAAGGGAGTTAGAGCTGCAAGCAGTTTGGTTTGGGAAATTAGACGCGAAATGAAACTGCAAATGCCTTCCAACAGGCTTGGAAAAGTGTGTTCTATATCTCTGCCAAACAAACTCCCCGGAGGTTGAGCTTTCAGAAGCAAGTTTAACTCTAAGGGAGGAAGCAGCAGAATGTGCCTCTCACATCTAGCCTGTAGGAATTCAGGTTGGCAAGTTCTATGGGGAAGCCCATTGCTGCCTATGGTGGAAACGGCATGGGAGATTTCAGTTTCCAAATCTCTGTGAAAAAGCGTCAGAGAAGCTTCTCCGTTTAGAATCCAGCATATCTCACTGAACCGAAGAAGTGGTAGTTAGAAGGGAGTTAGAGCTGCAAGCAGTTTGGTTTGGGAAATTAGACGCGAAATGAAACTGCAAATGCCTTCCAACAGGCTTGGAAAAGTGTGTTCTATATCTCTGCCAAACAAACTCCCCGGCGGTTGAGCTTTCAGAAGCTAGTTTAACTCTAAGGGAGGAAGCAGCAGAATGTGCCTCTCACATCTAGCCTGTAGGAATTCAGGTTGGCAAGTTCTATGGGGAAGCCCATTGCTGGCTATGGTGGAAACGGCATGGGAGATTTCAGTTTCAAAATCTCTGTGAAAAAGCGTCAGAGAAGCTTCTCCGTTTAGAATCCAGCATATCTCACTGAACCGAAGAAGTGGTAGTTAGAAGGCAGTTAGAGCTGCAAGCAGTTTGGTTTGGGAAATTAGACGCGAAATGAAACTGCAAATGCCTTCCAACAGGCTTGGAAAAGTGTGTTCTATATCTCTGCCAAACAGACTCCCTGGAGGTTGAGCTTTCAGAAGCTAGTTTAACTCTAAGGGAGGAAGCAGCAGAATGTGCCTCTCACATCTAGCCTGTAGGAATTCAGGTTGGCAAGTTCTATGGGGAAGCCCATTGCTGCCTATGGTGGAAACAGCATGGGAGATTTCAGTTTCAAAATCTCTGTGAAAAAGCGTCAGAGAAGCTTCTCCGTTTAGAATCCAGCATATCTCACTGAACCGAAGAAGTGGTAGTTAGAAGGCAGTTAGAGCTGCAAGCAGTTTGGTTTGGGAAATTAGACGCGAAATGAAACTGCACATGCCTTCCAACAGGCTTGGAAAAGTGTGTTCTATATCTCTGCCAAACAAACTCCCCGGAGGTTGAGCTTTCAGAAGCTAGTTTAACTCTAAGGGAGGAAGCAGCAGAATGTGCCTCTCACATCTAGCCTGTAGGCATTCAGGTTGGCAAGTTCTATGGGGAAGCCCATTGGCGCCTTCGTTGGAAACGGGTTTGGAAATTTCAGTTTCAAAATCTCTGTGAAAAAGCGTCAGAGAAGCTTCTCCGTTTAGAATCCAGCATATCTCACTGAACCGAAGAAGTGGTAGTTAGAAGGGAGTTAGAGCTGCAAGCAGTTTGGTTTGGGAAATTAGACGCGAAATGAAACTGCAAATGCCTTCCAACAGGCTTGGAAAAGTGTGTTCTATATCTCTCCCAAACAAACTCCCCGGAGGTTGAGCTTTCAGAAGCAAGTTTAACTCTAAGGGAGGAAGCAGCAGAATGTGCCTCTCACATCTAGCCTGTAGGAATTCAGGTTGGCAAGTTCTATGGGGAAGCCCATTGCTGCCTATGGTGGAAACGGCATGGGAGATTTCAGTTTCAAAATCTCTGTGAAAAAGCGTCAGAGAAGCTTCTCCGTTTAGAATCCAGCATATCTCACTGAACCGAAGAAGTGGTAGTTAGAAGGGAGTTAGAGCTGCAAGCAGTTTGGTTTGGGAAATAAGACGCGAAATGAAACTGCAAATGCCTTCCAACAGGCTTGGAAAAGTGTGTTCTATATCTCTGCCAAACAAACTCCCCGGAGGTTGAGCTTTCAGAAGCTAGTTTAACTCTAAGGGAGGAAGCAGCAGAATGTGCCTCTCACATCTAGCCTGTAGGAATTCAGGTTGGCAAGTTCTATGGGGAAGCCCATTGCTGGCTATGGTGGAAACGGCATGGGAGATTTCAGTTTCAAAATCTCTGTGAAAAAGCGTCAGAGAAGCTTCTCCGTTTAGAATCCAGCATATCTCACTGAACCGAAGAAGTGGTAGTTAGAAGGCAGTTAGAGCTGCAAGCAGTTTGGTTTGGGAAATTAGACGCGAAATGAAACTGCAAATGCCTTCCAACAGGCTTGGAAAAGTGTGTTCTATATCTCTGCCAAACAGACTCCCTGGAGGTTGAGCTTTCAGAAGCTAGTTTAACTCTAAGGGAGGAAGCAGCAGAATGTGCCTCTCACATCTAGCCTGTAGGAATTCAGGTTGGCAAGTTCTATGGGGAAGCCCATTGCTGGCTATGGTGGAAACAGCATGGGAGATTTCAGTTTCAAAATCTCTGTGAAAAAGCGTCAGAGAAGCTTCTCCGTTTAGAATCCAGCATATCTCACTGAACCGAAGAAGTGGTAGTTATAAGGCAGTTAGAGCTGCAAGCAGTTTGGTTTGGGAACTTAGACGCGAAATGAAACTGCAAATGCCTTCCAACAGGCTGGGAAAAGTGTGTTCTATATCTCTGCCAAACAAACTCCCCGGAGGTTGAGCTTTCAGAAGCAAGTTTAACTCTAAGGGAGGAAGCAGCAGAATGTGCCTCTCACATCTAGCCTGTAGGAATTCAGGTTGGCAAGTTCTATGGGGAAGCCCATTGCTGCCTATGGTGGAAACGGCATGGGAGATTTCAGTTTCCAAATCTCTGTGAAAAAGCGTCAGAGAAGCTTCTCCGTTCAGAATCCAGCATATCTCACTGAACCGAAGAAGTGGTAGTTAGAAGGGAGTTAGAGCTGCAAGCAGTTTGGTTTGGGAAATTAGACGCGAAATGAAACTGCAAATGCCTTCCAACAGGCTTGGAAAAGTGTGTTCTATATCTCTGCCAAACAAACTCCCCGGAGGTTGAGCTTTCAGAAGCAAGTTTAACTCTAAGGGAGGAAGCAGCAGAATGTGCCTCTCACATCTAGCCTGTAGGAATTCAGGTTGGCAAGTTCTATGGGGAAGCCCATTGCTGCCTATGGTGGAAACGGCATGGGAGATTTCAGTTTCCAAATCTCTGTGAAAAAGCGTCAGAGAAGCTTCTCCGTTTAGAATCCAGCATATCTCACTGAACCGAAGAAGTGGTAGTTAGAAGGGAGTTAGAGCTGCAAGCAGTTTGGTTTGGGAAATTAGACGCGAAATGAAACTGCAAATGCCTTCCAACAGGCTTGGAAAAGTGTGTTCTATATCTCTGCCAAACAAACTGCCCGGAGGTTGAGCTTTCAGAAGCTAGTTTAACTCTAAGGGAGGAAGCAGCAGAATGTGCCTCTCACATCTAGCCTGTAGGAATTCAGGTTGGCAAGTTCTATGGGGAAGCCCATTGCTGGCTATGGTGGAAACGGCATGGGAGATTTCAGTTTCAAAATCTCTGTGAAAAAGCGTCAGAGAAGCTTCTCCGTTTAGAATCCAGCATATCTCACTGAACCGAAGAAGTGGTAGTTAGAAGGCAGTTAGAGCTGCAAGCAGTTTGGTTTGGGAAATTAGACGCGAAATGAAACTGCAAATGCCTTCCAACAGGCTTGGAAAAGTGTGTTCTATATCTCTGCCAAACAGACTCCCTGGAGGTTGAGCTTTCAGAAGCTAGTTTAACTCTAAGGGAGGAAGCAGCAGAATGTGCCTCTCACATCTAGCCTGTAGGAATTCAGGTTGGCAAGTTCTATGGGGAAGCCCATTGCTGGCTATGGTGGAAACAGCATGGGAGATTTCAGTTTCAAAATCTCTGTGAAAAAGCGTCAGAGAAGCTTCTCCGTTTAGAATCCAGCATATCTCACTGAACCGAAGAAGTGGTAGTTATAAGGCAGTTAGAGCTGCAAGCAGTTTGGTTTGGGAACTTAGACGCGAAATGAAACTGCAAATGCCTTCCAACAGGCTGGGAAAAGTGTGTTCTATATCTCTGCCAAACAAACTCCCCGGAGGTTGAGCTATCAGAAGCAAGTTTAACTCTAAGGGAGGAAGCAGCAGAATGTGCCTCTCACATCTAGCCTGTAGGAATTCAGGTTGGCAAGTTCTATGGGGAAGCCCATTGCTGCCTATGGTGGAAACGGCATGGGAGATTTCAGTTTCAAAATCTCTGTGAAAAAGCGTCAGAGAAGCTTCTCCGTTTAGAATCCAGCATATCTCACTGAACCGAAGAAGTGGTAGTTAGAAGGGAGTTAGAGCTGCAAGCAGTTTGGTTTGGGAAATTAGACGCGAAATGAAACTGCAAATGCCTTCCAACAGGCTTGGAAAAGTGTGTTCTATATCTCTGCCAAACAAACTCCCCGGAGGTTGAGCTTTCAGAAGCAAGTTTAACTCTAAGGGAGGAAGCAGCAGAATGTGCCTCTCACATCTAGCCTGTAGGAATTCAGGTTGGCAAGTTCTATGGGGAAGCCCATTGCTGCCTATGGTGGAAACGGCATGGGAGATTTCAGTTTCCAAATCTCTGTGAAAAAGCGTCAGAGAAGCTTCTCCGTTTAGAATCCAGCATATCTCACTGAACCGAAGAAGTGGTAGTTAGAAGGGAGTTAGAGCTGCAAGCAGTTTGGTTTGGGAAATTAGACGCGAAATGAAACTGCAAATGCCTTCCAACAGGCTTGGAAAAGTGTGTTCTATATCTCTGCCAAACAAACTCCCCGGAGGTTGAGCTTTCAGAAGCTAGTTTAACTCTAAGGGAGGAAGCAGCAGAATGTGCCTCTCACATCTAGCCTGTAGGAATTCAGGTTGGCAAGTTCTATGGGGAAGCCCATTGGCGCCTTCGTTGGAAACGGGTTTGGAAATTTCAGTTTCAAAATCTCTGTGAAAAAGCGTCAGAGAAGCTTCTCCGTTTAGAATCCAGCATATCTCACTGAACCGAAGAAGTGGTAGTTAGAAGGGAATTAGAGCTGCAAGCAATTTGGTTTGGGAAATTAGACGCGAAATGAAACTGCAAATGCCTTCCAACAGGCTGGGAAAAGTGTGTTCTATATCTCTGCCAAACAAACTCCCCGGAGGTTGAGCTTTCAGAAGCAAGTTTAACTCTAAGGGAGGAAGCAGCAGAATGTGCCTCTCACATCTAGCCTGTAGGAATTCAGGTTGGCAAGTTCTATGGGGAAGCCCATTGCTGCCTATGGTGGAAACGGCATGGGAGATTTCAGTTTCCAAATCTCTGTGAAAAAGCGTCAGAGAAGCTTCTCCGTTCAGAATCCAGCATATCTCACTGAACCGAAGAAGTGGTAGTTAGAAGGGAGTTAGAGCTGCAAGCAGTTTGGTTTGGGAAATTAGACGCGAAATGAAACTGCAAATGCCTTCCAACAGGCTTGGAAAAGTGTGTTCTATATCTCTGCCAAACAAACTCCCCGGAGGTTGAGCTTTCAGAAGCAAGTTTAACTCTAAGGGAGGAAGCAGCAGAATGTGCCTCTCACATCTAGCCTGTAGGAATTCAGGTTGGCAAGTTCTATGGGGAAGCCCATTGCTGCCTATGGTGGAAACGGCATGGGAGATTTCAGTTTCCAAATCTCTGTGAAAAAGCGTCAGAGAAGCTTCTCCGTTTAGAATCCAGCATATCTCACTGAACCGAAGAAGTGGTAGTTAGAAGGGAGTTAGAGCTGCAAGCAGTTTGGTTTGGGAAATTAGACGCGAAATGAAACTGCAAATGCCTTCCAACAGGCTTGGAAAAGTGTGTTCTATATCTCTGCCAAACAAACTGCCCGGAGGTTGAGCTTTCAGAAGCTAGTTTAACTCTAAGGGAGGAAGCAGCAGAATGTGCCTCTCACATCTAGCCTGTAGGAATTCAGGTTGGCAAGTTCTATGGGGAAGCCCATTGCTGGCTATGGTGGAAACGGCATGGGAGATTTCAGTTTCAAAATCTCTGTGAAAAAGCGTCAGAGAAGCTTCTCCGTTTAGAATCCAGCATATCTCACTGAACCGAAGAAGTGGTAGTTAGAAGGCAGTTAGAGCTGCAAGCAGTTTGGTTTGGGAAATTAGACGCGAAATGAAACTGCAAATGCCTTCCAACAGGCTTGGAAAAGTGTGTTCTATATCTCTGCCAAACAGACTCCCTGGAGGTTGAGCTTTCAGAAGCTAGTTTAACTCTAAGGGAGGAAGCAGCAGAATGTGCCTCTCACATCTAGCCTGTAGGAATTCAGGTTGGCAAGTTCTATGGGGAAGCCCATTGCTGCCTATGGTGGAAACAGCATGGGAGATTTCAGTTTCAAAATCTCTGTGAAAAAGCGTCAGAGAAGCTTCTCCGTTTAGAATCCAGCATATCTCACTGAACCGAAGAAGTGGTAGTTAGAAGGCAGTTAGAGCTGCAAGCAGTTTGGTTTGGGAACTTAGACGCGAAATGAAACTGCAAATGCCTTCCAACAGGCTGGGAAAAGTGTGTTCTATATCTCTGCCAAACAAACTCCCCGGAGGTTGAGCTATCAGAAGCAAGTTTAACTCTAAGGGAGGAAGCAGCAGAATGTGCCTCTCACATCTAGCCTGTAGGAATTCAGGTTGGCAAGTTCTATGGGGAAGCCCATTGCTGCCTATGGTGGAAACGGCATGGGAGATTTCAGTTTCAAAATCTCTGTGAAAAAGCGTCAGAGAAGCTTCTCCGTTTAGAATCCAGCATATCTCACTGAACCGAAGAAGTGGTAGTTAGAAGGGAGTTAGAGCTGCAAGCAGTTTGGTTTGGGAAATTAGACGCGAAATGAAACTGCAAATGCCTTCCAACAGGCTTGGAAAAGTGTGTTCTATATCTCTGCCAAACAAACTCCCCGGAGGTTGAGCTTTCAGAAGCAAGTTTAACTCTAAGGGAGGAAGCAGCAGAATGTGCCTCTCACATCTAGCCTGTAGGAATTCAGGTTGGCAAGTTCTATGGGGAAGCCCATTGCTGCCTATGGTGGAAACGGCATGGGAGATTTCAGTTTCAAAATCTCTGTGAAAAAGCGTCAGAGAAGCTTCTCCGTTTAGAATCCAGCATATCTCACTGAACCGAAGAAGTGGTAGTTAGAAGGCAGTTAGAGCTGCAAGCAGTTTGGTTTGGGAAATTAGACGCGAAATGAAACTGCAAATGCCTTCCAACAGGCTTGGAAAAGTGTGTTCTATATCTCTGCCAAACAAACTCCCCGGAGGTTGAGCTTTCAGAAGCTAGTTTAACTCTAAGGGAGGAAGCAGCAGAATGTGCCTCTCACATCTAGCCTGTAGGAATTCAGGTTGGCAAGTTCTATGGGGAAGCCCATTGGCGCCTTCGTTGGAAACGGGTTTGGAAATTTCAGTTTCAAAATCTCTGTGAAAAAGCGTCAGAGAAGCTTCTCCGTTTAGAATCCAGCATATCTCACTGAACCGAAGAAGTGGTAGTTAGAAGGGAATTAGAGCTGCAAGCAATTTGGTTTGGGAAATTAGACGCGAAATGAAACTGCAAATGCCTTCCAACAGGCTTGGAAAAGTGTGTTCTATATCTCTGCCAAACAAACTCCCCGGAGGTTGAGCTTTCAGAAGCAAGTTTAACTCTAAGGGAGGAAGCAGCAGAATGTGCCTCTCACATCTAGCCTGTAGGAATTCAGGTTGGCAAGTTCTATGGGGAAGCCCATTGCTGCCTATGGTGGAAACAGCATGGGAGATTTCAGTTTCAAAATCTCTGTGAAAAAGCGTCAGAGAAGCTTCTCCGTTTAGAATCCAGCATATCTCACTGAACCGAAGAAGTGGTAGTTAGAAGGCAGTTAGAGCTGCAAGCAGTTTGGTTTGGGAAATTAGACGCGAAATGAAACTGCAAATGCCTTCCAACAGGCTTGGAAAAGTGTGTTCTATATCTCTGCCAAACAAACTCCCCGGAGGTTGAGCTTTCAGAAGCTAGTTTAACTCTAAGGGAGGAAGCAGCAGAATGTGCCTCTCACATCTAGCCTGTAGGAATTCAGGTTGGCAAGTTCTATGGGGAAGCCCATTGTCGCCTTCGTTGGAAACGGGTTTGGAAATTTCAGTTTCAAAATCTCTGTGAAAAAGCGTCAGAGAAGCTTCTCCGTTTAGAATCCAGCTTATCTCACTGAACCGAAGAAGTGGTAGTTAGAAGGGAGTTAGAGCTGCAAGCAGTTTGGTTTGGGAAATTAGACGCGAAATGAAACTGCAAATGCCTTCCAACAGGCTTGGAAAAGTGTGTTCTATATCTCTGCCAAACAAACTCCCCGGAGGTTCAGCTTTCAGAAGCAAGTTTAACTCTAAGGGAGGAAGCAGCAGAATGTGCCTCTCACATCTAGCCTTTAGGAATTCAGGTTGGCAAGTTCTATGGGGAAGCCCATTGCTGCCTATGGTGGAAACGGCATGGGAGATTTCAGTTTCAAAATCTCTGTGAAAAAGCGTCAGAGAAGCTTCTCCGTTTAGAATCCAGCATATCTCACTGAACCGAAGAAGTGGTAGTTAGAAGGGAGTTAGAGCTGCAAGCAGTTTGGTTTGGGAAATTAGATGCGAAATGACACTGCAAAGGCCTTCCAACAGGCTTGGAAAAGTGTGTTCTATATCTATGCCAAACAGAGTCCCCGGAGGTTGAGCTTTCAGAAGCAAGCTTAACTGTTAGGGAGGAAGCAGCAGAATGTGCCTCTCACATCTAGCCTGTAGGAATTCAGGTTGGCAAGTTCTATGTGGAAGCCCATTGCTGGCTATGGTCGAAACAGCATGGGAGATTTCAGTTTCAAAATCTCTGTGAAAAAGCGTCAGAGAAGCTTCTCCGTTTAGAATCCAGCATATCTCACTGAACCGAAGAAGTGGTAGTTAGAAGGCAGTTAGAGCTGCAAGCAGTTTGGTTTGGGAAATTAGACGCGAAATGAAACTGCAAATGCCTTCCAACAGGCTTGGAAAAGTGTGTTCTATATCTCTGCCAAACAAACTCCCCGGAGGTTGAGCTTTCAGAAGCTAGTTTAACTCTAAGGGAGGAAGCAGCAGAATGTGCCTCTCACATCTAGCCTGTAGGAATTCAGGTTGGCAAGTTCTATGGGGAAGCCCATTGGCGCCTTCGTTGGAAACGGGTTTGGAAATTTCAGTTTCAAAATCTCTGTGAAAAAGCGTCAGAGAAGCTTCTCCGTTTAGAATCCAGCATATCTCACTGAACCGAAGAAGTGGTAGTTAGAAGGGAGTTAGAGCTGCAAGCAGTTTGGTTTGGGAAATTAGACGCGAAATGAAACTGCAAATGCCTTCCAACAGGCTTGGAAAAGTGTGTTCTATATCTCTGCCAAACAAACTCCCCGGAGGTTGAGCTTTCAGAAGCAAGTTTAACTCTAAGGGAGGAAGCAGCAGAATGTGCCTCTCACATCTAGCCTGTAGGAATTCAGGTTGGCAAGTTCTATGGGGAAGCCCATTGCTGCCTATGGTGGAAACGGGTTTGGAAATTTCAGTTTCAAAATCTCTGTGAAAAAGTGTCAGAGAAGCTTCTCCGTTTAGAATCCAGCATATCTCACTGAACCGAAGAAGTGGTAGTTAGAAGGGAGTTAGAGCTGCAAGCAGTTTGGTTTGGGAAATTAGACGCGAAATGAAACTGCAAATGCCTTCCAACAGGCTTGGAAAAGTGTGTTCTATATCTCTGCCAAACAAACTCCCCGGAGGTTGAGCTTTCAGAAGCAAGTTTAACTCTAAGGGAGGAAGCAGCAGAATGTGCCTCTCACACCTAGCCTGTAGGAATTCAGGTTGGCAAGTTCTATGGGGAAGCCCATTGCTGCCTATGGTGGAAACGGCATGGGAGATTTCAGTTTCAAAATCTCTGTGAAAAAGCGTCAGAGAAGCTTCTCCGTTTAGAATCCAGCATATCTCACTGAACCGAAGAAGTGGTAGTTAGAAGGGAGTTAGAGCTGCAAGCAGTTTGGTTTGGGAAATTAGACGCGAAATGAAACTGCAAATGCCTTCCAACAGGCTTGGAAAAGTGTGTTCTATATCTCTGCCAAACAAACTCCCCGGAGGTTGAGCTTTCAGAAGCAAGTTTAACTCTAAGGGAGGAAGCAGCAGAATGTGCCTCTCACATCTAGCCTGTAGGAATTCAGGTTGGCAAGTTCTATGGGGAAGCCCATTGGCGCCTTCGTTGGAAACGGGTTTGGAAATTTCAGTTTCAAAATCTCTGTGAAAAAGCGTCAGAGAAGCTTCTCCGTTTAGAATCCAGCATATCTCACTGAACCGAGGAAGTGGTAGTTAGAAGGGAATTAGAGCTGCAAGCAGTTTGGTTTGGGAAATTAGACGCGAAATGAAACTGCAAATGCCTTCCAACAGGCTTGGAAAAGTGTGTTCTATAACTCTGCCAAACAAACTCCCCGGAGGTTGAGCTTTCAGAAGCAAGTTTAACTCTAAGGGAGGAAGCAGCAGAATGTGCCTCTCACATCTAGCCTGTAGGAATTCAGGTTGGCAAGTTCTATGGGGAAGCCCATTGCTGCCTATGGTGGAAACGGCATGGGAGATTTCAGTTTCAAAATCTCTGTGAAAAAGCGTCAGAGAAGCTTCTCCGTTTAGAATCCAGCATATCTCACTGAACCGAAGAAGTGGTAGTTAGAAGGGAGTTAGAGCTGCAAGCAGTTTGGTTTGGGAAATTAGACGCGAAATGAAACTGCAAATGCCTTCCAACAGGCTTGGAAAAGTGTGTTCTATATCTCTGCTAAACAAACTCCCCGGAGGTTGAGCTTTCAGAAGCTAGTTTAACTCTAAGGGAGGAAGCAGCAGAATGTGCCTCTCACATCTAGACTGTAGGAATTCAGGTTGGCAAGTTCTATGGGGAAGCCCATTGTCGCCTTCGTTGGAAACGGGTTTGGAAATTTCATTTTCAAAAATCTCTGTGAAAAAGCGTCAGAGAAGCTTCTCCGTTTAGAATCCAGCATATCTCACTGAACCGAAGAAGTGGTAGTTAGAAGGGAGTTAGAGCTGCAAGCAGTTTGGTTTGGGAAATTATACGCGAAATGAAACTGCAAATGCCTTCCAACAGGCTTGGAAAAGTGTGTTCTATATCTCTGCCAAAGAAACTCCCCGGAGGTTGAGCTTTCAGAAGCAAGTTTAACTCTAAGGGTGGAAGCAGCAGAATGTGCCTCTCACATCTACCCTGTAGGAATTCAGGTTGGCAAGTTCTATGGGGAAGCCCATTGCTGCCTATGGTGGAAACGGCATGGGAGATTTCAGTTTCAAAATCTCTGTGAAAAAGCGTCAGAGAAGCTTCTCCGTTTAGAATCCAGCATATCTCACTGAACCGAAGAAGTGGTAGTTAGAAGGGAGTTAGAGCTGCAAGCAGTTTGGTTTGGGAAATTAGACGCGAAATGAAACTGCAAATGCCTTCCAACAGGCTTGGAAAAGTGTGTTCTATATCTCTGCCAAACAAACTCCCCGGAGGTTGAGCTTTCACAAGCTAGTTTAACTCTAAGGGAGGAAGCAGCAGAATGTGCCTCTCACATCTAGCCTGTAGGAATTCAGGTTGGCAAGTTCTATGGTGAAGCCCATTGGCGCCTTCGTTGGAAACGGGTTTGGAAATTTCAGTTTCAAAATCTCTGTGAAAAAGCGTCAGAGAAGCTTCTCCGTTTAGAATCCAGCATATCTCACTGAACCGAAGAAGTGGTAGTTAGAAGGGAGATAGAGCTGCAAGCAGTTTGGTTTGGGAAATTAGACGCGAAATGACACTGCAAAGGCCTTCCAACAGGCTTGGAAAAGTGTGTTCTATATCTCTGACAAACAGACTCCCTGGAGGTTGAGCTTTCAGAAGCAAGCTTAAGTCTTAGGGAGGAAGCAGCAGAATGTGCCTCTCACATCTAGCCTGTAGGAATTCAGGTTGGCAAGTTCTATGGGGAAGCCCATTGCTGCCTATGGTGGAAACGGCATGGGAGATTTCAGTTTCCAAATCTCTGTGAAAAAGCGTCAGAGAAGCTTCTCCGTTTAGAATCCAGCATATCTCACTGAACCGAAGAAGTGGTAGTTATAAGGCAGTTAGAGCTGCAAGCAGTTTGGTTTGGGAACTTAGACGCGAAATGAAACTGCAAATGCCTTCCAACAGGCTGGGAAAAGTGTGTTCTATATCTCTGCCAAACAAACTCCCCGGAGGTTGAGCTTTCAGAAGCAAGTTTAACTCTAAGGGAGGAAGCAGCAGAATGTGCCTCTCACATCTAGCCTGTAGGAATTCAGGTTGGCAAGTTCTATGGGGAAGCCCATTGCTGCCTATGGTGGAAACGGCATGGGAGATTTCAGTTTCAAAATCTCTGTGAAAAAGCGTCAGAGAAGCTTCTCCGTTTAGAATCCAGCATATCTCACTGAACCGAAGAAGTGGTAGTTAGAAGGGAGTTAGAGCTGCAAGCAGTTTGGTTTGGGAAATTAGACGCGAAATGAAACTGCAAATGCCTTCCAACAGGCTTGGAAAAGTGTGTTCTATATCTCTGCCAAACAAACTCCCCGGAGGTTGAGCTTTCAGAAGCAAGTTTAACTCTAAGGGAGGAAGCAGCAGAATGTGCCTCTCACATCTAGCCTGTAGGAATTCAGGTTGGCAAGTTCTATGGGGAAGCCCATTGCTGCCTATGGTGGAAACGGCATGGGAGATTTCAGTTTCCAAATCTCTGTGAAAAAGCGTCAGAGAAGCTTCTCCGTTTAGAATCCAGCATATCTCACTGAACCGAAGAAGTGGTAGTTAGAAGGGAGTTAGAGCTGCAAGCAGTTTGGTTTGGGAAATTAGACGCGAAATGAAACTGAAAATGCCTTCCAACAGGCTTGGAAAAGTGTGTTCTATATCTCTGCCAAACAAACTCCCCGGAGGTTGAGCTTTCAGAAGCTAGTTTAACTCTAAGGGAGGAAGCAGCAGAATGTGCCTCTCACATCTAGCCTTTAGGAATTCAGGTTGGCAAGTTCTATGGGGAAGCCCATTGCTGCCTATGGTGGAAACGGCATGGGAGATTTCAGTTTCAAAATCTCTGTGAAAAAGCGTCAGAGAAGCTTCTCCGTTTAGAATCCAGCATATCTCACTGAACCGAAGAAGTGGTAGTTAGAAGGGAGTTAGAGCTGCAAGCAGTTTGGTTTGGGAAATTAGATGCGAAATGACACTGCAAAGGCCTTCCAACAGGCTTGGAAAAGTGTGTTCTATATCTATGCCAAACAGAGTCCCCGGAGGTTGAGCTTTCAGAAGCAAGCTTAACTGTTAGGGAGGAAGCAGCAGAATGTGCCTCTCACATCTAGCCTGTAGGAATTCAGGTTGGCAAGTTCTATGTGGAAGCCCATTGCTGGCTATGGTCGAAACAGCATGGGAGATTTCAGTTTCAAAATCTCTGTGAAAAAGCGTCAGAGAAGCTTCTCCGTTTAGAATCCAGCATATCTCACTGAACCGAAGAAGTGGTAGTTAGAAGGCAGTTAGAGCTGCAAGCAGTTTGGTTTGGGAAATTAGACGCGAAATGAAACTGCAAATGCCTTCCAACAGGCTTGGAAAAGTGTGTTCTATATCTCTGCCAAACAAACTCCCCGGAGGTTGAGCTTTCAGAAGCTAGTTTAACTCTAAGGGAGGAAGCAGCAGAATGTGCCTCTCACATCTAGCCTGTAGGAATTCAGGTTGGCAAGTTCTATGGGGAAGCCCATTGGCGCCTTCGTTGGAAACGGGTTTGGAAATTTCAGTTTCAAAATCTCTGTGAAAAAGCGTCAGAGAAGCTTCTCCGTTTAGAATCCAGCATATCTCACTGAACCGAAGAAGTGGTAGTTAGAAGGGAGTTAGAGCTGCAAGCAGTTTGGTTTGGGAAATTAGACGCGAAATGAAACTGCAAATGCCTTCCAACAGGCTTGGAAAAGTGTGTTCTATATCTCTGCCAAACAAACTCCCCGGAGGTTGAGCTTTCAGAAGCAAGTTTAACTCTAAGGGAGGAAGCAGCAGAATGTGCCTCTCACATCTAGCCTGTAGGAATTCAGGTTGGCAAGTTCTATGGGGAAGCCCATTGCTGCCTATGGTGGAAACGGGTTTGGAAATTTCAGTTTCAAAATCTCTGTGAAAAAGTGTCAGAGAAGCTTCTCCGTTTAGAATCCAGCATATCTCACTGAACCGAAGAAGTGGTAGTTAGAAGGGAGTTAGAGCTGCAAGCAGTTTGGTTTGGGAAATTAGACGCGAAATGAAACTGCAAATGCCTTCCAACAGGCTTGGAAAAGTGTGTTCTATATCTCTGCCAAACAAACTCCCCGGAGGTTGAGCTTTCAGAAGCAAGTTTAACTCTAAGGGAGGAAGCAGCAGAATGTGCCTCTCACACCTAGCCTGTAGGAATTCAGGTTGGCAAGTTCTATGGGGAAGCCCATTGCTGCCTACGGTGGAAACGGCATGGGAGATTTCAGTTTCAAAATCTCTGTGAAAAAGCGTCAGAGAAGCTTCTCCGTTTAGAATCCAGCATATCTCACTGAACCGAAGAAGTGGTAGTTAGAAGGGAGTTAGAGCTGCAAGCAGTTTGGTTTGGGAAATTAGACGCGAAATGAAACTGCAAATGCCTTCCAACAGGCTTGGAAAAGTGTGTTCTATATCTCTGCCAAACAAACTCCCCGGAGGTTGAGCTTTCAGAAGCTAGTTTAACTCTAAGGGAGGAAGCAGCAGAATGTGCCTCTCACATCTAGCCTGTAGGAATTCAGGTTGGCAAGTTCTATGGGGAAGCCCATTGGCGCCTTCGTTGGAAACGGGTTTGGAAATTTCAGTTTCAAAATCTCTGTGAAAAAGCGTCAGAGAAGCTTCTCCGTTTAGAATCCAGCATATCTCACTGAACCGAGGAAGTGGTAGTTAGAAGGGAATTAGAGCTGCAAGCAGTTTGGTTTGGGAAATTAGACGCGAAATGAAACTGCAAATGCCTTCCAACAGGCTTGGAAAAGTGTGTTCTATAACTCTGCCAAACAAACTCCCCGGAGGTTGAGCTTTCAGAAGCAAGTTTAACTCTAAGGGAGGAAGCAGCAGAATGTGCCTCTCACATCTAGCCTGTAGGAATTCAGGTTGGCAAGTTCTATGGGGAAGCCCATTGCTGCCTATGGTGGAAACGGCATGGGAGATTTCAGTTTCAAAATCTCTGTGAAAAAGCGTCAGAGAAGCTTCTCCGTTTAGAATCCAGCATATCTCACTGAACCGAAGAAGTGGTAGTTAGAAGGGATTTAGAGCTGCAAGCAGTTTGGTTTGGGAAATTAGACGCGAAATGAAACTGCAAATGCCTTCCAACAGGCTTGGAAAAGTGTGTTCTATATCTCTGCTAAACAAACTCCCCGGAGGTTGAGCTTTCAGAAGCTAGTTTAACTCTAAGGGAGGAAGCAGCAGAATGTGCCTCTCACATCTAGACTGTAGGAATTCAGGTTGGCAAGTTCTATGGGGAAGCCCATTGTCGCCTTCGTTGGAAACGGGTTTGGAAATTTCATTTTCAAAAATCTCTGTGAAAAAGCGTCAGAGAAGCTTCTCCGTTTAGAATCCAGCATATCTCACTGAACCGAAGAAGTGGTAGTTAGAAGGGAGTTAGAGCTGCAAGCAGTTTGGTTTGGGAAATTATACGCGAAATGAAACTGCAAATGCCTTCCAACAGGCTTGGAAAAGTGTGTTCTATATCTCTGCCAAAGAAACTCCCCGGAGGTTGAGCTTTCAGAAGCAAGTTTAACTCTAAGGGTGGAAGCAGCAGAATGTGCCTCTCACATCTACCCTGTAGGAATTCAGGTTGGCAAGTTCTATGGGGAAGCCCATTGCTGCCTATGGTGGAAACGGCATGGGAGATTTCAGTTTCAAAATCTCTGTGAAAAAGCGTCAGAGAAGCTTCTCCGTTTAGAATCCAGCATATCTCACTGAACCGAAGAAGTGGTAGTTAGAAGGGAGTTAGAGCTGGAAGCAGTTTGGTTTGGGAAATTAGACGCGAAATGAAACTGCAAATGCCTTCCAACAGGCTTGGAAAAGTGTGTTCTATATCTCTGCCAAACAAACTCCCCGGAGGTTGAGCTTTCACAAGCTAGTTTAACTCTAAGGGAGGAAGCAGCAGAATGTGCCTCTCACATCTAGCCTGTAGGAATTCAGGTTGGCAAGTTCTATGGTGAAGCCCATTGGCGCCTTCGTTGGAAACGGGTTTGGAAATTTCAGTTTCAAAATCTCTGTGAAAAAGCGTCAGAGAAGCTTCTCCGTTTAGAATCCAGCATATCTCACTGAACCGAAGAAGTGGTAGTTAGAAGGGAGATAGAGCTGCAAGCAGTTTGGTTTGGGAAATTAGACGCGAAATGACACTGCAAAGGCCTTCCAACAGGCTTGGAAAAGTGTGTTCTATATCTCTGCCAAACAGACTCCCTGGAGGTTGAGCTTTCAGAAGCTAGTTTAACTCTAAGGGAGGAAGCAGCAGAATGTGCCTCTCACATCTAGCCTGTAGGAATTCAGGTTGGCAAGTTCTATGGGGAAGCCCATTGCTGGCTATGGTGGAAACGGCATGGGAGATTTCAGTTTCAAAATCTCTGTGAAAAAGCGTCAGAGAAGCTTCTCCGTTTAGAATCCAGAATATCTCACTGAACCGAAGAAGTGGTAGTTAGAAGGCAGTTAGAGCTGCAAGCAGTTTGGTTGGGAAATTAGACGCGAAATGAAACTGCAAATGCCTTCCAACAGGCTTGGAAAAGTGTGTTCTATATCTCTGCCAAACAGACTCCCTGGAGGTTGAGCTTTCAGAAGCTAGTTTAACTCTAAGGGAGGAAGCAGCAGAATGTGCCTCTCACATCTAGCCTGTAGGAATTCAGGTTGGCAAGTTCTATGGGGAAGCCCATTGCTGCCTATGGTGGAAACAGCATGGGAGATTTCAGTTTCAAAATCTCTGTGAAAAAGCGTCAGAGAAGCTTCTCCGTTTAGAATCCAGCATATCTCACTGAACCGAAGAAGTGGTAGTTAGAAGGCAGTTAGAGCTGCAAGCAGTTTGGTTTGGGAAATTAGACGCGAAATGAAACTGCACATGCCTTCCAACAGGCTTGGAAAAGTGTGTTCTATATCTCTGCCAAACAAACTCCCCGGAGGTTGAGCTTTCAGAAGCTAGTTTAACTCTAAGGGAGGAAGCAGCAGAATGTGCCTCTCATATCTAGCCTGTAGGCATTCAGGTTGGCAAGTTCTATGGGGAAGCCCATTGGCGCCTTCGTTGGAAACGGGTTTGGAAATTTCAGTTTCAAAATCTCTGTGAAAAAGCGTCAGAGAAGCTTCTCCGTTTAGAATCCAGCATATCTCACTGAACCGAAGAAGTGGTAGTTAGAAGGGAGTTAGAGCTGCAAGCAGTTTGGTTTGGGAAATTAGACGCGAAATGAAACTGCAAATGCCTTCCAACAGGCTTGGAAAAGTGTGTTCTATATCTCTCCCAAACAAACTCCCCGGAGGTTGAGCTTTCAGAAGCAAGTTTAACTCTAAGGGAGGAAGCAGCAGAATGTGCCTCTCACATCTAGCCTGTAGGAATTCAGGTTGGCAAGTTCTATGGGGAAGCCCATTGCTGCCTATGGTGGAAACGGCATGGGAGATTTCAGTTTCAAAATCTCTGTGAAAAAGCGTCAGAGAAGCTTCTCCGTTTAGAATCCAGCATATCTCACTGAACCGAAGAAGTGGTAGTTAGAAGGGAGTTAGAGCTGCAAGCAGTTTGGTTTGGGAAATAAGACGCGAAATGAAACTGCAAATGCCTTCCAACAGGCTTGGAAAAGTGTGTTCTATATCTCTGCCAAACAAACTCCCCGGAGGTTGAGCTTTCAGAAGCTAGTTTAACTCTAAGGGAGGAAGCAGCAGAATGTGCCTCTCACATCTAGCCTGTAGGAATTCAGGTTGGCAAGTTCTATGGGGAAGCCCATTGCTGGCTATGGTGGAAACGGCATGGGAGATTTCAGTTTCAAAATCTCTGTGAAAAAGCGTCAGAGAAGCTTCTCCGTTTAGAATCCAGCATATCTCACTGAACCGAAGAAGTGGTAGTTAGAAGGCAGTTAGAGCTGCAAGCAGTTTGGTTTGGGAAATTAGACGCGAAATGAAACTGCAAATGCCTTCCAACAGGCTTGGAAAAGTGTGTTCTATATCTCTGCCAAACAGACTCCCTGGAGGTTGAGCTTTCAGAAGCTAGTTTAACTCTAAGGGAGGAAGCAGCAGAATGTGCCTCTCACATCTAGCCTGTAGGAATTCAGGTTGGCAAGTTCTATGGGGAAGCCCATTGCTGGCTATGGTGGAAACAGCATGGGAGATTTCAGTTTCAAAATCTCTGTGAAAAAGCGTCAGAGAAGCTTCTTCGTTTAGAATCCAGCATATCTCACTGAACCGAAGAAGTGGTAGTTATAAGGCAGTTAGAGCTGCAAGCAGTTTGGTTTGGGAACTTAGACGCGAAATGAAACTGCAAATGCCTTCCAACAGGCTGGGAAAAGTGTGTTCTATATCTCTGCCAAACAAACTCCCCGGAGGTTGAGCTTTCAGAAGCAAGTTTAACTCTAAGGGAGGAAGCAGCAGAATGTGCCTCTCACATCTAGCCTGTAGGAATTCAGGTTGGCAAGTTCTATGGGGAAGCCCATTGCTGACTATGGTGGAAACGGCATGGGAGATTTCAGTTTCCAAATCTCTGTGAAAAAGCGTCAGAGAAGCTTCTCCGTTTAGAATCCAGCATATCTCACTGAACCGAAGAAGTGGTAGTTAGAAGGGAGTTAGAGCTGCAAGCAGTTTGGTTTGGGAAATTAGACGCGAAATGAAACTGCAAATGCCTTCCAACAGGCTTGGAAAAGTGTGTTCTATATCTCTGCCAAACAAACTCCCCGGAGGTTGAGCTTTCAGAAGCAAGTTTAACTCTAAGGGAGGAAGCAGCAGAATGTGCCTCTCACATCTAGCCTGTAGGAATTCAGGTTGGCAAGTTCTATGGGGAAGCCCATTGCTGCCTATGGTGGAAACGGCATGGGAGATTTCAGTTTCCAAATCTCTGTGAAAAAGCGTCAGAGAAGCTTCTCCGTTTAGAATCCAGCATATCTCACTGAACCGAAGAAGTGGTAGTTAGAAGGGAGTTAGAGCTGCAAGCAGTTTGGTTTGGGAAATTAGACGCGAAATGAAACTGCAAATGCCTTCCAACAGGCTTGGAAAAGTGTGTTCTATATCTCTGCCAAACAAACTCCCCGGAGGTTGAGCTTTCAGAAGCTAGTTTAACTCTAAGGGAGGAAGCAGCAGAATGTGCCTCTCACATCTAGCCTGTAGGAATTCAGGTTGGCAAGTTCTATGGGGAAGCCCATTGCTGGCTATGGTGGAAACGGCATGGGAGATTTCAGTTTCAAAATCTCTGTGAAAAAGCGTCAGAGAAGCTTCTCCGTTTAGAATCCAGCATATCTCACTGAACCGAAGAAGTGGTAGTTAGAAGGCAGTTAGAGCTGCAAGCAGTTTGGTTTGGGAAATTAGACGCGAAATGAAACTGCAAATGCCTTCCAACAGGCTTGGAAAAGTGTGTTCTATATCTCTGCCAAACAGACTCCCTGGAGGTTGAGCTTTCAGAAGCTAGTTTAACTCTAAGGGAGGAAGCAGCAGAATGTGCCTCTCACATCTAGCCTGTAGGAATTCAGGTTGGCAAGTTCTATGGGGAAGCCCATTGCTGGCTATGGTGGAAACAGCATGGGAGATTTCAGTTTCAAAATCTCTGTGAAAAAGCGTCAGAGAAGCTTCTCCGTTTAGAATCCAGCATATCTCACTGAACCGAAGAAGTGGTAGTTATAAGGCAGTTAGAGCTGCAAGCAGTTTGGTTTGGGAACTTAGACGCGAAATGAAACTGCAAATGCCTTCCAACAGGCTGGGAAAAGTGTGTTCTATATCTCTGCCAAACAAACTCCCCGGAGGTTGAGCTTTCAGAAGCAAGTTTAACTCTAAGGGAGGAAGCAGCAGAATGTGCCTCTCACATCTAGCCTGTAGGAATTCAGGTTGGCAAGTTCTATGGGGAAGCCCATTGCTGCCTATGGTGGAAACGGCATGGGAGATTTCAGTTTCCAAATCTCTGTGAAAAAGCGTCAGAGAAGCTTCTCCGTTTAGAATCCAGCATATCTCACTGAACCGAAGAAGTGGTAGTTAGAAGGGAGTTAGAGCTGCAAGCAGTTTGGTTTGGGAAATTAGACGCGAAATGAAACTGCAAATGCCTTCCAACAGGCTTGGAAAAGTGTGTTCTATATCTCTGCCAAACAAACTCCCCGGAGGTTGAGCTTTCAGAAGCAAGTTTAACTCTAAGGGAGGAAGCAGCAGAATGTGCCTCTCACATCTAGCCTGTAGGAATTCAGGTTGGCAAGTTCTATGGGGAAGCCCATTGGCGCCTTCGTTGGAAACGGGTTTGGAAATTTCAGTTTCAAAATCTCTGTGAAAAAGCGTCAGAGAAGCTTCTCCGTTTAGAATCCAGCATATCTCACTGAACCGAAGAAGTGGTAGTTAGAAGGGAGATAGAGCTGCAAGCAGTTTGGTTTGGGAAATTAGACGCGAAATGACACTGCAAAGGCCTTCCAACAGGCTTGGAAAAGTGTGTTCTATATCTCTGCCAAACAGACTCCCTGGAGGTTGAGCTTTCAGAAGCTAGTTTAACTCTAAGGGAGGAAGCAGCAGAATGTGCCTCTCACATCTAGCCTGTAGGAATTCAGGTTGGCAAGTTCTATGGGGAAGCCCATTGCTGGCTATGGTGGAAACGGCATGGGAGATTTCAGTTTCAAAATCTCTGTGAAAAAGCGTCAGAGAAGCTTCTCCGTTTAGAATCCAGCATATCTCACTGAACCGAAGAAGTGGTAGTTAGAAGGCAGTTAGAGCTGCAAGCAGTTTGGTTGGGAAATTAGACGCGAAATGAAACTGCAAATGCCTTCCAACAGGCTTGGAAAAGTGTGTTCTATATCTCTGCCAAACAGACTCCCTGGAGGTTGAGCTTTCAGAAGCTAGTTTAACTCTAAGGGAGGAAGCAGCAGAATGTGCCTCTCACATCTAGCCTGTAGGAATTCAGGTTGGCAAGTTCTATGGGGAAGCCCATTGCTGCCTATGGTGGAAACAGCATGGGAGATTTCAGTTTCAAAATCTCTGTGAAAAAGCGTCAGAGAAGCTTCTCCGTTTAGAATCCAGCATATCTCACTGAACCGAAGAAGTGGTAGTTAGAAGGCAGTTAGAGCTGCAAGCAGTTTGGTTTGGGAAATTAGACGCGAAATGAAACTGCACATGCCTTCCAACAGGCTTGGAAAAGTGTGTTCTATATCTCTGCCAAACAAACTCCCCGGAGGTTGAGCTTTCAGAAGCTAGTTTAACTCTAAGGGAGGAAGCAGCAGAATGTGCCTCTCACATCTAGCCTGTAGGCATTCAGGTTGGCAAGTTCTATGGGGAAGCCCATTGGCGCCTTCGTTGGAAACGGGTTTGGAAATTTCAGTTTCAAAATCTCTGTGAAAAAGCGTCAGAGAAGCTTCTCCGTTTAGAAACCAGCATATCTCACTGAACCGAAGAAGTGGTAGTTAGAAGGGAGTTAGAGCTGCAAGCAGTTTGGTTTGGGAAATTAGACGCGAAATGAAACTGCAAATGCCTTCCAACAGGCTTGGAAAAGTGTGTTCTATATCTCTCCCAAACAAACTCCCCGGAGGTTGAGCTTTCAGAAGCAAGTTTAACTCTAAGGGAGGAAGCAGCAGAATGTGCCTCTCACATCTAGCCTGTAGGAATTCAGGTTGGCAAGTTCTATGGGGAAGCCCATTGCTGCCTATGGTGGAAACGGCATGGGAGATTTCAGTTTCAAAATCTCTGTGAAAAAGCGTCAGAGAAGCTTCTCCGTTTAGAATCCAGCATATCTCACTGAACCGAAGAAGTGGTAGTTAGAAGGGAGTTAGAGCTGCAAGCAGTTTGGTTTGGGAAATAAGACGCGAAATGAAACTGCAAATGCCTTCCAACAGGCTTGGAAAAGTGTGTTCTATATCTCTGCCAAACAAACTCCCCGGAGGTTGAGCTTTCAGAAGCTAGTTTAACTCTAAGGGAGGAAGCAGCAGAATGTGCCTCTCACATCTAGCCTGTAGGAATTCAGGTTGGCAAGTTCTATGGGGAAGCCCATTGCTGGCTATGGTGGAAACGGCATGGGAGATTTCAGTTTCAAAATCTCTGTGAAAAAGCGTCAGAGAAGCTTCTCCGTTTAGAATCCAGCATATCTCACTGAACCGAAGAAGTGGTAGTTAGAAGGCAGTTAGAGCTGCAAGCAGTTTGGTTTGGGAAATTAGACGCGAAATGAAACTGCAAATGCCTTCCAACAGGCTTGGAAAAGTGTGTTCTATATCTCTGCCAAACAGACTCCCTGGAGGTTGAGCTTTCAGAAGCTAGTTTAACTCTAAGGGAGGAAGCAGCAGAATGTGCCTCTCACATCTAGCCTGTAGGAATTCAGGTTGGCAAGTTCTATGGGGAAGCCCATTGCTGGCTATGGTGGAAACAGCATGGGAGATTTCAGTTTCAAAATCTCTGTGAAAAAGCGTCAGAGAAGCTTCTCCGTTTAGAATCCAGCATATCTCACTGAACCGAAGAAGTGGTAGTTATAAGGCAGTTAGAGCTGCAAGCAGTTTGGTTTGGGAACTTAGACGCGAAATGAAACTGCAAATGCCTTCCAACAGGCTGGGAAAAGTGTGTTCTATATCTCTGCCAAACAAACTCCCCGGAGGTTGAGCTTTCAGAAGCAAGTTTAACTCTAAGGGAGGAAGCAGCAGAATGTGCCTCTCACATCTAGCCTGTAGGAATTCAGGTTGGCAAGTTCTATGGGGAAGCCCATTGCTGACTATGGTGGAAACGGCATGGGAGATTTCAGTTTCCAAATCTCTGTGAAAAAGCGTCAGAGAAGCTTCTCCGTTTAGAATCCAGCATATCTCACTGAACCGAAGAAGTGGTAGTTAGAAGGGAGTTAGAGCTGCAAGCAGTTTGGTTTGGGAAATTAGACGCGAAATGAAACTGCAAATGCCTTCCAACAGGCTTGGAAAAGTGTGTTCTATATCTCTGCCAAACAAACTCCCCGGAGGTTGAGCTTTCAGAAGCAAGTTTAACTCTAAGGGAGGAAGCAGCAGAATGTGCCTCTCACATCTAGCCTGTAGGAATTCAGGTTGGCAAGTTCTATGGGGAAGCCCATTGCTGCCTATGGTGGAAACGGCATGGGAGATTTCAGTTTCCAAATCTCTGTGAAAAAGCGTCAGAGAAGCTTCTCCGTTTAGAATCCAGCATATCTCACTGAACCGAAGAAGTGGTAGTTAGAAGGGAGTTAGAGCTGCAAGCAGTTTGGTTTGGGAAATTAGACGCGAAATGAAACTGCAAATGCCTTCCAACAGGCTTGGAAAAGTGTGTTCTATATCTCTGCCAAACAAACTCCCCGGAGGTTGAGCTTTCAGAAGCTAGTTTAACTCTAAGGGAGGAAGCAGCAGAATGTGCCTCTCACATCTAGCCTGTAGGAATTCAGGTTGGCAAGTTCTATGGGGAAGCCCATTGCTGGCTATGGTGGAAACGGCATGGGAGATTTCAGTTTCAAAATCTCTGTGAAAAAGCGTCAGAGAAGCTTCTCCGTTTAGAATCCAGCATATCTCACTGAACCGAAGAAGTGGTAGTTAGAAGGCAGTTAGAGCTGCAAGCAGTTTGGTTTGGGAAATTAGACGCGAAATGAAACTGCAAATGCCTTCCAACAGGCTTGGAAAAGTGTGTTCTATATCTCTGCCAAACAGACTCCCTGGAGGTTGAGCTTTCAGAAGCTAGTTTAACTCTAAGGGAGGAAGCAGCAGAATGTGCCTCTCACATCTAGCCTGTAGGAATTCAGGTTGGCAAGTTCTATGGGGAAGCCCATTGCTGGCTATGGTGGAAACAGCATGGGAGATTTCAGTTTCAAAATCTCTGTGAAAAAGCGTCAGAGAAGCTTCTCCGTTTAGAATCCAGCATATCTCACTGAACCGAAGAAGTGGTAGTTATAAGGCAGTTAGAGCTGCAAGCAGTTTGGTTTGGGAACTTAGACGCGAAATGAAACTGCAAATGCCTTCCAACAGGCTGGGAAAAGTGTGTTCTATATCTCTGCCAAACAAACTCCCCGGAGGTTGAGCTTTCAGAAGCAAGTTTAACTCTAAGGGAGGAAGCAGCAGAATGTGCCTCTCACATCTAGCCTGTAGGAATTCAGGTTGGCAAGTTCTATGGGGAAGCCCATTGCTGCCTATGGTGGAAACGGCATGGGAGATTTCAGTTTCCAAATCTCTGTGAAAAAGCGTCAGAGAAGCTTCTCCGTTTAGAATCCAGCATATCTCACTGAACCGAAGAAGTGGTAGTTAGAAGGGAGTTAGAGCTGCAAGCAGTTTGGTTTGGGAAATTAGACGCGAAATGAAACTGCAAATGCCTTCCAACAGGCTTGGAAAAGTGTGTTCTATATCTCTGCCAAACAAACTCCCCGGAGGTTGAGCTTTCAGAAGCAAGTTTAACTCTAAGGGAGGAAGCAGCAGAATGTGCCTCTCACATCTAGCCTGTAGGAATTCAGGTTGGCAAGTTCTATGGGGAAGCCCATTGCTGCCTATGGTGGAAACGGCATGGGAGATTTCAGTTTCCAAATCTCTGTGAAAAAGCGTCAGAGAAGCTTCTCCGTTTAGAATCCAGCATATCTCACTGAACCGAAGAAGTGGTAGTTAGAAGGGAGTTAGAGCTGCAAGCAGTTTGGTTTGGGAAATTAGACGCGAAATGAAACTGCAAATGCCTTCCAACAGGCTTGGAAAAGTGTGTTCTATATCTCTGCCAAACAAACTCCCCGGAGGTTGAGCTTTCAGAAGCTAGTTTAACTCTAAGGGAGGAAGCAGCAGAATGTGCCTCTCACATCTAGCCTGTAGGAATTCAGGTTGGCAAGTTCTATGGGGAAGCCCATTGGCGCCTTCGTTGGAAACGGGTTTGGAAATTTCAGTTTCAAAATCTCTGTGAAAAAGCGTCAGAGAAGCTTCTCCGTTTAGAATCCAGCATATCTCACTGAACCGAAGAAGTGGTAGTTAGAAGGGAATTAGAGCTGCAAGCAGTTTGGTTTGGGAAATTAGACGCGAAATGAAACTGCAAATGCCTTCCAACAGGCTTGGAAAAGTGTGTTCTATATCTCTGCCAAACAAACTCCCCGGAGGTTGAGCTTTCAGAAGCAAGTTTAACTCTAAGGGAGGAAGCAGCAGAATGTACCTCTCACATCTAGCCTGTAGGAATTCAGGTTGGCAAGTTCTATGGGGAAGCCCATTGCTGCCTATGGTGGAAACAGCATGGGAGATTTCAGTTTCAAAATCTCTGTGAAAAAGCGTCAGAGAAGCTTCTCCGTTTAGAATCCAGCATATCTCACTGAACCGAAGAAGTGGTAGTTAGAAGGCAGTTAGAGCTGCAAGCAGTTTGGTTTGGGAAATTAGACGCGAAATGAAACTGCAAATGCCTTCCAACAGGCTTGGAAAAGTGTGTTCTATATCTCTGCCAAACAAACTCCCCGGAGGTTGAGCTTTCAGAAGCTAGTTTAACTCTAAGGGAGGAAGCAGCAGAATGTGCCTCTCACATCTAGCCTGTAGGAATTCAGGTTGGCAAGTTCTATGGGGAAGCCCATTGGCGCCTTCGTTGGAAACGGGTTTGGAAATTTCAGTTTCAAAATCTCTGTGAAAAAGCGTCAGAGAAGCTTCTCCGTTTAGAATCCAGCTTATCTCACTGAACCGAAGAAGTGGTAGTTAGAAGGGAGTTAGAGCTGCAAGCAGTTTGGTTTGGGAAATTAGACGCGAAATGAAACTGCAAATGCCTTCCAACAGGCTTGGAAAAGTGTGTTCTATATCTCTGCCAAACAAACTCCCCGGAGGTTCAGCTTTCAGAAGCAAGCTTAACTGTTAGGGAGGAAGCAGCAGAATGTGCCTCTCACATCTAGCCTGTAGGAATTCAGGTTGGCAAGTTCTATGTGGAAGCCCATTGCTGGCTATGGTCGAAACAGCATGGGAGATTTCAGTTTCAAAATCTCTGTGAAAAAGCGTCAGAGAAGCTTCTCCGTTTAGAATCCAGCATATCTCACTGAACCGAAGAAGTGGTAGTTAGAAGGCAGTTAGAGCTGCAAGCAGTTTGGTTTGGGAAATTAGACGCGAAATGAAACTGCAAATGCCTTCCAACAGGCTTGGAAAAGTGTGTTCTATATCTCTGCCAAACAAACTCCCCGGAGGTTGAGCTTTCAGAAGCTAGTTTAACTCTAAGGGAGGAAGCAGCAGAATGTGCCTCTCACATCTAGCCTGTAGGAATTCAGGTTGGCAAGTTCTATGGGGAAGCCCATTGCTGCCTATGGTGGAAACGGCATGGGAGATTTCAGTTTCAAAATCTCTGTGAAAAAGCGTCAGAGAAGCTTCTCCGTTTAGAATCCAGCATATCTCACTGAACCGAAGAAGTGGTAGTTAGAAGGGAGTTAGAGCTGCAAGCAGTTTGGTTTGGGAAATTAGACGCGAAATGAAACTGCAAATGCCTTCCAACAGGCTTGGAAAAGTGTGTTCTATATCTCTGCCAAACAAACTCCCCGGAGGTTGAGCTTTCAGAAGCAAGTTTAACTCTAAGGGAGGAAGCAGCAGAATGTGCCTCTCACATCTAGCCTGTAGGAATTCAGGTTGGCAAGTTCTATGGGGAAGCCCATTGCTGCCTATGGTGGAAACGGGTTTGGAAATTTCAGTTTCAAAATCTCTGTGAAAAAGTGTCAGAGAAGCTTCTCCGTTTAGAATCCAGCATATCTCACTGAACCGAAGAAGTGGTAGTTAGAAGGGAGTTAGAGCTGCAAGCAGTTTGGTTTTGGAAATTAGACCCGAAATGAAACTGCAAATGCCTTCCAACAGGCTTGGAAAAGTGTGTTCTATATCTCTGCCAAACAAACTCCCCGGAGGTTGAGCTTTCAGAAGCAAGTTTAACTCTAAGGGAGGAAGCAGCAGAATGTGCCTCTCACACCTAGCCTGTAGGAATTCAGGTTGGCAAGTTCTATGGGGAAGCCCATTGCTGCCTATGGTGGAAACGGCATGGGAGATTTCAGTTTCAAAATCTCTGTGAAAAAGCGTCAGAGAAGCTTCTCCGTTTAGAATCCAGCATATCTCACTGAACCGAAGAAGTGGTAGTTAGAAGGGAGTTAGAGCTGCAAGCAGTTTGGTTTGGGAAATTAGACGCGAAATGAAACTGCAAATGCCTTCCAACAGGCTTGGAAAAGTGTGTTCTATATCTCTGCCAAACAAACTCCCCGGAGGTTGAGCTTTCAGAAGCTAGTTTAACTCTAAGGGAGGAAGCAGCAGAATGTGCCTCTCACATCTAGCCTGTAGGAATTCAGGTTGGCAAGTTCTATGGGGAAGACCATTGGCGCCTTCGTTGGAAACGGGTTTGGAAATTTCAGTTTCAAAATCTCTGTGAAAAAGCGTCAGAGAAGCTTCTCCGTTTAGAATCCAGCATATCTCACTGAACCGAAGAAGAGGTAGTTAGAAAGGAATTAGAGCTGCAAGCAGTTTGGTTTGGGAAATTAGACGCGAAATGAAACTGCAAATGCCTTCCAACAGGCTTGGAAAAGTGTGTTCTATATCTCTGCCAAACAAACTCCCCGGAGGTTGAGCTTTCAGAAGCAAGTTTAACTCTAAGGGAGGAAGCAGCAGAATGTGCCTCTCACATCTAGCCTGTAGGAATTCAGGTTGGCAAGTTCTATGGGGAAGCCCATTGCTGCCTATGGTGGAAACGGCATGGGAGATTTCAGTTTCAAAATCTCTGTGAAAAAGCGTCAGAGAAGCTTCTCCGTTTAGAATCCAGCATATCTCACTGAACCGAAGAAGTGGTAGTTAGAAGGGAGTTAGAGCTGCAAGCAGTTTGGTTTGGGAAATTAGATGCGAAATGAAACTGCAAATGCCTTCCAACAGGCTTGGAAAAGTGTGTTCTATATCTCTGCCAAACAAACTCCCCGGAGGTTGAGCTTTCAGAAGCTAGTTTAACTCTAAGGGAGGAAGCAGCAGAATGTGCCTCTCACATCTAGACTGTAGGAATTCAGGTTGGCAAGTTCTATGGGGAAGCCCATTGCTGGCTATGGTGGAAACAGCATGGGAGATTTCAGTTTCAAAATCTCTGTGAAAAAGCGTCAGAGAAGCTTCTCCGTTTAGAATCCAGCATATCTCACTGAACCGAAGAAGTGGTAGTTAGAAGGGAGTTAGAGCTGCAAGCAGTTTGGTTTGGGAAATTAGACGCGAAATGAAACTGCAAATGCCTTCCAACAGGCTTGGAAAAGTGTGTTCTATATCTCTGCCAAACAAACTCCCCGGAGGTTGAGCTTTCAGAAGCTAGTTTAACTCTAAGGGACGAAGCAGCAGAATGTGCCTCTCACATCTAGCCTGTAGGAATTCAGGTTGGCAAGTTCTATGGGGAAGCCCATTGGCGCCTTCGTTGGAAACGGGTTTGGAAATTTCAGTTTCTAAATCTCTGTGAAAAAGCGTCAGAGAAGCTTCTCCGTTTAGAATCCAGCATATCTCACTGAACCGAAGAAGTGGTAGTTAGAAGGGAGTTAGAGCTGCAAGCAGTTTGGTTTGGGAAATTAGACGTGAAATGAAACTGGAAATGCCTTCCAACAGGCTTGGAAAATTGTGTTCTATATCTCTCCCAAACAAACTCCCCGGAGGTTGAGCTTTCAGAAGCAAGTTTAACTCTAAGGGAGGAAGCAGCAGAATGTGCCTCTCACATCTAGCCTGTAGGAATTCAGGTTGGCAAGTTCTATGGGGAAGCCCATTGCTGCCTATGGTGGAAACGGCATGGGAGATTTCAGTTTCAAAATCTCTGTGAAAAAGCGTCAGAGAAGCTTCTCCGTTTAGAATCCAGCATATCTCACTGAACCGAAGAAGTGGTAGTTAGAAGGGAGTTAGAGCTGCAAGCAGTTTGGTTTGGGAAATTAGACGCGAAATGAAACTGCAAATGCCTTCCAACAGGCTTGGAAAAGTGTGTTCTATATCTCTGCCAAACAAACTCCCCGGAGGTTGAGCTTTCAGAAGCTAGTTTAACTCTAAGGGAGGAAGCAGCAGAATGTGCCTCTCACATCTAGCCTGTAGGAATTCAGGTTGGCAAGTTCTATGGGGAAGCCCATTGCTGGCTATGGTGGAAACGGCATGGGAGATTTCAGTTTCAAAATCTCTGTGAAAAAGCGTCAGAGAAGCTTCTCCGTTTAGAATCCAGCATATCTCACTGAACTGAAGAAGTGGTAGTTAGAAGGCAGTTAGAGCTGCAAGCAGTTTGGTTTGGGAAATTAGACGCGAAATGAAACTGCAAATGCCTTCCAACAGGCTTGGAAAAGTGTGTTCTATATCTCTGCCAAACAGACTCCCTGGAGGTTGAGCTTTCAGAAGCTAGTTTAACTCTAAGGGAGGAAGCAGCAGAATGTGCCTCTCACATCTAGCCTGTAGGAATTCAGGTTGGCAAGTTCTATGGGGAAGCCCATTGCTGGCTATGGTGGAAACAGCATGGGAGATTTCAGTTTCAAAATCTCTGTGAAAAAGCGTCAGAGAAGCTTCTCCGTTTAGAATCCAGCATATCTCACTGAACCGAAGAAGGGGTAGTTAGAAGGCAGTTAGAGCTGCAAGCAGTTTGGTTTGGGAAATTAGACGCGAAATGAAACTGCAAATGCCTTCCAACAGGCTTGGAAAAGTGTGTTCTATATCTCTGCCAAACAAACTCCCCGGAGGTTGAGCTTTCAGAAGCTAGTTTAACTCTAAGGGAGGAAGCAGCAGAATGTGCCTCTCACATCTAGCCTGTAGGAATTCAGGTTGGCAAGTTCTATGGGGAAGCCCATTGGCGCCTTCGTTGGAAACGGGTTTGGAAATTTCAGTTTCAAAATCTCTGTGAAAAAGCGTCAGAGAAGCTTCTCCCGTTTAGAATCCAGCATATCTCACTGAACCGAAGAAGTGGTAGTTAGAAGGGAGTTAGAGCTGCAAGCAGTTTGGTTTGGGAAATTAGACGCGAAATGAAACTGCAAATGCCTTCCAACAGGCTTGGAAAAGTGTGTTCTATATCTCTGCCAAACAAACTCCCCGGAGGTTGAGCTTTCAGAAGCAAGTTTAACTCTAAGGGAGGAAGCAGCAGAATGTGCCTCTCACATCTAGCCTGTAGGAATTCAGGTTGGCAAGTTCTATGGGGAAGCCCATTGCTGCCTATGGTGGAAACGGCATGGGAGATTTCAGTTTCCAAATCTCTGTGAAAAAGCGTCAGAGAAGCTTCTCCGTTTAGAATCCAGCATATCTCACTGAACCGAAGAAGTGGTAGTTAGAAGGGAGTTAGAGCTGCAAGCAGTTTGGTTTGGGAAATTAGACGCGAAATGAAACTGCAAATGCCTTCCAACAGGCTTGGAAAAGTGTGTTCTATATCTCTGCCAAACAAACTCCCCGGAGGTTGAGCTTTCAGAAGCTAGTTTAACTCTAAGGGAGGAAGCAGCAGAATGTGCCTCTCACATCTAGCCTGTAGGAATTCAGGTTGGCAAGTTCTATGGGGAAGCCCATTGCTGGCTATGGTGGAAACGGCATGGGAGATTTCAGTTTCAAAATCTCTGTGAAAAAGCGTCAGAGAAGCTTCTCCGTTTAGAATCCAGCATATCTCACTGAACCGAAGAAGTGGTAGTTAGAAGGCAGTTAGAGCTGCAAGCAGTTTGGTTTGGGAAATTAGACGCGAAATGAAACTGCAAATGCCTTCCAAAAGGCTTGGAAAAGTGTGTTCTATATCTCTGCCAAACAGACTCCCTGGAGGTTGAGCTTTCAGAAGCTAGTTTAACTCTAAGGGAGGAAGCAGCAGAATGTGCCTCTCACATCTAGCCTGTAGGAATTCAGGTTGGCAAGTTCTATGGGGAAGCCCATTGCTGGCTATGGTGGAAACAGCATGGGAGATTTCAGTTTCAAAATCTCTGTGAAAAAGCGTCAGAGAAGCTTCTCCGTTTAGAATCCAGCATATCTCACTGAACCGAAGAAGGGGTAGTTAGAAGGCAGTTAGAGCTGCAAGCAGTTTGGTTTGGGAAATTAGACGCGAAATGAAACTGCAAATGCCTTCCAACAGGCTTGGAAAAGTGTGTTCTATATCTCTGCCAAACAAACTCCCCGGAGGTTGAGCTTTCACAAGCTAGTTTAACTCTAAGGGAGGAAGCAGCAGAATGTGCCTCTCACATCTAGACTGTAGGAATTCAGGTTGGCAAGTTCTATGGGGAAGCCCATTGGCGCCTTCGTTGGAAACGGGTTTGGAAATTTCAGTTTCAAAATCTCTGTGAAAAAGCGTCAGAGAAGCTTCTCCGTTTAGAATCCAGCATATCTCACTGAACCAAAGAAGTGGTAGTTAGAAGGGAATTAGAGCTGCAAGCAGTTTGGTTTGGGAAATTAGACGCGAAATGAAACTGCAAATGCCTTCCAACAGGCTTGGAAAAGTGTGTTCTATATCTCTGCCAAACAAACTCCCCGGAGGTTGAGCTTTCAGAAGCAAGTTTAACTCTAAGGGAGGAAGCAGCAGAATGTGCCTCTCACATCTAGCCTGTAGGAATTCAGGTTGGCAAGTTCTATGGGGAAGCCCATTGCTGCCTATGGTGGAAACGGCATGGGAGATTTCAGTTTCAAAATCTCTGTGAAAAAGCGTCAGAGAAGCTTCTCCGTTTAGAATCCAGCATATCTCACTGAACCGAAGAAGTGGTAGTTAGAAGGGAATTAGAGCTGCAAGCAGTTTGGTTTGGGAAATTAGACGCGAAATGAAACTGCAAATGCCTTCCAACAGGCTTGGAAAAGTGTGTTCTATATCTCTGCCAAACAAACTCCCCGGAGGTTGAGCTTTCAGAAGCAAGTTTAACTCTAAGGGAGGAAGCAGCAGAATGTGCCTCTCACATCTAGCCTGTAGGAATTCAGGTTGGCAAGTTCTATGGGGAAGCCCATTGCTGCCTATGGTGGAAACGGCATGGGAGATTTCAGTTTCAAAATCTCTGTGAAAAAGCGTCAGAGAAGCTTCTCCGTTTAGAATCCAGCATATCTCAGTGAACCGAAGAAGTGGTAGTTAGAAGGGAGTTAGAGCTGCAAGCAGTTTGGTTTGGGAAATTAGACGCGAAATGAAACTGCAAATGCCTTCCAACAGGCTTGGAAAAGTGTGTTCTATATCTCTGCCAAACAAACTCCCCGGAGGTTGAGCTTTCAGAAGCTAGTTTAACTCTAAGGGAGGAAGCAGCAGAATGTGCCTCTCACATCTAGCCTGTAGGAATTCAGGTTGGCAAGTTCTATGGGGAAGCCCATTGGCGCCTTCGTTGGAAACGGGTTTGGAAATTTCAGTTTCAAAATCTCTGTGAAAAAGCGTCAGAGAAGCTTCTCCGTTTAGAATCCAGCATATCTCACTGAACCGAAGAAGTGGTAGTTAGAAGGCAGTTAGAGCTGCAAGCAGTTTGGTTTGGGAAATTAGACGCGAAATGAAACTGCAAATGCCTTCCAACAGGCTTGGAAAAGTGTGTTCTATATCTCTGCCAAACAGACTCCCTGGAGTTTGAGCTTTCACAAGCTAGTTTAACTCTAAGGGAGGAAGCAGCAGAATGTGCCTCTCACATCTAGCCTGTAGGAATTCAGGTTGGCAAGTTCTATGGGGAAGCCCATTGCTGGCTATGGTGGAAACAGCATGGGAGATTTCAGTTTCAAAATCTCTGTGAAAAAGCGTCAGAGAAGCTTCTCCGTTTAGAATCCAGCATATCTCACTGAACCGAAGAAGTGGTAGTTAGAAGGGAGTTAGAGCTGCAAGCAGTTTGGTTTGGGAAATTAGACACGAAATGAAACTGCAAATGCCTTCCAACAGGCTTGGAAAAGTGTGTTCTATATCTCTGCCAAATAAACTCCCCGGAGGTTGAGCTTTCAGAAGCTAGTTTAACTCTAAGGGAGGAAGCAGCAGAATGTGCCTCTCACATCTAGCCTGTAGGAATTCAGGTTGGCAAGTTCTATGGGGAAGCCCATTGGCGCCTTCGTTGGAAACGGGTTTGGAAATTTCAGTTTCAAAATCTCTGTGAAAAAGCGTCAGAGAAGCTTCTCCGTTTAGAATCCAGCATATCTCACTGAACCGAAGAAGTGGTAGTTAGAAGGGAGTTAGAGCTACAAGCAGTTTGGTTTGGGAAATTAGACGCGAAATGAAACTGCAAATGCCTTCCAACAGGCTTGGAAAAGTGTGTTCTATATCTCTGCCAAACAAACTCCCCGGAGGTTGAGCTTTCAGAAGCAAGTTTAACTCTAAGGGAGGAAGCAGCAGAATGTGCCTCTCACATCTAGCCTGTAGGAATTCAGGTTGGCAAGTTCTATGGGGAAGCCCATTGCTGCCTATGGTGGAAACGGCATGGGAGATTTCAGTTTCAAAATCTCTGTGAAAAAGCGTCAGAGAAGCTTCTCCGTTTAGAATCCAGCATATCTCACTGAACCGAAGAAGTGGTAGTTAGAAGGGAGTTAGAGCTGCAAGCAGTTTGGTTTGGGAAATTAGACGCGAAATGAAACTGCAAATGCCTTCCAACAGGCTTGGAAAAGTGTGTTCTATATCTCTGCCAAACAAACTCCCCGGCGGTTGAGCTTTCAGAAGCTAGTTTAACTCTAAGGGAGGAAGCAGCAGAATGTGCCTCTCACATCTAGCCTGTAGGAATTCAGGTTGGCAAGTTCTATGGGGAAGCCCATTGCTGGCTATGGTGGAAACGGCATGGGAGATTTCAGTTTCAAAATCTCTGTGAAAAAGCGTCAGAGAAGCTTCTCCGTTTAGAATCCAGCATATCTCACTGAACCGAAGAAGTGGTAGTTAGAAGGCAGTTAGAGCTGCAAGCAGTTTGGTTTGGGAAATTAGACGCGAAATGAAACTGCAAATGCCTTCCAACAGGCTTGGAAAAGTGTGTTCTATATCTCTGCCAAACAGACTCCCTGGAGGTTGAGCTTTCAGAAGCTAGTTTAACTCTAAGGGAGGAAGCAGCAGAATGTGCCTCTCACATCTAGCCTGTAGGAATTCAGGTTGGCAAGTTCTATGGGGAAGCCCATTGCTGCCTATGGTGGAAACAGCATGGGAGATTTCAGTTTCAAAATCTCTGTGAAAAAGCGTCAGAGAAGCTTCTCCGTTTAGAATCCAGCATATCTCACTGAACCGAAGAAGTGGTAGTTAGAAGGCAGTTAGAGCTGCAAGCAGTTTGGTTTGGGAAATTAGACGCGAAATGAAACTGCACATGCCTTCCAACAGGCTTGGAAAAGTGTGTTCTATATCTCTGCCAAACAAACTCCCCGGAGGTTGAGCTTTCAGAAGCTAGTTTAACTCTAAGGGAGGAAGCAGCAGAATGTGCCTCTCACATCTAGCCTGTAGGAATTCAGGTTGGCAAGTTCTATGGGGAAGCCCATTGGCGCCTTCGTTGGAAACGGGTTTGGAAATTTCAGTTTCAAAATCTCTGTGAAAAAGCGTCAGAGAAGCTTCTCCGTTTAGAATCCAGCATATCTCACTGAACCGAAGAAGTGGTAGTTAGAAGGGAGTTAGAGCTGCAAGCAGTTTGGTTTGGGAAATTAGACGCGAAATGAAACTGCAAATGCCTTCCAACAGGCTTGGAAAAGTGTGTTCTATATCTCTGCCAAACAAACTCCCCGGCGGTTGAGCTTTCAGAAGCTAGTTTAACTCTAAGGGAGGAAGCAGCAGAATGTGCCTCTCACATCTAGCCTGTAGGAATTCAGGTTGGCAAGTTCTATGGGGAAGCCCATTGCTGGCTATGGTGGAAACGGCATGGGAGATTTCAGTTTCAAAATCTCTGTGAAAAAGCGTCAGAGAAGCTTCTCCGTTTAGAATCCAGCATATCTCACTGAACCGAAGAAGTGGTAGTTAGAAGGCAGTTAGAGCTGCAAGCAGTTTGGTTTGGGAAATTAGACGCGAAATGAAACTGCAAATGCCTTCCAACAGGCTTGGAAAAGTGTGTTCTATATCTCTGCCAAACAGACTCCCTGGAGGTTGAGCTTTCAGAAGCTAGTTTAACTCTAAGGGAGGAAGCAGCAGAATGTGCCTCTCACATCTAGCCTGTAGGAATTCAGGTTGGCAAGTTCTATGGGGAAGCCCATTGCTGCCTATGGTGGAAACAGCATGGGAGATTTCAGTTTCAAAATCTCTGTGAAAAAGCGTCAGAGAAGCTTCTCCGTTTAGAATCCAGCATATCTCACTGAACCGAAGAAGTGGTAGTTAGAAGGCAGTTAGAGCTGCAAGCAGTTTGGTTTGGGAAATTAGACGCGAAATGAAACTGCACATGCCTTCCAACAGGCTTGGAAAAGTGTGTTCTATATCTCTGCCAAACAAACTCCCCGGAGGTTGAGCTTTCAGAAGCTAGTTTAACTCTAAGGGAGGAAGCAGCAGAATGTGCCTCTCACATCTAGCCTGTAGGAATTCAGGTTGGCAAGTTCTATGGGGAAGCCCATTGGCGCCTTCGTTGGAAACGGGTTTGGAAATTTCAGTTTCAAAATCTCTGTGAAAAAGCGTCAGAGAAGCTTCTCCGTTTAGAATCCAGCATATCTCACTGAACCGAAGAAGTGGTAGTTAGAAGGGAGTTAGAGCTGCAAGCAGTTTGGTTTGGGAAATTAGACGCGAAATGAAACTGCAAATGCCTTCCAACAGGCTTGGAAAAGTGTGTTCTATATCTCTGCCAAACAAACTCCCCGGAGGTTCAGCTTTCAGAAGCAAGTTTAACTCTAAGGGAGGAAGCAGCAGAATGTGCCTCTCACATCTAGCCTGTAGGAATTCAGGTTGGCAAGTTCTATGGGGAAGCCCATTGCTGCCTACGGTGGAAACGGCATGGGAGATTTCAGTTTCAAAATCTCTGTGAAAAAGCGTCAGAGAAGCTTCTCCGTTTAGAATCCAGCATATCTCACTGAACCGAAGAAGTGGTAGTTAGAAGGGAGTTAGAGATGCAAGCAGTTTGGTTTGGGAAATTAGACGCGAAATGAAACTGCAAATGCCTTCCAACAGGCTTGGAAAAGTGTGTTCTATATCTCTGCCAAACAAACTCCCCGGAGGTTAAGCTTTCAGAAGCTAGTTTAACTCTAAGGGAGGAAGCAGCAGAATGTGCCTCTCACATCTAGCCTGTAGGAATTCAGGTTGGCAAGTTCTATGGGGAAGCCCATTGGCGCCTTCGTTGGAAACGGGTTTGGAAATTTCAGTTTCAAAATCTCTGTGAAAAAGCGTCAGAGAAGCTTCTCCGTTTAGAATCCAGCATATCTCACTGAACCGAAGAAGTGGTAGTTAGAAGGGAGTTAGAGCTGCAAGCAGTTTGGTTTGGGAAATTAGACGCGAAATGAAACTGCAAATGCTTCCAACAGGCTTGGAAAAGTGTGTTCTATATCTCTGCCAAACAAACTCCCCGGAGGTTGAGCTTTCAGAAGCTAGTTTAACTCTAAGGGAGGAAGCAGCAGAATGTGCCTCTCACATCTAGCCTGTAGGAATTCAGGTTGGCAAGTTCTATGGGGAAGCCCATTGCTGGCTATGGTGGAAACGGCATGGGAGATTTCAGTTTCAAAATCTCTGTGAAAAAGCGTCAGAGAAGCTTCTCGGTTTAGAATCCAGCATATCTCACTGAACCGAAGAAGTGGTAGTTAGAAGGCAGTTAGAGCTGCAAGCAGTTTGGTTTGGGAAATTAGACGCGAAATGAAACTGCAAATGCCTTCCAACAGGCTTGGAAAAGTGTTTTCTATATCTCTGCCAAACAGACTCCCTGGAGGTTGAGCTTTCAGAAGCTAGTTTAACTCTAAGGGAGGAAGCAGCAGAATGTGCCTCTCACATCTAGCCTGTAGGAATTCAGGTTGGCAAGTTCTATGGGGAAGCCCATTGCTGGCTATCGTGGAAACAGCATGGGAGATTTCAGTTTCAAAATCTCTGTGAAAAAGCGTCAGAGAAGCTTCTCCGTTTAGAATCCAGCATATCTCACTGAACCGAAGAAGTGGTAGTTAGAAGGCAGTTAGAGCTGCAAGCAGTTTGGTTTGGGAAATTAGACGCGAAATGAAACTGCAAATGCCTTCCAACAGGCTTGGAAAAGTGTGTTCTATATCTCTGCCAAACAAACTCCCCGGAGGTTGAGCTTTCAGAAGCTAGTTTAACTCTAAGGGAGGAAGCAGCAGAATGTGCCTCTCACATCTAGCCTGTAGGAATTCAGGTTGGCAAGTTCTATGGGGAAGCCCATTGCTGCCTATGGTGGAAACGGCATGGGAGATTTCAGTTTCAAAATCTCTGTGAAAAAGCGTCAGAGAAGCTTCTCCGTTTAGAATCCAGCATATCTCACTGAACCGAAGAAGTGGTAGTTAGAAGGGAGTTAGAGCTGCAAGCAGTTTGGTTTGGGAAATTAGACGCGAAATGAAACTGCAAATGCCTTCCAACAGGCTTGGAAAAGTGTGTTCTATATCTCTGCCAAACAAACTCCCCGGAGGTTGAGCTTTCAGAAGCTAGTTTAACTCTAAGGGAGGAAGCAGCAGAATGTGCCTCTCACATCTGGCCTGTAGGAATTCAGGTTAGCAAGTTCTATGGGGAAGCCCATTGCTGCCTATGGTGGAAACGGCATGGGAGATTTCAGGTTCAAAATCTCTGTGAAAAAGCGTCAGAGAAGCTTCTCCGTTTAGAATCCAGCATATCTCACTGAACCGAAGAAGTGGTAGTTACAAGGGAGATAGAGCTGCAAGCAGTTTGGTTTGGGAAATTAGATGCGAAATGACACTGCAAAGGCCTTCCAACAGGCTTGGAAAAGTGTGTTCTATATCTCTGACAAACAGACTCCCCGGAGGTTGAGCTTTCACAAGCAAGCTTAACTCTTAGGGAGGAAGCAGCAGAATGTGCCTCTCACATCTAGCCTGTAGGAATTCAGGTTGGCAAGTTCTATGGGGAAGCCCATTGCTGCCTATGGTGGAAACGGCATGGGAGATTTCAGTTTCAAAATCTCTGTGAAAAAGCGTCAGAGAAGCTTCTCCATTTAGAATCCAGCATATCTCACTGAACCGAAGAAGTGGTAGTTAGAAGGCAGTTAGAGCTGCAAGCAGTTTGGTTTGGGAAATTAGACGCGAAATGAAACTGCAAATGCCTTCCAACAGGCTTGGAAAAGTGTGTTCTATATCTCTGCCAAACAGACTCCCTGGAGGTTGAGATTTCAGAAGCTAGTTTAACTCTAAGGGAGGAAGCAGCAGAATGTGCCTCTCACATCTAGCCTGTAGGAATTCAGGTTGGCAAGTTCTATGGGGAAGCCCATTGCTGCCTATGGTGAAAACAGCATGGGAGATTTCAGTTTCAAAATCTCTGTGAAAAAGCGTCAGAGAAGCTTCTCCGTTTAGAATCCAGCATATCTCACTGAACCGAAGAAGTGGTAGTTAGAAGGCAGTTAGAGCTGCAAGCAGTTTGGTTTGGGAAATTAGACGCGAAATGAAACTGCAAATGCCTTCCAACAGGCTTGGAAAAGTGTGTTCTATATCTCTGCCAAACAAACTCCCCGGAGGTTGAGCTTTCAGAAGCTAGTTTAACTCTAAGGGAGGAAGCAGCAGAATGTGCCTCTCACATCTAGCCTGTAGGAATTCAGGTTGGCAAGTTCTATGGGGAAGCCCATTGTCGCCTTCGTTGGAAACGGGTTTGGAAATTTCAGTTTCAAAATCTCTGTGAAAAAGCGTCAGAGAAGCTTCTCCGTTTAGAATCCAGCATATCTCACTGAACCGAAGAAGTGGTAGTTAGAAGGGACTTAGAGCTGCAAGCAGTTTGGTTTGGGAAATTAGACGCGAAATGAAACTGCAAATGCCTTCCAACAGGCTTGGAAAAGTGTGTTCTATATCTCTGCCAAAGAAACTCCCCGGAGGTTGAGCTTTCAGAAGCAAGTTTAACTCTAAGGGAGGAAGCAGCAGAATGTGCCTCTCACATCTAGCCTGTAGGAATTCAGGTTGGCAAGTTCTATGGTGAAGCCCATTGGCGCCTTCGTTGGAAACGGGTTTGGAAATTTCAGTTTCAAAATCTCTGTGAAAAAGCGTCAGAGAAGCTTCTCCGTTTAGAATCCAGCATATCTCACTGAACCGAAGAAGTGGTAGTTAGAAGGGAGATAGAGCTGCAAGCAGTTTGGTTTGGGAAATTAGATGCGAAATGACACTGCAAAGGCCTTCCAACAGGCTAGGAAAAGTGTGTTCTATATCTCTGACAAACAGACTCCCCGGAGGTTGAGCTTTCAGAAGCAAGCTTACCTCTTAGGGAGGAAGCAGCAGAATGTGCCTCTCACATCTAGCCTGTAGGAATTCAGGTTGGCAAGTTCTATGGGGAAGCCCATTGCTGCCTATGGTGGAAACAGCATGGGAGATTTCAGTTTCAAAATCTCTGTAAAAAAGCGTCAGAGAAGCTTCTCCGTTTAGAATCCAGCATATCTCACTGAACCGTAGAAGTGGTAGTTAGAAGGCAGTTAGAGCTGCAAGCAGTTTGGTTTGGGAAATTAGACGCGAAATGAAACTGCAAATGCCTTCCAACAGGCTTGGAAAAGTGTGTTCTATATCTCTGCCAAACAAACTCCCCGGAGGTTGAGCTTTCAGAAGCTAGTTTAACTCTAAGGGAGGAAGCAGCAGAATGTGCCTCTCACATCTAGCCTGTAGGAATTCAGGTTGGCAAGTTCTATGGGGAAGCCCATTGCTGCCTATGGTGGAAACGGCATGGGAGATTTCAGTTTCAAAATCTCTGTGAAAAAGCGTCAGAGAAGCTTCTCGGTTTAGAATCCAGCATATCTCACTGAACTGAAGAAGTGGTAGTTAGAAGGCAGTTAGAGCTGCAAGCAGTTTGGTTTGGGAAATTAGACGCGAAATGAAACTGCAAATGCCTTCCAACAGGCTTGGAAAAGTGTGTTCTATATCTCTGCCAAACAGACTCCCTGGAGGTTGAGCTTTCAGAAGCTAGTTTAACTCTAAGGGAGGAAGCAGCAGAATGTGCCTCTCACATCTAGCCTGTAGGAATTCAGGTTGGCAAGTTCTATGGGGAAGCCCATTGCTGGCTATCGTGGAAACAGCATGGGAGATTTCAGTTTCAAAATCTCTGTGAAAAAGCGTCAGAGAAGCTTCTCCGTTTAGAATCCAGCATATCTCACTGAACCGAAGAAGTGGTAGTTAGAAGGCAGTTAGAGCTGCAAGCAGTTTGGTTTGGGAAATTAGACGCGAAATGAAACTGCAAATGCCTTCCAACAGGCTTGGAAAAGTGTGTTCTATATCTCTGCCAAACAAACTCCCCGGAGGTTGAGCTTTCAGAAGCTAGTTTAACTCTAAGGGAGGAAGCAGCAGAATGTGCCTCTCACATCTAGCCTGTAGGAATTCAGGTTGGCAAGTTCTATGGGGAAGCCCATTGCTGCCTATGGTGGAAACGGCATGGGAGATTTCAGTTTCAAAATCTCTGTGAAAAAGCGTCAGAGAAGCTTCTCCGTTTAGAATCCAGCATATCTCACTGAACCGAAGAAGTGGTAGTTAGAAGGGAGTTAGAGCTGCAAGCAGTTTGGTTTGGGAAATTAGACGCGAAATGAAACTGCAAATGCCTTCCAACAGGCTTGGAAAAGTGTGTTCTATATCTCTGCCAAACAAACTCCCCGGAGGTTGAGCTTTCAGAAGCTAGTTTAACTCTAAGGGAGGAAGCAGCAGAATGTGCCTCTCACATCTGGCCTGTAGGAATTCAGGTTAGCAAGTTCTATGGGGAAGCCCATTGCTGCCTATGGTGGAAACGGCATGGGAGATTTCAGGTTCAAAATCTCTGTGAAAAAGCGTCAGAGAAGCTTCTCCGTTTAGAATCCAGCATATCTCACTGAACCGAAGAAGTGGTAGTTACAAGGGAGATAGAGCTGCAAGCAGTTTGGTTTGGGAAATTAGATGCGAAATGACACTGCAAAGGCCTTCCAACAGGCTTGGAAAAGTGTGTTCTATATCTCTGACAAACAGACTCCCCGGAGGTTGAGCTTTCACAAGCAAGCTTAACTCTTAGGGAGGAAGCAGCAGAATGTGCCTCTCACATCTAGCCTGTAGGAATTCAGGTTGGCAAGTTCTATGGGGAAGCCCATTGCTGCCTATGGTGGAAACGGCATGGGAGATTTCAGTTTCAAAATCTCTGTGAAAAAGCGTCAGAGAAGCTTCTCCATTTAGAATCCAGCATATCTCACTGAACCGAAGAAGTGGTAGTTAGAAGGCAGTTAGAGCTGCAAGCAGTTTGGTTTGGGAAATTAGACGCGAAATGAAACTGCAAATGCCTTCCAACAGGCTTGGAAAAGTGTGTTCTATATCTCTGCCAAACAGACTCCCTGGAGGTTGAGATTTCAGAAGCTAGTTTAACTCTAAGGGAGGAAGCAGCAGAATGTGCCTCTCACATCTAGCCTGTAGGAATTCAGGTTGGCAAGTTCTATGGGGAAGCCCATTGCTGCCTATGGTGAAAACAGCATGGGAGATTTCAGTTTCAAAATCTCTGTGAAAAAGCGTCAGAGAAGCTTCTCCGTTTAGAATCCAGCATATCTCACTGAACCGAAGAAGTGGTAGTTAGAAGGGAGATAGAGCTGCAAGCAGTTTGGTTTGGGAAATTAGATGCGAAATGACACTGCAAAGGCCTTCCAACAGGCTAGGAAAAGTGTGTTCTATATCTCTGACAAACAGACTCCCCGGAGGTTGAGCTTTCAGAAGCAAGCTTACCTCTTAGGGAGGAAGCAGCAGAATGTGCCTCTCACATCTAGCCTGTAGGAATTCAGGTTGGCAAGTTCTATGGGGAAGCCCATTGCTGCCTATGGTGGAAACAGCATGGGAGATTTCAGTTTCAAAATCTCTGTGAAAAAGCGTCAGAGAAGCTTCTCCGTTTAGAATCCAGCATATCTCACTGAACCGTAGAAGTGGTAGTTAGAAGGCAGTTAGAGCTGCAAGCAGTTTGGTTTGGGAAATTAGACGCGAAATGAAACTGCAAATGCCTTCCAACAGGCTTGGAAAAGTGTGTTCTATATCTCTGCCAAACAAACTCCCCGGAGGTTGAGCTTTCAGAAGCTAGTTTAACTCTAAGGGAGGAAGCAGCAGAATGTGCCTCTCACATCTAGCCTGTAGGAATTCAGGTTGGCAAGTTCTATGGGGAAGCCCATTGTCGCCTTCGTTGGAAACGGGTTTGGAAATTTCAGTTTCAAAATCTCTGTGAAAAAGCGTCAGAGAAGCTTCTCCGTTTAGAATCCAGCTTATCTCACTGAACCGAAGAAGTGGTAGTTAGAAGGGAGTTAGAGCTGCAAGCAGTTAGGTTTGGGAAATTAGACGCGAAATGAAACTGCAAATGCCTTCCAACACGCTTGGAAAAGTGTGTTCTATATCTCTGCCAAACAAACTCCCCGGAGGTTGAGCTTTCAGAAGCAAGTTTAACTCTAAGGGCGGAAGCAGCAGAATGTGCCTCTCACATCTAGCCTTTAGGAATTCAGGTTGGCAAGTTCTATGGGGAAGCCCATTGCTGCCTATGGTGGAAACGGCATGGGAGATTTCAGTTTCAAAATCTCTGTGAAAAAGCGTCAGAGAAGCTTCTCCGTTTACAATCCAGCATATCTCACTGAATCGAAGAAGTGGTAGTTAGAAGGGAGTTAGAGCTGCAAGCAGTTTGGTTTGGGAAATTAGATGCGAAATGACACTGCAAAGGCCTTCCAACAGGCTTGGAAAAGTGTGTTCTATATCTGTGCCAAACAGAGTCCCCGGAGGTTGAGCTTTCAGAAGCAAGCTTAACTGTTAGGGAGGAAGCAGCAGAATGTGCCTCTCACATCTAGCCAGTAGGAATTCAGGTTGGCAAGTTCTATGTGGAAGCCCATTGCTGGCTATGGTCGAAACAGCATGGGAGATTTCAGTTTCAAAATCTCTGTGAAAAAGCGTCAGAGAAGCTTCTCCGTTTAGAATCCAGCATATCTCACTGAACCGAAGAAGTGGTAGTTAGAAGGCAGTTAGAGCTGCAAGCAGTTTGGTTTGGGAAATTAGACGCGAAATGAAACTGCAAATGCCTTCCAACAGGCTTGGAAAAGTGTGTTCTATATCTCTGCCAAACAAACTCCCCGGAGGTTGAGCTTTCAGAAGCTAGTTTAACTCTAAGGGAGGAAGCAGCAGAATGTGCCTCTCACATCTAGCCTGTAGGAATTCAGGTTGGCAAGTTCTATGAGGAAGCCCATTGGCGCCTTCGTTGGAAACGGGTTTGGAAATTTCAGTTTCAAAATCTCTGTGAAAAAGCGTCAGAGAAGCTTCTCCGTTTAGAATCCAGCATATCTCACTGAACCGAAGAAGTGGTAGTTAGAAGGGAGTTAGAGCTGCAAGCAGTTTGGTTTGGGAAATTAGACGCGAAATGAAACTGCAAATGCCTTCCAACAGGCTTGGAAAAGTGTGTTCTATATCTCTGCCAAACAAACTCCCCGGAGGTTGAGCTTTCAGAAGCAAGTTTAACTCTAAGGGAGGAAGCAGCAGAATGTGCCTCTCACATCTAGCCTGTAGGAATTCAGGTTGGCAAGTTCTATGGGGAAGCCCATTGCTGCCTATGGTGGAAACGGCATGGGAGATTTCAGTTTCAAAATCTCTGTGAAAAAGCGTCAGAGAAGCTTCTCCGTTTAGAATCCAGCATATCCCACTGAACCGAAGAAGTGGTAGTTAGAAGGGAGTTAGAGCTGCAAGCAGTTTGGTTTGGGAAATTAGATGCGAAATGACACTGCAAAGGCCTTCCAACAGGCTTGGAAAAGTGTGTTCTATATCTGTGCCAAACAGAGTCCCCGGAGGTTGAGCTTTCAGAAGCAAGTTTAACTGTTAGGGACGAAGCAGCAGAATGTGCCTCTCACATCTAGCCTGTAGGAATTCACGTTGGCAACTTCTATGTGGAAGCCCATTGCTGGCTATGGTGGAAACGGCATGGGAGATTTCAGTTTCAAAATCTCTGTGAAAAAGCGTCAGAGAAGCTTCTCCGTTTAGAATCCAGCATATCTCACTGAACCGAAGAAGTGGTAGTTAGAAGGGAGTTAGAGCTGCAAGCAGTTTGGTTTGGGAAATTAGACGCGAAATGAAACTGCAAATGCCTTCCAACAGGCTTGGAAAAGTGTGTTCTATATCTCTGCCAAACAAACTCCCCGGAGGTTGAGCTTTCAGAAGCTAGTTTAACTCTAAGGGAGGAAGCAGCAGAATGTGCCTCTCACATCTAGCCTGTAGGAATTCAGGTTGGCAAGTTCTATGGGGAAGCCCATTGCTGGCTATGGTGGAAACGGCATGGGAGATTTCAGTTTCAAAATCTCTGTGAAAAAGCGTCAGAGAAGCTTCTCAGTTTAGAATCCAGCATATCTCACTGAACCGAAGAAGTGGTAGTTAGAAGGCCGTTAGAGCTGCAAGCAGTTTGGTTTGGGAAATTAGACGCGAAATGAAACTGCACATGCCTTCCAACAGGCTTGGAAAAGTGTGTTCTATATCTCTGCCAAACAAACTCCCCGGAGGTTGAGCTTTCAGAAGCTAGTTTAACTCTAAGGGAGGAAGCAGCAGAATGTGCCTCTCACATCTAGCCTGTAGGAATTCAGGTTGGCAAGTTCTATGGGGAAGCCCATTGTCGCCTTCGTTGGAAACGGGTTTGGAAATTTCAGTTTCAAAATCTCTGTGAAAAAGCGTCAGAGAAGCTTCTCCGTTTAGAATCCAGCATATCTCACTGAACCGAAGAAGTGGTAGTTAGAAGGGAGTTAGAGCTGCAAGCAGTTTGGTTTGGGAAATTAGACGCGAAATGAAACTGCAAATGCCTTCCAACAGGCTTGGAAAAGTGTGTTCTATATCTCTGCCAAACAAACTCCCCGGAGGTTGAGCTTTCAGAAGCAAGTTTAACTCTAAGGGAGGAAGCAGCAGAATGTGCCTCTCACATCTAGCCTGTAGGATTTCAGGTTGGCAAGTTCTATGGGGAAGCCCATTGCTGCCTATGGTGGAAACGGCATGGGAGATTTCAGTTTCAAAATCTCTGTGAAAAAGCGTCAGAGAAGCTTCTCCATTTAGAATCCAGCATATCTCACTGAACCGAAGAAGTGGTAGTTAGAAGGCAGTTAGAGCTGCAAGCAGCTTGGTTTGGGAAATTAGACGCGAAATGAAACTGCAAATGCCTTCCAACAGGCTTGGAAAAGTGTGTTCTATATCTGTGCCAAACAGACTCCCTGGAGGTTGAGCTTTCAGAAGCTAGTTTAACTCTAAGGGAGGAAGCAGCAGAATGTGCCTCTCACATCTAGCCTGTAGGAATTCAGGTTGGCAAGTTCTATGGGGAAGCCCATTGCTGCCTATGGTGGAAACAGCATGGGAGATTTCAGTTTCAAAATCTCTGTGAAAAAGCGTCAGAGAAGCTTCTCCGTTTAGAATCCAGCATATCTCACTGAACCGTAGAAGTGGTAGTTAGAAGGCAGTTAGAGCTGCAAGCAGTTTGGTTTGGGAAATTAGACGCGAAATGAAACTGCACATGCCTTCCAACAGGCTTGGAAAAGTGTGTTCTATATCTCTGCCAAACAAACTCCCCGGAGGTTGAGCTTTCAGAAGCTAGTTTAACTCTAAGGGAGGAAGCAGCAGAATGTGCCTCTCACATCTAGCCTGTAGGAATTCAGGTTGGCAAGTTCTATGGGGAAGCCCATTGTCGCCTTCGTTGGAAACGGGTTTGGAAATTTCAGTTTCAAAATCTCTGTGAAAAAGCGTCAGAGAAGCTTCTCCGTTTAGAATCCAGCTTATCTCACTGAACCGAAGAAGTGGTAGTTAGAAGGGAGTTAGAGCTGCAAGCAGTTTGGTTTGGGAAATTAGACGCGAAATGAAACTGCAAATGCCTTCCAACACGCTTGGAAAAGTGTGTTCTATATCTCTGCCAAACAAACTCCCCGGAGGTTGAGCTTTCAGAAGCAATTTTAACTCTAAGGGCGGAAGCAGCAGAATGTGCCTCTCACATCTAGCCTTTAGGAATTCAGGTTGGCAAGTTCTATGGGGAAGCCCATTGCTGCCTATGGTGGAAACGGCATGGGAGATTTCAGTTTCAAAATCTCTGTGAAAAAGCGTCAGAGAAGCTTCTCTGTTTACAATCCAGCATATCTCACTGAATCGAAGAAGTGGTAGTTAGAAGGGAGTTAGAGCTGCAAGCAGTTTGGTTTGGGAAATTAGATGCGAAATGACACTGCAAAGGCCTTCCAACAGGCTTGGAAAAGTGTGTTCTATATCTGTGCCAAACAGAGTCCCCGGAGGTTGAGCTTTCAGAAGCAAGCTTAACTGTTAGGGAGGAAGCAGCAGAATGTGCCTCTCACATCTAGCCAGTAGGAATTCAGGTTGGCAAGTTCTATGTGGAAGCCCATTGCTGGCTATGGTCGAAACAGCATGGGAGATTTCAGTTTCAAAATCTCTGTGAAAAAGCGTCAGAGAAGCTTCTCGGTTTAGAATCCAGCATATCTCACTGAACCGAAGAAGTGGTAGTTAGAAGGCAGTTAGAGCTGCAAGCAGTTTGGTTTGGGAAATTAGACGCGAAATGAAACTGCAAATGCCTTCCAACAGGCTTGGAAAAGTGTGTTCTATATCTCTGCCAAACAAACTCCCCGGAGGTTGAGCTTTCAGAAGCTAGTTTAACTCTAAGGGAGGAAGCAGCAGAATGTGCCTCTCACATCTAGCCTGTAGGAATTCAGGTTGGCAAGTTCTATGAGGAAGCCCATTGGCGCCTTCGTTGGAAACGGGTTTGGAAATTTCAGTTTCAAAATCTCTGTGAAAAAGCGTCAGAGAAGCTTCTCCGTTTAGAATCCAGCATATCTCACTGAACGGAAGAAGTGGTAGTTAGAAGGGAGTTAGAGCTGCAAGCAGTTTGGTTTGGGAAATTAGACGCGAAATGAAACTGCAAATGCCTTCCAACAGGCTTGGAAAAGTGTGTTCTATATCTCTGCCAAACAAACTCCCCGGAGGTTGAGCTTTCAGAAGCAAGTTTAACTCTAAGGGAGGAAGCAGCAGAATGTGCCTCTCATATCTAGCCTGTAGGAATTCAGGTTGGCAAGTTCTATGGGGAAGCCCATTGCTGCCTATGGTGGAAACGGCATGGGAGATTTCAGTTTCAAAATCTCTGTGAAAAAGCGTCAGAGAAGCTTCTCCGTTTAGAATCCAGCATATCTCACTGAACCGAAGAAGTGGTAGTTAGAAGGAAGTTAGAGCTGCAAGCAGTTTGGTTTGGGAAATTAGACGCGAAATGAAACTGCAAATGCCTTCCAACAGGCTTGGAAAAGTGTGTTCTATATCTCTGCCAAACAAACTCCCCGGAGGTTGAGCTTTCAGAAGCTAGTTTAACTCTAAGGGAGGAAGCAGCAGAATGTGCCTCTCACATCTAGCCTGTAGGAATTCAGGTTGGCAAGTTCTATGGGGAAGCCCATTGCTGCCTATGGTGGAAACGGCATGGGAGATTTCAGTTTCAAAATCTCTGTGAAAAAGCGTCAGAGAAGCTTCTCCGTTTAGAATCCAGCATATCTCACTGAACCGAAGAAGTGGTAGTTAGAAGGGAGTTAGAGCTGCAAGCAGTTTGGTTTGGGAAATTAGACGCGAAATGAAACTGCAAATGCCTTCCAACAGGCTTGGAAAAGTGTGTTCTATATCTCTGCCAAACAAACTCCCCGGAGGTTGAGCTTTCAGAAGCAAGTTTAACTCTAAGGGAGGAAGCAGCAGAATGTGCCTCTCACATCTAGCCTTTAGGAATTCAGGTTGGCAAGTTCTATGGGGAAGCCCATTGCTGCCTATGGTGGAAACGGCATGGGAGATTTCAGTTTCAAAATCTCTGTGAAAAAGCGTCAGAGAAGCTTCTCCGTTTAGAATCCAGCATATCCCACTGAACCGAAGAAGTGGTAGTTAGAAGGGAGTTAGAGCTGCAAGCAGTTTGGTTTGGGAAATTAGATGCGAAATGACACTGCAAAGGCCTTCCAACAGGCTTGGAAAAGTGTGTTCTATATCTGTGCCAAACAGAGTCCCCGGAGGTTGAGCTTTCAGAAGCAAGTTTAACTGTTAGGGACGAAGCAGCAGAATGTGCCTCTCACATCTAGCCTGTAGGAATTCACGTTGGCAACTTCTATGTGGAAGCCCATTGCTGGCTATGGTGGAAACGGCATGGGAGATTTCAGTTTCAAAATCTCTGTGAAAAAGCGTCAGAGAAGCTTCTCCGTTTAGAATCCATCATATCTCACTGAACCGAAGAAGTGGTAGTTAGAAGGGAGTTAGAGCTGCAAGCAGTTTGGTTTGGGAAATTAGACGCGAAATGAAACTGCAAATGCCTTCCAACAGGCTTGGAAAAGTGTGTTCTATATCTCTGCCAAACAAACTCCCCGGAGGTTGAGCTTTCAGAAGCTAGTTTAACTCTAAGGGAGGAAGCAGCAGAATGTGCCTCTCACATCTAGCCTGTAGGAATTCAGGTTGGCAAGTTCTATGGGGAAGCCCATTGCTGGCTATGGTGGAAACGGCATGGGAGATTTCAGTTTCAAAATCTCTGTGAAAAAGCGTCAGAGAAGCTTCTCAGTTTAGAATCCAGCATATCTCACTGAACCGAAGAAGTGGTAGTTAGAAGGCCGTTAGAGCTGCAAGCAGTTTGGTTTGGGAAATTAGACGCGAAATGAAACTGCACATGCCTTCCAACAGGCTTGGAAAAGTGTGTTCTATATCTCTGCCAAACAAACTCCCCGGAGGTTGAGCTTTCAGAAGCTAGTTTAACTCTAAGGGAGGAAGCAGCAGAATGTGCCTCTCACATCTAGCCTGTAGGAATTCAGGTTGGCAAGTTCTATGGGGAAGCCCATTGTCGCCTTCGTTGGAAACGGGTTTGGAAATTTCAATTTCAAAATCTCTGTGAAAAAGCGTCAGAGAAGCTTCTCCGTTTAGAATCCAGCATATCTCACTGAACCGAAGAAGTGGTAGTTAGAAGGGAGTTAGAGCTGCAAGCAGTTTGGTTTGGGAAATTAGACGCGAAATGAAACTGCAAATGCCTTCCAACAGGCTTGGAAAAGTGTGTTCTATATCTCTGCCAAACAAACTCCCCGGAGGTTGAGCTTTCAGAAGCAAGTTTAACTCTAAGGGAGGAAGCAGCAGAATGTGCCTCTCACATCTAGCCTGTAGGATTTCAGGTTGGCAAGTTCTATGGGGAAGCCCATTGGCGCCTTCGTTGGAAACGGCATGGGAGATTTCAGTTTCAAAATCTCTGTGAAAAAGCGTCAGAGAAGCTTCTCCGTTTAGAATCCAGCATATCTCACTGAACCGAAGAAGTGGTAGTTAGAAGGGAGATAGAGCTGCAAGCAGTTTGGTTTGGGAAATTAGATGCGAAATGACACTGCAAAGGCCTTCCAACAGGCTAGGAAAAGTGTGTTCTATATCTCTGACAAACAGACTCCCCGGAGGTTGAGCTTTCAGAAGCAAGCTTACCTCTTAGGGAGGAAGCAGCAGAATGTGCCTCTCACATCTAGCCTGTAGGAATTCAGGTTGGCAAGTTCTATGGGGAAGCCCATTGCTGCCTATGGTGGAAACGGCATGGGAGATTTCAGTTTCAAAATCTCTGTGAAAAAGCGTCAGAGAAGCTTCTCCATTTAGAATCCAGCATATCTCACTGAACCGAAGAAGTGGTAGTTAGAAGGCAGTTAGAGCTGCAAGCAGCTTGGTTTGGGAAATTAGACGCGAAATGAAACTGCAAATGCCTTCCAACAGGCTTGGAAAAGTGTGTTCTATATCTGTGCCAAACAGACTCCCTGGAGGTTGAGCTTTCAGAAGCTAGTTTAACTCTAAGGGAGGAAGCAGCAGAATGTGCCTCTCACATCTAGCCTGTAGGAATTCAGGTTGGCAAGTTCTATGGGGAAGCCCATTGCTGCCTATGGTGGAAACAGCATGGGAGATTTCAGTTTCAAAATCTCTGTGAAAAAGCGTCAGAGAAGCTTCTCCGTTTAGAATCCAGCATATCTCACTGAACCGTAGAAGTGGTAGTTAGAAGGCAGTTAGAGCTGCAAGCAGTTTGGTTTGGGAAATTAGACGCGAAATGAAACTGCAAATGCCTTCCAACAGGCTTGGAAAAGTGTGTTCTATATCTCTGCCAAACAAACTCCCCGGAGGTTGAGCTTTCAGAAGCTAGTTTAACTCTAAGGGAGGAAGCAGCAGAATGTGCCTCTCACATCTAGCCTGTAGGAATTCAGGTTGGCAAGTTCTATGGGGAAGCCCATTGTCGCCTTCGTTGGAAACGGGTTTGGAAATTTCAGTTTCAAAATCTCTGTGAAAAAGCGTCAGAGAAGCTTCTCCGTTTAGAATCCAGCTTATCTCACTGAACCGAAGAAGTGGTAGTTAGAAGGGAGTTAGAGCTGCAAGCAGTTTGGTTTGGGAAATTAGACGCGAAATGAAACTGCAAATGCCTTCCAACACGCTTGGAAAAGTGTGTTCTATATCTCTGCCAAACAAACTCCCCGGAGGTTGAGCTTTCAGAAGCAAGTTTAACTCTAAGGGCGGAAGCAGCAGAATGTGCCTCTCACATCTAGCCTTTAGGAATTCAGGTTGGCAAGTTCTATGGGGAAGCCCATTGCTGCCTATGGTGGAAACGGCATGGGAGATTTCAGTTTCAAAATCTCTGTGAAAAAGCGTCAGAGAAGCTTCTCCGTTTACAATCCAGCATATCTCACTGAATCGAAGAAGTGGTAGTTAGAAGGGAGTTAGAGCTGCAAGCAGTTTGGTTTGGGAAATTAGATGCGAAATGACACTGCAAAGGCCTTCCAACAGGCTTGGAAAAGTGTGTTCTATATCTGTGCCAAACAGAGTCCCCGGAGGTTGAGCTTTCAGAAGCAAGCTTAACTGTTAGGGAGGAAGCAGCAGAATGTGCCTCTCACATCTAGCCAGTAGGAATTCAGGTTGGCAAGTTCTATGTGGAAGCCCATTGCTGGCTATGGTCGAAACAGCATGGGAGATTTCAGTTTCAAAATCTCTGTGAAAAAGCGTCAGAGAAGCTTCTCCGTTTAGAATCCAGCATATCTCACTGAACCGAAGAAGTGGTAGTTAGAAGGCAGTTAGAGCTGCAAGCAGTTTGGTTTGGGAAATTAGACGCGAAATGAAACTGCAAATGCCTTCCAACAGGCTTGGAAAAGTGTGTTCTATATCTCTGCCAAACAAACTCCCCGGAGGTTGAGCTTTCAGAAGCTAGTTTAACTCTAAGGGAGGAAGCAGCAGAATGTGCCTCTCACATCTAGCCTGTAGGAATTCAGGTTGGCAAGTTCTATGAGGAAGCCCATTGGCGCCTTCGTTGGAAACGGGTTTGGAAATTTCAGTTTCAAAATCTCTGTGAAAAAGCGTCAGAGAAGCTTCTCCGTTTAGAATCCAGCATATCTCACTGAACCGAAGAAGTGGTAGTTAGAAGGGAGTTAGAGCTGCAAGCAGTTTGGTTTGGGAAATTAGACGCGAAATGAAACTGCAAATGCCTTCCAACAGGCTTGGAAAAGTGTGTTCTATATCTCTGCCAAACAAACTCCCCGGAGGTTGAGCTTTCAGAAGCAAGTTTAACTCTAAGGGAGGAAGCAGCAGAATGTGCCTCTCATATCTAGCCTGTAGGAATTCAGGTTGGCAAGTTCTATGGGGAAGCCCATTGCTGCCTATGGTGGAAACGGCATGGGAGATTTCAGTTTCAAAATCTCTGTGAAAAAGCGTCAGAGAAGCTTCTCCGTTTAGAATCCAGCATATCTCACTGAACCGAAGAAGTGGTAGTTAGAAGGAAGTTAGAGCTGCAAGCAGTTTGGTTTGGGAAATTAGACGCGAAATGAAACTGCAAATGCCTTCCAACAGGCTTGGAAAAATGTGTTCTATATCTCTGCCAAACAAACTCCCCGGAGGTTGAGCTTTCAGAAGCTAGTTTAACTCTAAGGGAGGAAGCAGCAGAATGTGCCTCTCACATCTAGCCTGTAGGAATTCAGGTTGGCAAGTTCTATGGGGAAGCCCATTGCTGCCTATGGTGGAAACGGCATGGGAGATTTCAGTTTCAAAATCTCTGTGAAAAAGCGTCAGAGAAGCTTCTCCGTTTAGAATCCAGCATATCTCACTGAACCGAAGAAGTGGTAGTTAGAAGGGAGTTAGAGCTGCAAGCAGTTTGGTTTGGGAAATTAGACGCGAAATGAAACTGCAAATGCCTTCCAACAGGCTTGGAAAAGTGTGTTCTATATCTCTGCCAAACAAACTCCCCGGAGGTTGAGCTTTCAGAAGCAAGTTTAACTCTAAGGGAGGAAGCAGCAGAATGTGCCTCTCACATCTAGCCTTTAGGAATTCAGGTTGGCAAGTTCTATGGGGAAGCCCATTGCTGCCTATGGTGGAAACGGCATGGGAGATTTCAGTTTCAAAATCTCTGTGAAAAAGCGTCAGAGAAGCTTCTCTGTTTAGAATCCAGCATATCCCACTGAACCGAAGAAGTGGTAGTTAGAAGGGAGTTAGAGCTGCAAGCAGTTTGGTTTGGGAATTTAGATGCGAAATGACACTGCAAAGGCCTTCCAACAGGCTTGGAAAAGTGTGTTCTATATCTGTGCCAAACAGAGTCCCCGGAGGTTGAGCTTTCAGAAGCAAGTTTAACTGTTAGGGACGAAGCAGCAGAATGTGCCTCTCACATCTAGCCTGTAGGAATTCACGTTGGCAACTTCTATGTGGAAGCCCATTGCTGGCTATGGTGGAAACGGCATGGGAGATTTCAGTTTCAAAATCTCTGTGAAAAAGCGTCAGAGAAGCTTCTCCGTTTAGAATCCAGCATATCTCACTGAACCGAAGAAGTGGTAGTTAGAAGGGAGTTAGAGCTGCAAGCAGTTTGGTTTGGGAAATTAGACGCGAAATGAAACTGCAAATGCCTTCCAACAGGCTTGGAAAAGTGTGTTCTATATCTCTGCCAAACAAACTCCCCGGAGGTTGAGCTTTCAGAAGCTAGTTTAACTCTAAGGGAGGAAGCAGCAGAATGTGCCTCTCACATCTAGCCTGTAGGAATTCAGGTTGGCAAGTTCTATGGGGAAGCCCATTGCTGGCTATGGTGGAAACGGCATGGGAGATTTCAGTTTCAAAATCTCTGTGAAAAAGCGTCAGAGAAGCTTCTCCGTTTAGAATCCAGCATATCTCACTGAACCGAAGAAGTGGTAGTTAGAAGGCCGTTAGAGCTGCAAGCAGTTTGGTTTGGGAAATTAGACGCGAAATGAAACTGCACATGCCTTCCAACAGGCTTGGAAAACTGTGTTCTATATCTCTGCCAAACAAACTCCCCGGAGGTTGAGCTTTCAGAAGCTAGTTTAACTCTAAGGGAGGAAGCAGCAGAATGTGCCTCTCACATCTAGCCTGTAGGAATTCAGGTTGGCAAGTTCTATGGGGAAGCCCATTGGCGCCTTCGTTGGAAACGGGTTTGGAAATTTCAGTTTCAAAATCTCTGTGAAAAAGCGTCAGAGAAGCTTCTCCGTTTAGAATCCAGCATATCTCACTGAACCGAAGAAGTGGTAGTTAGAAGGGAGTTAGAGCTGCAAGCAGTTTGGTTTGGGAAATTAGACGCGAAATGAAACTGCAAATGCCTTCCAACAGGCTTGGAAAAGTGTGTTCTATATCTCTGCCAAACAAACTCCCCGGAGGTTGAGCTTTCAGAAGCAAGTTTAACTCTAAGGGAGGAAGCAGCAGAATGTGCCTCTCACATCTAGCCTGTAGGAATTCAGGTTGGCAAGTTCTATGGGGAAGCCCATTGCTGCCTATGGTGGAAACGGCATGGGAGATTTCAGTTTCAAAATCTCTGTGAAAAAGCGTCAGAGAAGCTTCTCCGTTTAGAATCCAGCATATCTCACTGAACGGAAGAAGTGGTAGTTAGAAGGGAGTTAGAGCTGCAAGCAGTTTGGTTTGGGAAATTAGACGCGAAATGAAACTGCAAATGCCTTCCAACAGGCTTGGAAAAGTGTGTTCTATGTCTCTGCCAAACAAACTCCCCGGAGGTTGAGCTTTCAGAAGCTAGTTTAACTCTAAGGGAGGAAGCAGAAGAATGTGCCTCTCACATCTAGCCTGTAGGAATTCAGGTTGGCAAGTTCTATGGGGAAGACCATTGCTGCCTATGGTGGAAACGGCATGGGAGATTTCAGTTTCAAAATCTCTGTGAAAAAGCGTCAGAGAAGCTTCTCCGATTAGAATCCAGCATATCTCACTGAACCGAAGAAGTGGTAGTTAGAAGGGAGTTAGAGCTGCAAGCAGTTTGGTTTGGGAAATTAGATGCGAAATGACACTGCAAAGGCCTTCCAACAGGCTTGGAAAAGTGTGTTCTATATCTCTGCCAAACAGACTCCACGGAGGTTGAGCTTTCAGAAGCAAGCTTAACTCTTAGGGAGGAAGCAGCAGAATGTGCCTCTCACATCTAGCCTGTAGGAATTCAGGTTGGCAAGTTCTATGGGGAAGGCCATTGCTGCCTATGGTGGAAACGGCATGGGAGATTTCAGTTTCAAAATCTCTGTGAAAAAGCGTCAGAGAAGCTTCTCCGTTTAGAATCCAGCATATCTCACTGAACCGAAGAAGTGGTAGTTAGAAGGGAGTTAGAGCTGCAAGCAGTTTGGTTTGGGAAATTAGACGCGAAATGAAACTGCAAATGCCTTCCAACAGGCTTGGAAAAGTGTGTTCTATATCTCTGCCAAACAAACTCCCCGGAGGTTGAGCTTTCAGAAGCAAGTTTAACTCTAAGGGAGGAAGCAGCAGAATGTGCCTCTCACATCTAGCCTGTAGGAATTCAGGTTGGCAAGTTCTATGGGGAAGCCCATTGCTGCCTATGGTGGAAACGGCATGGGAGATTTCAGTTTCAAAATCTCTGTGAAAAAGCGTCAGAGAAGCTTCTCCGTTTAGAATCCAGCATATCTCACTGAACCGAAGAAGTGGTAGTTAGAAGGCAGTTAGAGCTGCAAGCAGTTTGGTTTGGGAAATTAGACGCGAAATGAAACTGCAAATGCCTTCCAACAGGCTTGGAAAAGTGTGTTCTATATCTCTGCCAAACAAACTCCCCGGAGGTTGAGCTTTCAGAAGCTAGTTTAACTCTAAGGGAGGAAGCAGCAGAATGTGCCTCTCACATCTAGCCTGTAGGAATTCAGATTGGCAAGTTCTATGGGGAAGCCCATTGGCGTCTTCGTTGGAAACGGGTTTGGAAATTTCAGTTTCAAAATCTCTGTGAAAAAGCGTCAGAGAAGCTTCTCCGTTTAGAATCCAGCATATCTCACTGAACCGAAGAAGTGGTAGTTAGAAGGCAGTTAGAGCTGCAAGCAGTTTGGTTTGGGAAATTAGACGCGAAATGAAACTGCAAATGCCTTCCAACAGGCTTGGAAAAGTGTGTTCTATATCTCTGCCAAACAAACTCCCCGGAGGTTGAGCTTTCAGAAGCTAGTTTAACTCTAAGGGAGGAAGCAGCAGAATGTGCCTCTCACATCTAGCCTGTAGGAATTCAGGTTGGCAAGTTCTATGGGGAAGCCCATTGTCGCCTTCGTTGGAAACGGGTTTGGAAATTTCAGTTTCAAAATCTCTGTGAAAAAGCGTCAGAGAAGCTTCTCCGTTTAGAATCCAGCTTATCTCACTGAACCGAAGAAGTGGTAGTTAGAAGGGAGTTAGAGCTGCAAGCAGTTTGGTTTGGGAAATTAGACGCGAAATGAAACTGCAAATGCCTTCCAACACGCTTGGAAAAGTGTGTTCTATATCTCTGCCAAACAAACTCCCCGGAGGTTGAGCTTTCAGAAGCAAGTTTAACTCTAAGGGAGGAAGCAGCAGAATGTGCCTCTCACATCTAGCCTTTAGGAATTCAGGTTGGCAAGTTCTATGGGGAAGCCCATTGCTGCCTATGGTGGAAACGGCATGGGAGATTTCAGTTTCAAAATCTCTGTGAAAAAGCGTCAGAGAAGCTTCTCCGTTTACAATCCAGCATATCTCACTGAATCGAAGAAGTGGTAGTTAGAAGGGAGTTAGAGCTGCAAGCAGTTTGGTTTGGGAAATTAGATGCGAAATGACACTGCAAAGGCCTTCCAACAGGCTTGGAAAAGTGTGTTCTATATCTGTGCCAAACAGAGTCCCCGGAGGTTGAGCTTTCAGAAGCAAGCTTAACTGTTAGGGAGGAAGCAGCAGAATGTGCCTCTCACATCTAGCCTGTAGGAATTCAGGTTGGCAAGTTCTATGTGGAAGCCCATTGCTGGCTATGGTCGAAACAGCATGGGAGATTTCAGTTTCAAAATCTCTGTGAAAAAGCGTCAGAGAAGCTTCTCCGTTTAGAATCCAGCATATCTCACTGAACCGAAGAAGTGGTAGTTAGAAGGCAGTTAGAGCTGCAAGCAGTTTGGTTTGGGAAATTAGACGCGAAATGAAACTGCAAATGCCTTCCAACAGGCTTGGAAAAGTGTGTTCTATATCTCTGCCAAACAAACTCCCCGGAGGTTGAGCTTTCAGAAGCTAGTTTAACTCTAAGGGAGGAAGCAGCAGAATGTGCCTCTCACATCTAGCCTGTAGGAATTCAGGTTGGCAAGTTCTATGAGGAAGCCCATTGGCGCCTTCGTTGGAAACGGGTTTGGAAATTTCAGTTTCAAAATCTCTGTGAAAAAGCGTCAGAGAAGCTTCTCCGTTTAGAATCCAGCATATCTCACTGAACCGAAGAAGTGGTAGTTAGAAGGGAGTTAGAGCTGCAAGCAGTTTGGTTTGGGAAATTAGACGCGAAATGAAACTGCAAATGCCTTCCAACAGGCTTGGAAAATTGTGTTCTATATCTCTGCCAAACAAACTCCCCGGAGGTTGAGCTTTCAGAAGCAAGTTTAACTCTAAGGGAGGAAGCAGCAGAATGTGCCTCTCACATCTAGCCTTTAGGAATTCAGGTTGGCAAGTTCTATGGGGAAGCCCATTGCTGCCTATGGTGGAAACGGCATGGGAGATTTCAGTTTCAAAATCTCTGTGAAAAAGCGTCAGAGAAGCTTCTCCGTTTAGAATCCAGCATATCCCACTGAACCGAAGAAGTGGTAGTTAGAAGGGAGTTAGAGCTGCAAGCAGTTTGGTTTGGGAAATTAGATGCGAAATGACACTGCAAAGGCCTTCCAACAGGCTTGGAAAAGTGTGTTCTATATCTGTGCCAAACAGAGTCCCCGGAGGTTGAGCTTTCAGAAGCAAGTTTAACTGTTAGGGACGAAGCAGCAGAATGTGCCTCTCACATCTAGCCTGTAGGAATTCACGTTGGCAACTTCTATGTGGAAGCCCATTGCTGGCTATGGTGGAAACGGCATGGGAGATTTCAGTTTCAAAATCTCTGTGAAAAAGCGTCAGAGAAGCTTCTCCGTTTAGAATCCAGCATATCTCACTGAACCGAAGAAGTGGTAGTTAGAAGGGAGTTAGAGCTGCAAGCAGTTTGGTTTGGGAAATTAGACGCGAAATGAAACTACAAATGCCTTCCAACAGGCTTGGAAAAGTGTGTTCTATATCTCTGCCAAACAAACTCCCCGGAGGTTGAGCTTTCAGAAGCTAGTTTAACTCTAAGGAAGGAAGCAGCAGAATGTGCCTCTCACATCTAGCCTGTAGGAATTCAGGTTGGCAAGTTCTATGGGGAAGCCCATTGCTGGCTATGGTGGAAACGGCATGGGAGATTTCAGTTTCAAAATCTCTGTGAAAAAGCGTCAGAGAAGCTTCTCCGTTTAGAATCCAGCATATCTCACTGAACCGAAGAAGTGGTAGTTAGAAGGCCGTTAGAGCTGCAAGCAGTTTGGTTTGGGAAATTAGACGCGAAATGAAACTGCACATGCCTTCCAACAGGCTTGGAAAAGTGTGTTCTATATCTCTGCCAAACAAACTCCCCGGAGGTTGAGCTTTCAGAAGCTAGTTTAACTCTAAGGGAGGAAGCAGCAGAATGTGCCTCTCACATCTAGCCTGTAGGAATTCAGGTTGGCAAGTTCTATGGGGAAGCCCATTGGCGCCTTCGTTGGAAACGGGTTTGGAAATTTCAGTTTCAAAATCTCTGTGAAAAAGCGTCAGAGAAGCTTCTCCGTTTAGAATCCAGCATATCTCACTGAACCGAAGAAGTGGTAGTTAGAAGGGAGTTAGAGCTGCAAGCAGTTTGGTTTGGGAAATTAGACGCGAAATGAAACTGCAAATGCCTTCCAACAGGCTTGGAAAAGTGTGTTCTATATCTCTGCCAAACAAACTCCCCGGAGGTTGAGCTTTCAGAAGCAAGTTTAACTCTAAGGGAGGAAGCAGCAGAATGTGCCTCTCACATCTAGCCTGTAGGAATTCAGGTTGGCAAGTTCTATGGGGAAGCCCATTGCTGCCTACGGTGGAAACGGCATGGGAGATTTCAGTTTCAAAATCTCTGTGAAAAAGCGTCAGAGAAGCTTCTCCGTTTAGAATCCAGCATATCTCACTGAACGGAAGAAGTGGTAGTTAGAAGGGAGTTAGAGCTGCAAGCAGTTTGGTTTGGGAAATTAGACGCGAAATGAAACTGCAAATGCCTTCCAACAGGCTTGGAAAAGTGTGTTCTATATCTCTGCCAAACAAACTCCCCGGAGGTTGAGCTTTCAGAAGCTAGTTTAACTCTAAGGGAGGAAGCAGAAGAATGTGCCTCTCACATCTAGCCTGTAGGAATTCAGGTTGGCAAGTTCTATGGGGAAGACCATTGCTGCCTATGGTGGAAACGGCATGGGAGATTTCAGTTTCAAAATCTCTGTGAAAAAGCGTCAGAGAAGCTTCTCCGTTTAGAATCCAGCATATCTCACTGAACCGAAGAAGTGGTAGTTAGAAGGCAGTTAGAGCTGCAAGCAGTTTGGTTTGGGAAATTAGACGCGAAATGAAACTGCAAATGCCTTCCAAGAGGCTTGGAAAAGTGTGTTCTATATCTCTGCCAAACAAACTCCCCGGAGGTTGAGCTTTCAGAAGCTAGTTTAACTCTAAGGGAGGAAGCAGCAGAATGTGCCTCTCACATCTAGCCTGTAGGAATTCAGGTTGGCAAGTTCTATGGGGAAGCCCATTGTCGCCTTCGTTGGAAACGGGTTTGGAAATTTCAGTTTCAAAATCTCTGTGAAAAAGCGTCAGAGAAGCTTCTCCGTTTAGAATCCAGCTTATCTCACTGAACCGAAGAAGTGGTAGTTAGAAGGGAGTTAGAGCTGCAAGCAGTTTGGTTTGGGAAATTAGACGCGAAATGAAACTGCAAATGCCTTCCAACACGCTTGGAAAAGTGTGTTCTATATCTCTGCCAAACAAACTCCCCGGAGGTTGAGCTTTCAGAAGCAAGTTTAACTCTAAGGGAGGAAGCAGCAGAATGTGCCTCTCACATCTAGCCTTTAGGAATTCAGGTTGGCAAGTTCTATGGGGAAGCCCATTGCTGCCTATGGTGGAAACGGCATGGGAGATTTCAGTTTCAAAATCTCTGTGAAAAAGCGTCAGAGAAGCTTCTCCGTTTACAATCCAGCATATCTCACTGAATCGAAGAAGTGGTAGTTAGAAGGGAGTTAGAGCTGCAAGCAGTTTGGTTTGGGAAATTAGATGCGAAATGACACTGCAAAGGCCTTCCAACAGGCTTGGAAAAGTGTGTTCTATATCTGTGCCAAACAGAGTCCCCGGAGGTTGAGCTTTCAGAAGCAAGCTTAACTGTTAGGGAGGAAGCAGCAGAATGTGCCTCTCACATCTAGCCTGTAGGAATTCAGGTTGGCAAGTTCTATGTGGAAGCCCATTGCTGGCTATGGTCGAAACAGCATGGGAGATTTCAGTTTCAAAATCTCTGTGAAAAAGCGTCAGAGAAGCTTCTCCGTTTAGAATCCAGCATATCTCACTGAACCGAAGAAGTGGTAGTTAGAAGGCAGTTAGAGCTGCAAGCAGTTTGGTTTGGGAAATTAGACGCGAAATGAAACTGCAAATGCCTTCCAACAGGCTTGGAAAAGTGTGTTCTATATCTCTGCCAAACAAACTCCCCGGAGGTTGAGCTTTCAGAAGCTAGTTTAACTCTAAGGGAGGAAGCAGCAGAATGTGCCTCTCACATCTAGCCTGTAGGAATTCAGGTTGGCAAGTTCTATGAGGAAGCCCATTGGCGCCTTCGTTGGAAACGGGTTTGGAAATTTCAGTTTCAAAATCTCTGTGAAAAAGCGTCAGAGAAGCTTCTCCGTTTAGAATCCAGCATATCTCACTGAACCGAAGAAGTGGTAGTTAGAAGGGAGTTAGAGCTGCAAGCAGTTTGGTTTGGGAAATTAGACGCGAAATGAAACTGCAAATGCCTTCCAACAGGCTTGGAAAATTGTGTTCTATATCTCTGCCAAACAAACTCCCCGGAGGTTGAGCTTTCAGAAGCAAGTTTAACTCTAAGGGAGGAAGCAGCAGAATGTGCCTCTCACATCTAGCCTTTAGGAATTCAGGTTGGCAAGTTCTATGGGGAAGCCCATTGCTGCCTATGGTGGAAACGGCATGGGAGATTTCAGTTTCAAAATCTCTGTGAAAAAGCGTCAGAGAAGCTTCTCCGTTTAGAATCCAGCATATCCCACTGAACCGAAGAAGTGGTAGTTAGAAGGGAGTTAGAGCTGCAAGCAGTTTGGTTTGGGAAATTAGATGCGAAATGACACTGCAAAGGCCTTCCAACAGGCTTGGAAAAGTGTGTTCTATATCTGTGCCAAACAGAGTCCCCGGAGGTTGAGCTTTCAGAAGGAAGTTTAACTGTTAGGGACGAAGCAGCAGAATGTGCCTCTCACATCTAGCCTGTAGGAATTCACGTTGGCAACTTCTATGTGGAAGCCCATTGCTGGCTATGGTGGAAACGGCATGGGAGATTTCAGTTTCAAAATCTCTGTGAAAAAGCGTCAGAGAAGCTTCTCCGTTTAGAATCCAGCATATCTCACTGAACCGAAGAAGTGGTAGTTAGAAGGGAGTTAGAGCTGCAAGCAGTTTGGTTTGGGAAATTAGACGCGAAATGAAACTGCAAATGCCTTCCAACAGGCTTGGAAAAGTGTGTTCTATATCTCTGCCAAACAAACTCCCCGGAGGTTGAGCTTTCAGAAGCTAGTTTAACTCTAAGGAAGGAAGCAGCAGAATGTGCCTCTCACATCTAGCCTGTAGGAATTCAGGTTGGCAAGTTCTATGGGGAAGCCCATTGCTGGCTATGGTGGAAACGGCATGGGAGATTTCAGTTTCAAAATCTCTGTGAAAAAGCGTCAGAGAAGCTTCTCCGTTTAGAATCCAGCATATCTCACTGAACCGAAGAAGTGGTAGTTAGAAGGCCGTTAGAGCTGCAAGCAGTTTGGTTTGGGAAATTAGACGCGAAATGAAACTGCACATGCCTTCCAACAGGCTTGGAAAAGTGTGTTCTATATCTCTGCCAAACAAACTCCCCGGAGGTTGAGCTTTCAGAAGCTAGTTTAACTCTAAGGGAGGAAGCAGCAGAATGTGCCTCTCACATCTAGCCTGTAGGAATTCAGGTTGGCAAGTTCTATGGGGAAGCCCATTGGCGCCTTCGTTGGAAACGGGTTTGGAAATTTCAGTTTCAAAATCTCTGTGAAAAAGCGTCAGAGAAGCTTCTCCGTTTAGAATCCAGCATATCTCACTGAACCGAAGAAGTGGTAGTTAGAAGGGAGTTAGAGCTGCAAGCAGTTTGGTTTGGGAAATTAGACGCGAAATGAAACTGCAAATGCCTTCCAACAGGCTTGGAAAAGTGTGTTCTATATCTCTGCCAAACAAACTCCCCGGAGGTTGAGCTTTCAGAAGCAAGCTTAACTGTTAGGGAGGAAGCTACAGAATGTGCCTCTCACATCTAGCCTGTAGGAATTCAGGTTGGCAAGTTCTATGTGGAAGCCCATTGCTGGCTATGGTCGAAACAGCATGGGAGATTTCAGTTTCAAAATCTCTGTGAAAAAGCGTCAGAGAAGCTTCTCCGTTTAGAATCCAGCATATCTCACTGAACCGAAGAAGTGGTAGTTAGAAGGCAGTTAGAGCTGCAAGCAGTTTGGTTTGGGAAATTAGACGCGAAATGAAACTGCAAATGCCTTCCAACAGGCTTGGAAAAGTGTGTTCTATATCTCTGCCAAACAAACTCCCCGGAGGTTGAGCTTTCAGAAGCTAGTTTAACTCTAAGGGAGGAAGCAGCAGAATGTGCCTCTCACATCTAGCCTGTAGGAATTCAGGTTGGCAAGTTCTATGGGGAAGCCCATTGCTGCCTATGGTGGAAATGGCATGGGAGATTTCAGTTTCAAAATCTCTGTGAAAAAGCGTCAGAGAAGCTTCTCCGTTTAGAATCCAGCATATCTCACTGAACCGAAGAAGTGGTAGTTAGAAGGGAGATAGAGCTGCAAGCAGTTTGGTTTGGGAAATTAGATGCGAAATGACACTGCAAAGGCCTTCCAACAGGCTTGGAAAAGTGTGTTCTATATCTCTGACAAACAGACTCCCCGGAGGTTGAGCTTTCAGAAGCAAGCGTAACTCTTAGGGAGGAAGCAGCAGAATGTGCCTCTCACATCTAGCCTGTAGGAATTCAGGTTGGCAAGTTCTATGGGGAAGCCCATTGCTGCCTATGGTGGAAACGGGTTTGGAAATTTCAGTTTCAAAATCTCTGTGAAAAAGTGTCAGAGAAGCTTCTCCGTTTAGAATCCAGCAGATCTCACTGAACCGAAGAAGTGGTAGTTAGAAGGGAGTTAGAGCTGCAAGCAGTTTGGTTTGGGAAATTAGACGCGAAATGAAACTGCAAATGCCTTCCAACAGGCTTGGAAAAGTGTGTTCTATATCTCTGCCAAACAAACTCCCCGGAGGTTGAGCTTTCAGAAGCAAGTTTAACTCTAAGGGAGGAAGCAGCAGAATGTGCCTCTCACATCTAGCCTGTAGGAATTCAGGTTGGCAAGTTCTATGGGGAAGCCCATTGCTGCCTATGGTGGAAACGGCATGGGAGATTTCAGTTTCAAAATCTCTGTGAAAAAGCGTCAGAGAAGCTTCTCCGTTTAGAATCCAGGATATCTCACTGAACCGAAGAAGTGGTAGTTAGAAGGGAGTTAGAGCTGCAAGCAGTTTGGTTTGGGAAATTAGACGCGAAATGAAACTGCAAATGCCTTCCAACAGGCTTGGAAAAGTGTGTTCTATATCTCTGCCAAACAAACTCCCCGGAGGTTGAGCTTTCAGAAGCTAGTTTAACTCTAAGGGAGGAAGCAGCAGAATGTGCCTCTCACATCTAGCCTGTAGGAATTCAGGTTGGCAAGTTCTATGGGGAAGCCCATTGGCGCCTTCGTTGGAAACGGGTTTGGAAATTTCAGTTTCAAAATCTCTGTGAAAAAGCGTCAGAGAAGCTTCTCCGTTTAGAATCCAGCATATCTCACTGAACCGAAGAAGTGGTAGTTAGAAGGGAATTAGAGCTGCAAGCAGTTTGGTTTGGGAAATTAGACGCGAAATGAAACTGCAAATGCCTTCCAACAGGCTTGGAAAAGTGTGTTCTATATCTCTGCCAAACAAACTCCCCGGAGGTTGAGCTTTCAGAAGCAAGTTTAACTCTAAGGGAGGAAGCAGCAGAATGTGCCTCTCACATCTAGCCTGTAGGAATTCAGGTTGGCAAGTTCTATGGGGAAGCCCATTGGCGCCTTCGTTGGAAACGGGTTTGGAAATTTCAGTTTCAAAATCTCTGTGAAAAAGCGTCAGAGAAGCTTCTCCGTTTAGAATCCAGCATATCTCACTGAACCGAAGAAGTGGTAGTTAGAAGGGAGTTAGAGCTGCAAGCAGTTTGGTTTGGGAAATTAGACGCGAAATGAAACTGCAAATGCCTTCCAACAGGCTTGGAAAAGTGTGTTCTATATCTCTGCCAAACAAACTCCCCGGAGGTTGGCTTTCAGAAGCTAGTTTAACTCTAAGGGAGGAAGCAGCAGAATGTGCCTCTCACATCTAGCCTGTAGGAATTCAGGTTGGCAAGTTCTATGGGGAAGCCCATTGCTGCCTATGGTGGAAACGGCATGGGAGATTTCAGTTTCAAAATCTCTGTGAAAAAGCGTCAGAGAAGCTTCTCCGTTTAGAATCCAGCATATCTCACTGAACCGAAGAAGTGGTAGTTAGAAGATAGATAGAGCTGGAAGCAGTTTGGTTTGGGGAATTAGATGCGAAATGACACTGCAAAGGCCTTCCAACAGGCTTGGAAAAGTGTGTTCTATATCTCTGACAAACAGACTCCCCGGAAGTTGAGCTTTCAGAAGCAAGCTTAACTCTTAGGGAGGAAGCAGCAGAATGTGCCTCTCACATCTAGCCTGTAGGAATTCAGGTTGGCAAGTTCTATGGGGAAGGCCATTGCTGCCTATGGTGGAAACGGCATGGGAGATTTCAGTTTCAAAATCTCTGTGAAAAAGCGTCAGAGAAGCTTCTCCGTTTAGAATCCAGCATATCTCACTGAACCGAAGAAGTGGTAGTTAGAAGGCAGTTAGAGCTGCAAGCAGTTTGGTTTGGGAAATTAGACGCGAAATGAAACTGCAAATGCCTTCCAACAGGCTTGGAAAAGTGTGTTCTATATCTCTGCCAAACAGACTCCCTGGAGGTTGAGGTTTCACAAGCTAGTTTAACTCTAAGGGAGGAAGCAGCAGAATGTGCCTCTCACATCTAGCCTGTAGGAATTCAGGTTGGCAAGTTCTATGGGGAAGCCCATTGTCGCCTTCGTTGGAAACGGGTTTGGAAATTTCAGTTTCAAAATCTCTGTGAAAAAGCGTCAGAGAAGCTTCTCCGTTTAGAATCCAGCATATCTCACTGAACCGAAGAAGTGGTAGTTAGAAGGCAGTTAGAGCTGCAAGCAGTTTGGTTTGGGAAATTAGACGCGAAATGAAACTGCAAATGCCTTCCAACAGGCTTGGAAAAGTGTGTTCTATATCTCTGCCAAACAAACTCCCCGGAGGTTGAGCTTTCAGAAGCTAGTTTAACTCTAAGGGAGGAAGCAGCAGAATGTGCCTCTCACATCTAGCCTGTAGGAATTCAGGTTGGCAAGTTCTATGGGGAAGCCCATTGTCGCCTTCGTTGGAAACGGGTTTGGAAATTTCAGTTTCAAAATCTCTGTGAAAAAGCGTCAGAGAAGCTTCTCCGTTTAGAATCCAGCATATCTCACTGAACCGAAGAAGTGGTAGTTAGAAGGGAGTTAGAGCTGCAAGCAGTTTGGTTTGGGAAATTAGACGCGAAATGAAACTGCAAATGCCTTCCAACAGGCTTGGAAAAGTGTGTTCTATATCTCTGCCAAACAAACTCCCCGGAGGTTGAGCTTTCAGAAGCTAGTTTAACTCTAAGGGAGGAAGCAGCAGAATGTGCCTCTCACATCTAGCCTGTAGGAATTCAGGTTGGCAAGTTCTATGGGGAAGCCCATTGGCGCCTTCGTTGGAAACGGGTTTGGAAATTTCAGTTTCAAAATCTCTGTGAAAAAGCGTCAGAGAAGCTTCTCCGTTTAGAATCCAGCATATCTCACTGAACCGAAGAAGTGGTAGTTAGAAGGGAATTAGAGCTGCAAGCAGTTTGGTTTGGGAAATTAGACGCGAAATGAAACTGCAAATGCCTTCCAACAGGCTTGGAAAAGTGTGTTCTATATCTCTGCCAAACAAACTCCCCGGAGGTTGAGCTTTCAGAAGCAAGTTTAACTCTAAGGGAGGAAGCAGCAGAATGTGCCTCTCACATCTAGCCTGTAGGAATTCAGGTTGGCAAGTTCTATGGGGAAGCCCATTGCTGCCTATGGTGGAAACGGCATGGGAGAGTTCAGTTTCAAAATCTCTGTGAAAAAGCGTCAGAGAAGCTTCTCCGTTTAGAATCCAGCATATCTCACTGAACCGAAGAAGTGGTAGTTAGAAGGGAGTTAGAGCTGCAAGCAGTTTGGTTTGGGAAATTAGACGCGAAATGAAACTGCAAATGCCTTCCAACAGGCTTGGAAAAGTGTGTTCTATATCTCTGCCAAACAAACTCCCCGGAGGTTGAGCTTTCAGAAGCTAGTTTAACTCTAAGGGAGGAAGCAGCAGAATATGCCTCTCACATCTAGCCTGTAGGAATTCAGGTTGGCAAGTTCTATGGGGAAGCCCATTGGCGCCTTCGTTGGAAACGGGTTTGGAAATTTCAGTTTCAAAATCTCTGTGAAAAAGCGTCAGAGAAGCTTCTCCGTTTAGAATCCAGCATATCTCACTGAACCGAAGAAGTGGTAGTTAGAAGGGAGTTAGAGCTGCAAGCAGTTTGGTTTGGGAAATTAGACGCGAAATGAAACTGCAAATGCCTTCCAACAGGCTTGGAAAAGTGTGTTCTATATCTCTGCCAAACAAACTCCCCGGAGGTTGAGCTTTCAGAAGCTAGTTTAACTCTAAGGGAGGAAGCAGCAGAATGTGCCTCTCACATCTAGCCTGTAGGAATTCAGGTTGGCAAGTTCTATGGGGAAGCCCATTGCTGCCTATGGTGGAAACGGCATGGGAGATTTCAGTTTCAAAATCTCTGTGAAAAAGCGTCAGAGAAGCTTCTCCGTTTAGAATCCAGCATATCTCACTGAACCGAAGAAGTGGTAGTTAGAAGATAGATAGAGCTGCAAGCAGTTTGGTTTGGGGAATTAGATGCGAAATGACACTGCAAAGGCCTTCCAACAGGCTTGGAAAAGTGTGTTCTATATCTCTGACAAACAGACTCCCCGGAAGTTGAGCTTTCAGAAGCAAGCTTAACTCTTAGGGAGGAAGCAGCAGAATGTGCCTCTCACATCTAGCCTGTAGGAATTCAGGTTGGCAAGTTCTATGGGGAAGCCCATTGTCGCCTTCGTTGGAAACGGGTTTGGAAATTTCAGTTTCAAAATCTCTGTGAAAAAGCGTCAGAGAAGCTTCTCCGTTTAGAATCCAGCATATCTCACTGAACCGAAGAAGTGGTAGTTAGAAGGGAGTTAGAGCTGCAAGCAGTTTGGTTTGGGAAATTAGACGCGAAATGAAACTGCAAATGCCTTCCAACAGGCTTGGAAAAGTGTGTTCTATATCTCTGCCAAACAAACTCCCCGGAGGTTGAGCTTTCAGAAGCAAGTTTAACTCTAAGGGAGGAAGCAGCAGAATGTGCCTCTCACATCTAGCCTGTAGGATTTCAGGTTGGCAAGTTCTATGGGGAAGCCCATTGGCGCCTTCGTTGGAAACGGCATGGGAGATTTCAGTTTCAAAATCTCTGTGAAAAAGCGTCAGAGAAGCTTCTCCGTTTAGAATCCAGCATATCTCACTGAACCGAAGAAGTGGTAGTTAGAAGGGAGATAGAGCTGCAAGCAGTTTGGTTTGGGAAATTAGATGCGAAATGACACTGCAAAGGCCTTCCAACAGGCTAGGAAAAGTGTGTTCTATATCTCTGACAAACAGACTCCCCGGAGGTTGAGCTTTCAGAAGCAAGCTTACCTCTTAGGGAGGAAGCAGCAGAATGTGCCTCTCACATCTAGCCTGTAGGAATTCAGGTTGGCAAGTTCTATGGGGAAGCCCATTGCTGCCTATGGTGGAAACGGCATGGGAGATTTCAGTTTCAAAATCTCTGTGAAAAAGCGTCAGAGAAGCTTCTCCATTTAGAATCCAGCATATCTCACTGAACCGAAGAAGTGGTAGTTAGAAGGCAGTTAGAGCTGCAAGCAGCTTGGTTTGGGAAATTAGACGCGAAATGAAACTGCAAATGCCTTCCAACAGGCTTGGAAAAGTGTGTTCTATATCTGTGCCAAACAGACTCCCTGGAGGTTGAGCTTTCAGAAGCTAGTTTAACTCTAAGGGAGGAAGCAGCAGAATGTGCCTCTCACATCTAGCCTGTAGGAATTCAGGTTGGCAAGTTCTATGGGGAAGCCCATTGCTGCCTATGGTGGAAACGGCATGGGAGATTTCAGTTTCAAAATCTCTGTGAAAAAGCGTCAGAGAAGCTTCTCCGTTTAGAATCCAGCATATCTCACTGAACCGAAGAAGTGGTAGTTAGAAGATAGATAGAGCTGGAAGCAGTTTGGTTTGGGGAATTAGATGCGAAATGACACTGCAAAGGCCTTCCAACAGGCTTGGAAAAGTGTGTTCTATATCTCTGCCAAACAGACTCCCCGGAAGTTGAGCTTTCAGAAGCAAGCTTAACTCTTAGGGAGGAAGCAGCAGAATGTGCCTCTCACATCTAGCCTGTAGGAATTCAGGTTGGCAAGTTCTATGGGGAAGGCCATTGCTGCCTATGGTGGAAACGGCATGGGAGATTTCAGTTTCAAAATCTCTGTGAAAAAGCGTCAGAGAAGCTTCTCCGTTTAGAATCCAGCATATCTCACTGAACCGAAGAAGTGGTAGTTAGAAGGCAGTTAGAGCTGCAAGCAGTTTGGTTTGGGAAATTAGACGCGAAATGAAACTGCAAATGCCTTCCAACAGGCTTGGAAAAGTGTGTTCTATATCTCTGCCAAACAGACTCCCTGGAGGTTGAGGTTTCACAAGCTAGTTTAACTCTAAGGGAGGAAGCAGCAGAATGTGCCTCTCACATCTAGCCTGTAGGAATTCAGGTTGGCAAGTTCTATGGGGAAGCCCATTGTCGCCTTCGTTGGAAACGGGTTTGGAAATTTCAGTTTCAAAATCTCTGTGAAAAAGCGTCAGAGAAGCTTCTCCGTTTAGAATCCAGCATATCTCACTGAACCGAAGAAGTGGTAGTTAGAAGGCAGTTAGAGCTGCAAGCAGTTTGGTTTGGGAAATTAGACGCGAAATGAAACTGCAAATGCCTTCCAACAGGCTTGGAAAAGTGTGTTCTATATCTCTGCCAAACAAACTCCCCGGAGGTTGAGCTTTCAGAAGCTAGTTTAACTCTAAGGGAGGAAGCAGCAGAATGTGCCTCTCACATCTAGCCTGTAGGAATTCAGGTTGGCAAGTTCTATGGGGAAGCCCATTGCTGCCTATGGTGGAAACGGCATGGGAGATTTCAGTTTCAAAATCTCTGTGAAAAAGCGTCAGAGAAGCTTCTCCGTTTAGAATCCAGCATATCTCACTGAACCGAAGAAGTGGTAGTTAGAAGGGAGTTAGAGCTGCAAGCAGTTTGGTTTGGGAAATTAGACGCGAAATGAAACTGCAAATGCCTTCCAACAGGCTTGGAAAAGTGTGTTCTATATCTCTGCCAAACAAACTCCCCGGAGGTTGAGCTTTCAGAAGCTAGTTTAACTCTAAGGGAGGAAGCAGCAGAATGTGCCTCTCACATCTAGCCTGTAGGAATTCAGGTTGGCAAGTTCTATGGGGAAGCCCATTGGCGCCTTCGTTGGAAACGGGTTTGGAAATTTCAGTTTCAAAATCTCTGTGAAAAAGCGTCAGAGAAGCTTCTCCGTTTAGAATCCAGCATATCTCACTGAACCGAAGAAGTGGTAGTTAGAAGGGAATGAGAGCTGCAAGCAGTTTGGTTTGGGAAATTAGACGCGAAATGATACTGCAAATGCCTTCCAACAGGCTTGGAAAAGTGTGTTCTATATCTCTGCCAAACAAACTCCCCGGAGGTTGAGCTTTCAGAAGCAAGTTTAACTCTAAGGGAGGAAGCAGCAGAATGTGCCTCTCACATCTAGCCTGTAGGAATTCAGGTTGGCAAGTTCTATGGGGAAGCCCATTGCTGCCTATGGTGGAAACGGCATGGGAGATTTCAGTTTCAAAATCTCTGTGAAAAAGCGTCAGAGAAGCTTCTCCGTTTAGAATCCAGCATATCTCACTGAACCGAAGAAGTGGTAGTTAGAAGGGAGTTAGAGCTGCAAGCAGTTTGGTTTGGGAAATTAGACGCGAAATGAAACTGCAAATGCCTTCCAACAGGCTTGGAAAAGTGTGTTCTATATCTCTGCCAAACAAACTCCCCGGAGGTTGAGCTTTCAGAAGCTAGTTTAACTCTAAGGGAGGAAGCAGCAGAATATGCCTCTCACATCTAGCCTGTAGGAATTCAGGTTGGCAAGTTCTATGGGGAAGCCCATTGGCGCCTTCGTTGGAAACGGGTTTGGAAATTTCAGTTTCAAAATCTCTGTGAAAAAGCGTCAGAGAAGCTTCTCCGTTTAGAATCCAGCATATCTCACTGAACCGAAGAAGTGGTAGTTAGAAGGGAGTTAGAGCTGCAAGCAGTTTGGTTTGGGAAATTAGACGCGAAATGAAACTGCAAATGCCTTCCAACAGGCTTGGAAAAGTGTGTTCTATATCTCTGCCAAACAAACTCCCCGGAGGTTGAGCTTTCAGAAGCTAGTTTAACTCTAAGGGAGGAAGCAGCAGAATGTGCCTCTCACATCTAGCCTGTAGGAATTCAGGTTGGCAAGTTCTATGGGGAAGCCCATTGCTGCCTATGGTGGAAACGGCATGGGAGATTTCAGTTTCAAAATCTCTGTGAAAAAGCGTCAGAGAAGCTTCTCCGTTTAGAATCCAGCATATCTCACTGAACCGAAGAAGTGGTAGTTAGAAGATAGATAGAGCTGCAAGCAGTTTGGTTTGGGGAATTAGATGCGAAATGACACTGCAAAGGCCTTCCAACAGGCTTGGAAAAGTGTGTTCTATATCTCTGACAAACAGACTCCCCGGAAGTTGAGCTTTCAGAAGCAAGCTTAACTCTTAGGGAGGAAGCAGCAGAATGTGCCTCTCACATCTAGCCTGTAGGAATTCAGGTTGGCAAGTTCTATGGGGAAGCCCATTGCTGCCTATGGTGGAAACGGCATGGGAGATTTCAGTTTCAAAATCTCTGTGAAAAAGCGTCAGAGAAGCTTCTCCATTTAGAATCCAGCATATCTCACTGAACCGAAGAAGTGGTAGTTAGAAGGCAGTTAGAGCTGCAAGCAGTTTGGTTTGGGAAATTAGACGCGAAATGAAACTGCAAATGCCTTCCAACAGGCTTGGAAAAGTGTGTTCTATATCTCTGCCAAACAAACTCCCCGGAGGTTGAGCTTTCAGAAGCTAGTTTAACTCTAAGGGAGGAAGCAGCAGAATGTGCCTCTCACATCTAGCCTGTAGGAATTCAGGTTGGCAAGTTCTATGGGGAAGCCCATTGCTGGCTATGGTGGAAACGGCATGGGAGATTTCAGTTTCAAAATCTCTGTGAAAAAGCGTCAGAGAAGCTTCTCAGTTTAGAATCCAGCATATCTCACTGAACCGAAGAAGTGGTAGTTAGAAGGCCGTTAGAGCTGCAAGCAGTTTGGTTTGGGAAATTAGACGCGAAATGAAACTGCACATGCCTTCCAACAGGCTTGGAAAAGTGTGTTCTATATCTCTGCCAAACAAACTCCCCGGAGGTTGAGCTTTCAGAAGCTAGTTTAACTCTAAGGGAGGAAGCAGCAGAATGTGCCTCTCACATCTAGCCTGTAGGAATTCAGGTTGGCAAGTTCTATGGGGAAGCCCATTGTCGCCTTCGTTGGAAACGGGTTTGGAAATTTCAGTTTCAAAATCTCTGTGAAAAAGCGTCAGAGAAGCTTCTCCGTTTAGAATCCAGCATATCTCACTGAACCGAAGAAGTGGTAGTTAGAAGGGAGTTAGAGCTGCAAGCAGTTTGGTTTGGGAAATTAGACGCGAAATGAAACTGCAAATGCCTTCCAACAGGCTTGGAAAAGTGTGTTCTATATCTCTGCCAAACAAACTCCCCAGAGGTTGAGCTTTCAGAAGCAAGTTTAACTCTAAGGGAGGAAGCAGCAGAATGTGCCTCTCACATCTAGCCTGTAGGATTTCAGGTTGGCAAGTTCTATGGGGAAGCCCATTGGCGCCTTCTTTGGAAACGGCATGGGAGATTTCAGATTCAAAATCTCTGTGAAAAAGCGTCAGAGAAGCTTCTCCGTTTAGAATCCAGCATATCTCACTGAACCGAAGAAGTGGTAGTTAGAAGGGAGATAGAGCTGCAAGCAGTTTGGTTTGGGAAATTAGATGCGAAATGACACTGCAAAGGCCTTCCAACAGGCTAGGAAAATTGTGTTCTATATCTCTGACAAACAGACTCCCCGGAGGTTGAGCTTTCAGAAGCAAGCTTACCTCTTAGGGAGGAAGCAGCAGAATGTGCCTCTCACATCTAGCCTGTAGGAATTCAGGTTGGCAAGTTCTATGGGGAAGCCCATTGCTGCCTATGGTGGAAACGGCATGGGAGATTTCAGTTTCAAAATCTCTGTGAAAAAGCGTCAGAGAAGCTTCTCCATTTAGAATCCAGCATATCTCACTGAACCGAAGAAGTGGTAGTTAGAAGGCAGTTAGAGCTGCAAGCAGCTTGGTTTGGGAAATTAGACGCGAAATGAAACTGCAAATGCCTTCCAACAGGCTTGGAAAAGTGTGTTCTATATCTCTGCCAAACAAACTCCCCGGAGGTTGAGCTTTCAGAAGCTAGTTTAACTCTAAGGGAGGAAGCAGCAGAATGTGCCTCTCACATCTAGCCTGTAGGAATTCAGGTTGGCAAGTTCTATGGGGAAGCCCATTGGCGCCTTCGTTGGAAACGGGTTTGGAAATTTCAGTTTCAAAATCTCTGTGAAAAAGCGTCAGAGAAGCTTCTCCGTTTAGAATCCAGCATATCTCACTGAACCGAAGAAGTGGTAGTTAGAAGGGAATGAGAGCTGCAAGCAGTTTGGTTTGGGAAATTAGACGCGAAATGATACTGCAAATGCCTTCCAACAGGCTTGGAAAAGTGTGTTCTATATCTCTGCCAAACAAACTCCCCGGAGGTTGAGCTTTCAGAAGCAAGTTTAACTCTAAGGGAGGAAGCAGCAGAATGTGCCTCTCACATCTAGCCTGTAGGAATTCAGGTTGGCAAGTTCTATGGGGAAGCCCATTGCTGCCTATGGTGGAAACGGCATGGGAGATTTCAGTTTCAAAATCTCTGTGAAAAAGCGTCAGAGAAGCTTCTCCGTTTAGAATCCAGCATATCTCACTGAACCGAAGAAGTGGTAGTTAGAAGGGAGTTAGAGCTGCAAGCAGTTTGGTTTGGGAAATTAGACGCGAAATGAAACTGCAAATGCCTTCCAACAGGCTTGGAAAAGTGTGTTCTATATCTCTGCCAAACAAACTCCCCGGAGGTTGAGCTTTCAGAAGCTAGTTTAACTCTAAGGGAGGAAGCAGCAGAATATGCCTCTCACATCTAGCCTGTAGGAATTCAGGTTGGCAAGTTCTATGGGGAAGCCCATTGGCGCCTTCGTTGGAAACGGGTTTGGAAATTTCAGTTTCAAAATCTCTGTGAAAAAGCGTCAGAGAAGCTTCTCCGTTTAGAATCCAGCATATCTCACTGAACCGAAGAAGTGGTAGTTAGAAGGGAGTTAGAGCTGCAAGCAGTTTGGTTTGGGAAATTAGACGCGAAATGAAACTGCAAATGCCTTCCAACAGGCTTGGAAAAGTGTGTTCTATATCTCTGCCAAACAAACTCCCCGGAGGTTGAGCTTTCAGAAGCTAGTTTAACTCTAAGGGAGGAAGCAGCAGAATGTGCCTCTCACATCTAGCCTGTAGGAATTCAGGTTGGCAAGTTCTATGGGGAAGCCCATTGCTGCCTATGGTGGAAACGGCATGGGAGATTTCAGTTTCAAAATCTCTGTGAAAAAGCGTCAGAGAAGCTTCTCCGTTTAGAATCCAGCATATCTCACTGAACCGAAGAAGTGGTAGTTAGAAGATAGATAGAGCTGCAAGCAGTTTGGTTTGGGGAATTAGATGCGAAATGACACTGCAAAGGCCTTCCAACAGGCTTGGAAAAGTGTGTTCTATATCTCTGACAAACAGACTCCCCGGAAGTTGAGCTTTCAGAAGCAAGCTTAACTCTTAGGGAGGAAGCAGCAGAATGTGCCTCTCACATCTAGCCTGTAGGAATTCAGGTTGGCAAGTTCTATGGGGAAGCCCATTGCTGCCTATGGTGGAAACGGCATGGGAGATTTCAGTTTCAAAATCTCTGTGAAAAAGCGTCAGAGAAGCTTCTCCATTTAGAATCCAGCATATCTCACTGAACCGAAGAAGTGGTAGTTAGAAGGCAGTTAGAGCTGCAAGCAGTTTGGTTTGGGAAATTAGACGCGAAATGAAACTGCAAATGCCTTCCAACAGGCTTGGAAAAGTGTGTTCTATATCTCTGCCAAACAAACTCCCCGGAGGTTGAGCTTTCAGAAGCTAGTTTAACTCTAAGGGAGGAAGCAGCAGAATGTGCCTCTCACATCTAGCCTGTAGGAATTCAGGTTGGCAAGTTCTATGGGGAAGCCCATTGCTGGCTATGGTGGAAACGGCATGGGAGATTTCAGTTTCAAAATCTCTGTGAAAAAGCGTCAGAGAAGCTTCTCAGTTTAGAATCCAGCATATCTCACTGAACCGAAGAAGTGGTAGTTAGAAGGCCGTTAGAGCTGCAAGCAGTTTGGTTTGGGAAATTAGACGCGAAATGAAACTGCACATGCCTTCCAACAGGCTTGGAAAAGTGTGTTCTATATCTCTGCCAAACAAACTCCCCGGAGGTTGAGCTTTCAGAAGCTAGTTTAACTCTAAGGGAGGAAGCAGCAGAATGTGCCTCTCACATCTAGCCTGTAGGAATTCAGGTTGGCAAGTTCTATGGGGAAGCCCATTGTCGCCTTCGTTGGAAACGGGTTTGGAAATTTCAGTTTCAAAATCTCTGTGAAAAAGCGTCAGAGAAGCTTCTCCGTTTAGAATCCAGCATATCTCACTGAACCGAAGAAGTGGTAGTTAGAAGGGAGTTAGAGCTGCAAGCAGTTTGGTTTGGGAAATTAGACGCGAAATGAAACTGCAAATGCCTTCCAACAGGCTTGGAAAAGTGTGTTCTATATCTCTGCCAAACAAACTCCCCGGAGGTTGAGCTTTCAGAAGCAAGTTTAACTCTAAGGGAGGAAGCAGCAGAATGTGCCTCTCACATCTAGCCTGTAGGATTTCAGGTTGGCAAGTTCTATGGGGAAGCCCATTGGCGCCTTCTTTGGAAACGGCATGGGAGATTTCAGATTCAAAATCTCTGTGAAAAAGCGTCAGAGAAGCTTCTCCGTTTAGAATCCAGCATATCTCACTGAACCGAAGAAGTGGTAGTTAGAAGGGAGATAGAGCTGCAAGCAGTTTGGTTTGGGAAATTAGATGCGAAATGACACTGCAAAGGCCTTCCAACAGGCTAGGAAAATTGTGTTCTATATCTCTGACAAACAGACTCCCCGGAGGTTGAGCTTTCAGAAGCAAGCTTACCTCTTAGGGAGGAAGCAGCAGAATGTGCCTCTCACATCTAGCCTGTAGGAATTCAGGTTGGCAAGTTCTATGGGGAAGCCCATTGCTGCCTATGGTGGAAACGGCATGGGAGATTTCAGTTTCAAAATCTCTGTGAAAAAGCGTCAGAGAAGCTTCTCCATTTAGAATCCAGCATATCTCACTGAACCGAAGAAGTGGTAGTTAGAAGGCAGTTAGAGCTGCAAGCAGCTTGGTTTGGGAAATTAGACGCGAAATGAAACTGCAAATGCCTTCCAACAGGCTTGGAAAAGTGTGTTCTATATCTGTGCCAAACAGACTCCCTGGAGGTTGAGCTTTCAGAAGCTAGTTTAACTCTAAGGGAGGAAGCAGCAGAATGTGCCTCTCACATCTAGCCTGTAGGAATTCAGGTTGGCAAGTTCTATGGGGAAGCCCATTGCTGCCTATGGTGGAAACAGCATGGGAGATTTCAGTTTCAAAATCTCTGTGAAAAAGCGTCAGAGAAGCTTCTCCGTTTAGAATCCAGCATATCTCACTGAACCGTAGAAGTGGTAGTTAGAAGGCAGTTAGAGCTGCAAGCAGTTTGGTTTGGGAAATTAGACGCGAAATGAAACTGCAAATGCCTTCCAACAGGCTTGGAAAAGTGTGTTCTATATCTCTGCCAAACAAACTCCCCGGAGGTTGAGCTTTCAGAAGCTAGTTTAACTCTAAGGGAGGAAGCAGCAGAATGTGCCTCTCACATCTAGCCTTTAGGAATTCAGGTTGGCAAGTTCTATGGGGAAGCCCATTGCTGCCTAAGGTGGAAACGGCATGGGAGATTTCAGTTTCAAAATCTCTGTGAAAAAGCGTCAGAGAAGCTTCTCCGTTTACAATCCAGCATATCTCACTGAATCGAAGAAGTGGTAGTTAGAAGGGAGTTAGAGCTGCAAGCAGTTTGGTTTGGGAAATTAGATGCGAAATGACACTGCAAAGGCCTTCCAACAGGCTTGGAAAAGTGTGTTCTATATCTGTGCCAAACAGAGTCCCCGGAGGTTGAGCTTTCAGAAGCAAGCTTAACTGTTAGGGAGGAAGCAGCAGAATGTGCCTCTCACATCTAGCCAGTAGGAATTCAGGTTGGCAAGTTCTATGTGGAAGCCCATTGCTGGCTATGGTCGAAACAGCATGGGAGATTTCAGTTTCAAAATCTCTGTGAAAAAGCGTCAGAGAAGCTTCTCCGTTTAGAATCCAGCATATCTCACTGAACCGAAGAAGTGGTAGTTAGAAGGCAGTTAGAGCTGCAAGCAGTTTGGTTTGGGAAATTAGACGCGAAATGAAACTGCAAATGCCTTCCAACAGGCTTGGAAAAGTGTGTTCTATATCTCTGCCAAACAAACTCCCCGGAGGTTGAGCTTTCAGAAGCTAGTTTAACTCTAAGGGAGGAAGCAGCAGAATGTGCCTCTCACATCTAGCCTGTAGGAATTCAGGTTGGCAAGTTCTATGAGGAAGCCCATTGGCGCCTTCGTTGGAAACGGGTTTGGAAATTTCAGTTTCAAAATCTCTGTGAAAAAGCGTCAGAGAAGCTTCTCCGTTTAGAATCCAGCATATCTCACTGAACCGAAGAAGTGGTAGTTAGAAGGGAGTTAGAGCTGCAAGCAGTTTGGTTTGGGAAATTAGACGCGAAATGAAACTGCAAAGGCCTTCCAACAGGCTTGGAAAAGTGTGTTCTATATCTCTGCCAAACAAACTCCCCGGAGGTTGAGCTTTCAGAAGCAAGTTTAACTCTAAGGGAGGAAGCAGCAGAATGTGCCTCTCATATCTAGCCTGTAGGAATTCAGGTTGGCAAGTTCTATGGGGAAGCCCATTGCTGCCTATGGTGGAAACGGCATGGGAGATTTCAGTTTCAAAATCTCTGTGAAAAAGCGTCAGAGAAGCTTCTCCGTTTAGAATCCAGCATATCTCACTGAACCGAAGAAGTGGTAGTTAGAAGGAAGTTAGAGCTGCAAGCAGTTTGGTTTGGGAAATTAGACGCGAAATGAAACTGCAAATGCCTTCCAACAGGCTTGGAAAAGTGTGTTCTATATCTCTGCCAAACAAACTCCCCGGAGGTTGAGCTTTCAGAAGCTAGTTTAACTCTAAGGGAGGAAGCAGCAGAATGTGCCTCTCACATCTAGCCTGTAGGAATTCAGGTTGGCAAGTTCTATGGGGAAGCCCATTGCTGCCTATGGTGGAAACGGCATGGGAGATTTCAGTTTCAAAATCTCTGTGAAAAAGCGTCAGAGAAGCTTCTCCGTTTAGAATCCAGCATATCTCACTGAACCGAAGAAGTGGTAGTTAGAAGGCAGTTAGAGCTGCAAGCAGTTTGGTTTGGGAAATTAGACGCGAAATGAAACTGCAAATGCCTTCCAACAGGCTTGGAAAAGTGTGTTCTATATCTCTGCCAAACAAACTCCCCGGAGGTTGAGCTTTCAGAAGCTAGTTTAACTCTAAGGGAGGAAGCAGCAGAATATGCCTCTCACATCTAGCCTGTAGGAATTCAGGTTGGCAAGTTCTATGGGGAAGCCCATTGGCGCCTTCGTTGGAAACGGGTTTGGAAATTTCAGTTTCAAAATCTCTGTGAAAAAGCGTCAGAGAAGCTTCTCCGTTTAGAATCCAGCATATCTCACTGAACCGAAGAAGTGGTAGTTAGAAGGGAGTTAGAGCTGCAAGCAGTTTGGTTTGGGAAATTAGACGCGAAATGAAACTGCAAATGCCTTCCAACAGGCTTGGAAAAGTGTGTTCTATATCTCTGCCAAACAAACTCCCCGGAGGTTGAGCTTTCAGAAGCTAGTTTAACTCTAAGGGAGGAAGCAGCAGAATGTGCCTCTCACATCTAGCCTGTAGGAATTCAGGTTGGCAAGTTCTATGGGGAAGCCCATTGCTGCCTATGGTGGAAACGGCATGGGAGATTTCAGTTTCAAAATCTCTGTGAAAAAGCGTCAGAGAAGCTTCTCCGTTTAGAATCCAGCATATCTCACTGAACCGAAGAAGTGGTAGTTAGAAGATAGATAGAGCTGCAAGCAGTTTGGTTTGGGGAATTAGATGCGAAATGACACTGCAAAGGCCTTCCAACAGGCTTGGAAAAGTGTGTTCTATATCTCTGACAAACAGACTCCCCGGAAGTTGAGCTTTCAGAAGCAAGCTTAACTCTTAGGGAGGAAGCAGCAGAATGTGCCTCTCACATCTAGCCTGTAGGAATTCAGGTTGGCAAGTTCTATGGGGAAGCCCATTGCTGCCTATGGTGGAAACGGCATGGGAGATTTCAGTTTCAAAATCTCTGTGAAAAAGCGTCAGAGAAGCTTCTCCATTTAGAATCCAGCATATCTCACTGAACCGAAGAAGTGGTAGTTAGAAGGCAGTTAGAGCTGCAAGCAGTTTGGTTTGGGAAATTAGACGCGAAATGAAACTGCAAATGCCTTCCAACAGGCTTGGAAAAGTGTGTTCTATATCTCTGCCAAACAAACTCCCCGGAGGTTGAGCTTTCAGAAGCTAGTTTAACTCTAAGGGAGGAAGCAGCAGAATGTGCCTCTCACATCTAGCCTGTAGGAATTCAGGTTGGCAAGTTCTATGGGGAAGCCCATTGCTGGCTATGGTGGAAACGGCATGGGAGATTTCAGTTTCAAAATCTTTGTGAAAAAGCGTCAGAGAAGCTTCTCAGTTTAGAATCCAGCATATCTCACTGAACCGAAGAAGTGGTAGTTAGAAGGCCGTTAGAGCTGCAAGCAGTTTGGTTTGGGAAATTAGACGCGAAATGAAACTGCACATGCCTTCCAACAGGCTTGGAAAAGTGTGTTCTATATCTCTGCCAAACAAACTCCCCGGAGGTTGAGCTTTCAGAAGCTAGTTTAACTCTAAGGGAGGAAGCAGCAGAATGTGCCTCTCACATCTAGCCTGTAGGAATTCAGGTTGGCAAGTTCTATGGGGAAGCCCATTGTCGCCTTCGTTGGAAACGGGTTTGGAAATTTCAGTTTCAAAATCTCTGTGAAAAAGCGTCAGAGAAGCTTCTCCGTTTAGAATCCAGCATATCTCACTGAACCGAAGAAGTGGTAGTTAGAAGGGAGTTAGAGCTGCAAGCAGTTTGGTTTGGGAAATTAGACGCGAAATGAAACTGCAAATGCCTTCCAACAGGCTTGGAAAAGTGTGTTCTATATCTCTGCCAAACAAACTCCCCGGAGGTTGAGCTTTCAGAAGCAAGTTTAACTCTAAGGGAGGAAGCAGCAGAATGTGCCTCTCACATCTAGCCTGTAGGATTTCAGGTTGGCAAGTTCTATGGGGAAGCCCATTGGCGCCTTCGTTGGAAACGGCATGGGAGATTTCAGATTCAAAATCTCTGTGAAAAAGCGTCAGAGAAGCTTCTCCGTTTAGAATCCAGCATATCTCACTGAACCGAAGAAGTGGTAGTTAGAAGGGAGATAGAGCTGCAAGCAGTTTGGTTTGGGAAATTAGATGCGAAATGACACTGCAAAGGCCTTCCAACAGGCTAGGAAAATTGTGTTCTATATCTCTGACAAACAGACTCCCCGGAGGTTGAGCTTTCAGAAGCAAGCTTACCTCTTAGGGAGGAAGCAGCAGAATGTGCCTCTCACATCTAGCCTGTAGGAATTCAGGTTGGCAAGTTCTATGGGGAAGCCCATTGCTGCCTATGGTGGAAACGGCATGGGAGATTTCAGTTTCAAAATCTCTGTGAAAAAGCGTCAGAGAAGCTTCTCCATTTAGAATCCAGCATATCTCACTGAACCGAAGAAGTGGTAGTTAGAAGGCAGTTAGAGCTGCAAGCAGCTTGGTTTGGGAAATTAGACGCGAAATGAAACTGCAAATGCCTTCCAACAGGCTTGGAAAAGTGTGTTCTATATCTGTGCCAAACAGACTCCCTGGAGGTTGAGCTTTCAGAAGCTAGTTTAACTCTAAGGGAGGAAGCAGCAGAATGTGCCTCTCACATCTAGCCTGTAGGAATTCAGGTTGGCAAGTTCTATGGGGAAGCCCATTGCTGCCTATGGTGGAAACAGCATGGGAGATTTCAGTTTCAAAATCTCTGTGAAAAAGCGTCAGAGAAGCTTCTCCGTTTAGAATCCAGCATATCTCACTGAACCGTAGAAGTGGTAGTTAGAAGGCAGTTAGAGCTGCAAGCAGTTTGGTTTGGGAAATTAGACGCGAAATGAAACTGCAAATGCCTTCCAACAGGCTTGGAAAAGTGTGTTCTATATCTCTGCCAAACAAACTCCCCGGAGGTTGAGCTTTCAGAAGCTAGTTTAACTCTAAGGGAGGAAGCAGCAGAATGTGCCTCTCACATCTAGCCTTTAGGAATTCAGGTTGGCAAGTTCTATGGGGAAGCCCATTGCTGCCTATGGTGGAAACGGCATGGGAGATTTCAGTTTCAAAATCTCTGTGAAAAAGCGTCAGAGAAGCTTCTCCGTTTACAATCCAGCATATCTCACTGAATCGAAGAAGTGGTAGTTAGAAGGGAGTTAGAGCTGCAAGCAGTTTGGTTTGGGAAATTAGATGCGAAATGACACTGCAAAGGCCTTCCAACAGGCTTGGAAAAGTGTGTTCTATATCTGTGCCAAACAGAGTCCCCGGAGGTTGAGCTTTCAGAAGCAAGCTTAACTGTTAGGGAGGAAGCAGCAGAATGTGCCTCTCACATCTAGCCAGTAGGAATTCAGGTTGGCAAGTTCTATGTGGAAGCCCATTGCTGGCTATGGTCGAAACAGCATGGGAGATTTCAGTTTCAAAATCTCTGTGAAAAAGCGTCAGAGAAGCTTCTCCGTTTAGAATCCAGCATATCTCACTGAACCGAAGAAGTGGTAGTTAGAAGGCAGTTAGAGCTGCAAGCAGTTTGGTTTGGGAAATTAGACGCGAAATGAAACTGCAAATGCCTTCCAACAGGCTTGGAAAAGTGTGTTCTATATCTCTGCCAAACAAACTCCCCGGAGGTTGAGCTTTCAGAAGCTAGTTTAACTCTAAGGGAGGAAGCAGCAGAATGTGCCTCTCACATCTAGCCTGTAGGAATTCAGGTTGGCAAGTTCTATGAGGAAGCCCATTGGCGCCTTCGTTGGAAACGGGTTTGGAAATTTCAGTTTCAAAATCTCTGTGAAAAAGCGTCAGAGAAGCTTCTCCGTTTAGAATCCAGCATATCTCACTGAACCGAAGAAGTGGTAGTTAGAAGGGAGTTAGAGCTGCAAGCAGTTTGGTTTGGGAAATTAGACGCGAAATGAAACTGCAAATGCCTTCCAACAGGCTTGGAAAAGTGTGTTCTATATCTCTGCCAAACAAACTCCCCGGAGGTTGAGCTTTCAGAAGCAAGTTTAACTCTAAGGGAGGAAGCAGCAGAATGTGCCTCTCATATCTAGCCTGTAGGAATTCAGGTTGGCAAGTTCTATGGGGAAGCCCATTGCTGCCTATGGTGGAAACGGCATGGGAGATTTCAGTTTCAAAATCTCTGTGAAAAAGCGTCAGAGAAGCTTCTCCGTTTAGAATCCAGCATATCTCACTGAACCGAAGAAGTGGTAGTTAGAAGGAAGTTAGAGCTGCAAGCCGTTTGGTTTGGGAAATTAGACGCGAAATGAAACTGCAAATGCCTTCCAACAGGCTTGGAAAAGTGTGTTCTATATCTCTGCCAAACAAACTCCCCGGAGGTTGAGCTTTCAGAAGCTAGTTTAACTCTAAGGGAGGAAGCAGCAGAATGTGCCTCTCACATCTAGCCTGTAGGAATTCAGGTTGGCAAGTTCTATGGGGAAGCCCATTGCTGCCTATGGTGGAAACGGCATGGGAGATTTCAGTTTCAAAATCTCTGTGAAAAAGCGTCAGAGAAGCTTCTCCGTTTAGAATCCAGCATATCTCACTGAACCGAAGAAGTGGTAGTTAGAAGGGAGTTAGAGCTGCAAGCAGTTTGGTTTGGGAAATTAGACGCGAAATGAAACTGCAAATGCCTTCCAACAGGCTTGGAAAAGTGTGTTCTATATCTCTGCCAAACAAACTCCCCGGAGGTTGAGCTTTCAGAAGCAAGTTTAACTCTAAGGGAGGAAGCAGCAGAATGTGCCTCTCACATCTAGCCTTTAGGAATTCAGGTTGGCAAGTTCTATGGGGAAGCCCATTGCTGCCTATGGTGGAAACGGCATGGGAGATTTCAGTTTCAAAATCTCTGTGAAAAAGCGTCAGAGAAGCTTCTCCGTTTAGAATCCAGCATATCCCACTGAACCGAAGAAGTGGTAGTTAGAAGGGAGTTAGAGCTGCAAGCAGTTTGGTTTGGGAAATTAGATGCGAAATGACACTGCAAAGGCCTTCCAACAGGCTTGGAAAAGTGTGTTCTATATCTGTGCCAAACAGAGTCCCCGGAGGTTGAGCTTTCAGAAGCAAGTTTAACTGTTAGGGACGAAGCAGCAGAATGTGCCTCTCACATCTAGCCTGTAGGAATTCACGTTGGCAACTTCTATGTGGAAGCCCATTGCTGGCTATGGTGGAAACGGCATGGGAGATTTCAGTTTCAAAATCTCTGTGAAAAAGCGTCAGAGAAGCTTCTCCGTTTAGAATCCAGCATATCTCACTGAACCGAAGAAGTGGTATTTAGAAGGGAGTTAGAGCTGCAAGCAGTTTGGTTTGGGAAATTAGACGCGAAATGAAACTGCAAATGCCTTCCAACAGGCTTGGAAAAGTGTGTTCTATATCTCTGCCAAACAAACTCCCCGGAGGTTGAGCTTTCAGAAGCTAGTTTAACTCTAAGGGAGGAAGCAGCAGAATGTGCCTCTCACATCTAGCCTGTAGGAATTCAGGTTGGCAAGTTCTATGGGGAAGCCCATTGCTGGCTATGGTGGAAACGGCATGGGAGATTTCAGTTTCAAAATCTCTGTGAAAAAGCGTCAGAGAAGCTTCTCCGTTTAGAATCCAGCATATCTCACTGAACCGAAGAAGTGGTAGTTAGAAGGCCCTTAGAGCTGCAAGCAGTTTGGTTTGGGAAATTAGACGCGAAATGAAACTGCACATGCCTTCCAACAGGCTTGGAAAAGTGTGTTCTATATCTCTGCCAAACAAACTCCCCGGAGGTTGAGCTTTCAGAAGCTAGTTTAACTCTAATGGAGGAAGCAGCAGAATGTGCCTCTCACATCTAGCCTGTAGGAATTCAGGTTGGCAAGTTCTATGGGGAAGCCCATTGGCGCCTTCGTTGGAAACGGGTTTGGAAATTTCAGTTTCAAAATCTCTGTGAAAAAGCGTCAGAGAAGCTTCTCCGTTTAGAATCCAGCATATCTCACTGAACCGAAGAAGTGGTAGTTAGAAGGGAGTTAGAGCTGCAAGCAGTTTGGTTTGGGAAATTAGACGCGAAATGAAACTGCAAATGCCTTCCAACAGGCTTGGAAAAGTGTGTTCTATATCTCTGCCAAACAAACTCCCCGGAGGTTGAGCTTTCAGTAGCAAGTTTAACTCTAAGGGAGGAAGCAGCAGAATGTGCCTCTCACATCTAGCCTGTAGGAATTCAGGTTGGCAAGTTCTATGGGGAAGCCCATTGCTGCCTATGGTGGAAACGGCATGGGAGATTTCAGTTTCAAAATCTCTGTGAAAAAGCGTCAGAGAAGCTTCTCCGTTTAGAATCCAGCATATCTCACTGAACGGAAGAAGTGGTAGTTAGAAGGGAGTTAGAGCTGCAAGCAGTTTGGTTTGGGAAATTAGACGCGAAATGAAACTGCAAATGCCTTCCAACAGGCTTGGAAAAGTGTGTTCTATATCTCTGCCAAACAAACTCCCCGGAGGTTGAGCTTTCAGAAGCTAGTTTAACTCTAAGGGAGGAAGCAGAAGAATGTGCCTCTCACATCTAGCCTGTAGGAATTCAGGTTGGCAAGTTCTATGGGGAAGACCATTGCTGCCTATGGTGGAAACGGCATGGGAGATTTCAGTTTCAAAATCTCTGTGAAAAAGCGTCAGAGAAGCTTCTCCGTTTAGAATCCAGCATATCTCACTGAACCGAAGAAGTGGTAGTTAGAAGGGAGTTAGAGCTGCAAGCAGTTTGGTTTGGGAAATTAGACGCGAAATGAAACTGCAAATGCCTTCCAACAGGCTTGGAAAAGTGTGTTCTATATCTCTGCCAAACAAACTCCCCGGAGGTTGAGCTTTCAGAAGCAAGTTTAACTCTAAGGGAGGAAGCAGCAGAATGTGCCTCTCACATCTAGCCTTTAGGAATTCAGGTTGGCAAGTTCTATGGGGAAGCCCATTGCTGCCTATGGTGGAAACGGCATGGGAGATTTCAGTTTCAAAATCTCTGTGAAAAAGCGTCAGAGAAGCTTCTCCGTTTAGAATCCAGCATATCCCACTGAACCGAAGAAGTGGTAGTTAGAAGGGAGTTAGAGCTGCAAGCAGTTTGGTTTGGGAAATTAGATGCGAAATGACACTGCAAAGGCCTTCCAACAGGCTTGGAAAAGTGTGTTCTATATCTCTGCCAAACAGACTCCACGGAGGTTGAGCTTTCAGAAGCAAGCTTAACTCTTAGGGAGGAAGCAGCAGAATGTGCCTCTCACATCTAGCCTGTAGGAATTCAGGTTGGCAAGTTCTATGGGGAAGGCCATTGCTGCCTATGGTGGAAACGGCATGGGAGATTTCAGTTTCAAAATCTCTGTGAAAAAGCGTCAGAGAAGCTTCTCCGTTTAGAATCCAGCATATCTCACTGAACCGAAGAAGTGGTAGTTAGAAGGGAGTTAGAGCTGCAAGCAGTTTGGTTTGGGAAATTAGACGCGAAATGAAACTGCAAATGCCTTCCAACAGGCTTGGAAAAGTGTGTTCTATATCTCTGCCAAACAAACTCCCCGGAGGTTGAGCTTTCAGAAGCAAGTTTAACTCTAAGGGAGGAAGCAGCAGAATGTGCCTCTCACATCTAGCCTGTAGGAATTCAGGTTGGCAAGTTCTATGGGGAAGCCCATTGCTGCCTATGGTGGAAACGGCATGGGAGATTTCAGTTTCAAAATCTCTGTGAAAAAGCGTCAGAGAAGCTTCTCCGTTTAGAATCCAGCATATCTCACTGAACCGAAGAAGTGGTAGTTAGAAGGCAGTTAGAGCTGCAAGCAGTTTGGTTTGGGAAATTAGACGCGAAATGAAACTGCAAATGCCTTCCAACAGGCTTGGAAAATTGTGTTCTATATCTCTGCCAAACAAACTCCCCGGAGGTTGAGCTTTCAGAAGCTAGTTTAACTCTAAGGGAGGAAGCAGCAGAATGTGCCTCTCACATCTAGCCTGTAGGAATTCAGATTGGCAAGTTCTATGGGGAAGCCCATTGGCGTCTTCGTTGGAAACGGGTTTGGAAATTTCAGTTTCAAAATCTCTGTGAAAAAGCGTCAGAGAAGCTTCTCCGTTTAGAATCCAGCATATCTCACTGAACCGAAGAAGTGGTAGTTAGAAGGGAGTTAGAGCTACAAGCAGTTTGGTTTGGGAAATTAGACGCGAAATGAAACTGCAAATGCCTTCCAACAGGCTTGGAAAAGTGTGTTCTATATCTCTGCCAAACAAACTCCCCGGAGGTTGAGCTTTCAGAAGCAAGTTTAACTCTAAGGGAGGAAGCAGCAGAATGTGCCTCTCACATCTAGCCTGTAGGAATTCAGGTTGGCAAGTTCTATGGGTAGCCCATTGCTGCCTATGGTGGAAACGGGTTTGGAAATTTCAGTTTCAAAATCTCTGTGAAAAAGCGTCAGAGAAGCTTCTCCATTTAGAATCCAGCATATCTCACTGAACCGAAGAAGTGGTAGTTAGAAGGCAGTTAGAGCTGCAAGCAGCTTGGTTTGGGAAATTAGACGCGAAATGAAACTGCAAATGCCTTCCAACAGGCTTGGAAAAGTGTGTTCTATATCTCTGCCAAACAGACTCCCTGGAGGTTGAGCTTTCAGAAGCTAGTTTAACTCTAAGAGAGCAAGCAGCAGAATGTGCCTCTCACATCTAGCCTGTAGGAATTCAGGTTGGCCAGTTCTATGGGGAAGCCCATTGCTGCCTATGGTGGAAAAGGCATGGGAGATTTCAGTTTCCAAATCTCTGTGAAAAAGCGTCAGAGAAGCTTCTCCGTTTAGAATCCAGCATATCTCACTGAACCGAAGAAGTGGTAGTTAGAAGGGAGTTAGAGCTGCAAGCAGTTTGGTTTGGGAAATTAGACGCGAAATGAAACTGCAAATGCCTTCCAACAGGCTTGGAAAAGTGTGTTCTATATCTCTGCCAAAGAGACTCCCCGGAGGTTGAGCTTTCAGAAGCTAGTTTAACTCTAAGGGAGGAAGCAGCAGAATGTGCCTCTCACATCTAGCCTGTAGGAATTCAGGTTGGCAAGTTCTATGGGGAAGCCCATTGCTGCCTATGGTTGAAACGGCATGGGAGATTTCAGTTTCCAAATCTCTGTGAAAAAGCGTCAGAGAAGCTTCTCCGTTTAGAATCCAGCATATCTCACTGAACCGAAGAACTGGTAGTTAGAAGGGAGTTAGAGCTGCAAGCAGTTTGGTTTGGGAAATTAGACGCGAAATGAAACTGCAAATGCCGTCCAACAGGCCTGGAAAAGTGTGTTCTATATCTCTGCCAAAGAGACTCCCCGGAGGTTGAGCTTTCAGAAGCTAGTTTAACTCTAAGGGAGGAAGCAGCAGAATGTGCCTCTCACATCTAGCCTGTAGGAATTCAGGTTGGCAAGTTCTATGGGGAAGCCCATTGCTGCCTATGGTGGAAACGGCATGGGAGATTTCAGTTTCAAAATCTCTGTGAAAAAGCGTCAGAGAAGCTTCTCCGTTTAGAATCCAGCATATCTCACTGAACCGAAGAAGTGGTAGTTAGAAGGGAGTTAGAGCTGCAAGCAGTTTGGTTTGGGAAATTAGACGCGAAATGAAACTGCAAATGCCTTCCAACAGGCTTGGAAAAGTGTGTTCTATATCTCTGCCAAAGAGACTCCCCGGAGGTTGAGCTTTCAGAAGCTAGTTTAACTCTAAGGGAGGAAGCAGCAGAATGTGCCTCTCACATCTAGCCTGTAGGAATTCAGGTTGGCAAGTTCTATGGGGAAGCCCATTGCTGCCTATGGTGGAAACGGCATGGGAGATTTCAGTTTCCAAATCTCTGTGAAAAAGCGTCAGAGAAGCTTCTCCGTTTAGAATCCAGCATATCTCACTGAACCGAAGAACTGGTAGTTAGAAGGGAGTTAGAGCTGCAAGCAGTTTGGTTTGGGAAATTAGACGCGAAATGAAACTGCAAATGCCTTCCAACAGGCTTGGAAAAGTGTGTTCTATATCTCTGCCAAAGAGACTCCCCGGAGGTTGAGCTTTCAGAAGCTAGTTTAACTCTAAGGGAGGAAGCAGCAGAATGTGCCTCTCACATCTAGCCTGTAGGAATTCAGGTTGGCAAGTTCTATGGGGAAGCCCATTGCTGCCTATGGTGGAAACGGCATGGGAGATTTCAGTTTCAAAATCTCTGTGAAAAAGCGTCAGAGAAGCTTCTCCGTTTAGAATCCAGCATATCTCACTGAACCGAAGAACTGGTAGTTAGAAGGGAGTTAGAGCTGCAAGCAGTTTGGTTTGGGAAATTAGACGCGAAATGAAACTGCAAATGCCTTCCAACAGGCTTGGAAAAGTGTGTTCTATATCTCTGCCAAAGAGACTCCCCGGAGGTTGAGCTTTCAGAAGCTAGTTTAACTCTAAGGGAGGAAGCAGCAGAATGTGCCTCTCACATCTAGCCTGTAGGAATTCAGGTTGGCAAGTTCTATGGGGAAGCCCATTGGCGCCTTCGTTGGAAACGGGTTTGGAAATTTCAGTTTCAAAATCTCTGTGAAAAAGCGTCAGAGAAGCTTCTCCGTTTAGAATCCAGCATATCTCACTGAACCGAAGAAGTGGTAGTTAGAAGGGAGTTAGAGCTGCAAGCAGTTTGGTTTGGGAAATTAGACGCGAAATGAAACTGCAAAGGCCTTCCAACAGGCTTGGAAAAGTGTGTTCTATATCTCTGCCAAAGAGACTCCCCGGAGGTTGAGCTTTCAGAAGCTAGTTTAACTCTAAGGGAGGAAGCAGCAGAATGTGCCTCTCACATCTAGCCTGTAGGAATTCAGGTTGGCAAGTTCTATGGGGAAGCCCATTGCTGCCTATGGTGGAAACGGCATGGGAGATTTCAGTTTCAAAATCTCTGTGAAAAAGCGTCAGAGAAGCTTCTCCGTTTAGAATCCAGCATATCTCACTGAACCGAAGAAGTGGTAGTTAGAAGGGAGTTAGAGCTGCAAGCAGTTTGGTTTGGGAAATTAGACGCGAAATGAAACTGCAAATGCCTTCCAACAGGCTTGGAAAAGTGTGTTCTATATTTCTGCCAAAGAGACTCCCCGGAGGTTGAGCTTTCAGAAGCTAGTTTAACTCTAAGGGAGGAAGCAGCAGAATGTGCCTCTCACATCTAGCCTGTAGGAATTCAGGTTGGCAAGTTCTATGGGGAAGCCCATTGG